>NC_063255.1:1351993-1672100 GCF_020740725.1 Corvus hawaiiensis | reverse complement strand
ACAGCAACTCACAGCACTGGGCAGGCACTGAAAATAAAAAGTAAAACTGTGCACATTAAACCCAGTAGGAAAAAGACCACATTTGAGACTTCAGATTAAACACTGGCAATGGCAGCAGCTAGAATTTATCAGTGGCACAAGACAAAAAAATTTGTTCATTGTCACAAGAATGTACCATTTCCAACTCTTGACATTAAAGGCTGAAGACATTATGCCATATGTTTCAATAACAAGAAAAATTTCCCAACCCGCCCATAACGATACTCTCTGATAATGCAATGACACTGCAACCCTTGAATGGTACCAATCCAGTTCCCATCAGCCTCTCAGCTTGGCAGGATGCTGAGCAGAGATCACTGAATGGTGTTTGAGAGAACAGAAAGGGAGAAGAGAAGGAAAAAGACCCACAGATCACTGGTAAAATTCCAGCTTTGGAAGCAAAGTGCATAATCTTGTCAAAATATCCTGCAGAAGAAGAATGGTTTTAGCCAGTATGGTCAAAAAACCCCCCAAGTTTGTTTATTTTTTAAATGTACTTAAATCTACCAAATTTTTACCTCTATCGGAGAAATAAATTTTTCTTTGGGGAAAAATATTTTAAATTATGCTATCTACCATTCCAAAAATAGTTTGTTTTAGTGATAAATGAAGTGAAGCTGGTTCTTGTCTGTGACAGATCCAGATTCTGCCATCTTCATTACTCTACTTCTAATCCTATGACAAATGTGGGGCCATTCATGAAAGCTCTGACAGGTTAAGCTCACAGTGAAATAAGGATCAATGTTCGTCCTATCCCTGGAAGTGTTCCAGGCCAGGTTGGACGGGGCTTGGAGCAACGTGGGACAGTGGAAGGTGTCCCTGGAGAGGGGTGGAATGGGATGGGCTTTAGGGTCCCTTCCAGCCCAAAGCATTTAATGACTCCAGGCAAGGCTGATACATTGACTATTTTACTTGCACCAACTTAGGGTGAGATTTTTACACTAACTGCCTAAAAACTCAATGGCAACAAATGCTCAGGATCATCAGAGAAAAAGAATTCACATCTGTCAAGCCTCATTTGAAAGAATACGAATTGCTGCACATCTCCACATAACACTAATCCACGCAAAAGCCATTTAAGGTTCAATAATAAACATATTTGCCTCACGTTTTTCCCCACTTTCCCTTCACAGACTAAAGTCAAAGAAAATATATCAGAGCTGCAAATGTTTAAGCTGTTTTTGAGGACGATACCTTGACACTTTTCCTGCAGTGTCAGGTCAGTAATCCATACCAGGACAAAGGACTGGGATCCAGGCTCTATGCCCCAGCACAGCTCACACTCCAAGGAAAAAGGAACTGGCAACTGGGTAATGAATTCAAGTTGGCTTTAAGCAGCACTTTACCATCAGGTTGCAGCAACAGAACCATTTCAGGTAATGAACAGCATTTCTCAAAGCTAACCTCCAAGGCCCTGATCGTGCTAAGGCGGCACATTCTTGAATGAATGTAATTGCACAATGCCATTGACTCTGATGGCATGGGAGAAGGACGGCTGCAAAGCTGATTCTCCATACAATGTGCCAGAACACTTCTGAAAGGGAGCATTGTAATCCTGTGAGATACATTTTGCTGTTGAAACAAACCTAGCATTAAGAAATAAAAGATAAGCAAAATGGGTAAACTAAATGTCGATTTGATATTGTATTTCTTAGTCTAATTTAAATTAATCCATAATAAATTTTACCTCTGCTACTTTAAGACATATTTACCTAATTTACAAGGCTCAGCAGAACTGTATTTCCTGCTTTCACACACAGTGTCAAGCTCGCTATGAAACTAAAACTGTCCAGAATTTGTTCAGCATCCCAGAACTAATCATTGCTTGTTAGCTGCCTCTTTGCTAGTACATGCACTAAGCCAGTCTGCCTTCAAAAGCAATTTTCCTGAGCTTGACTGCAACCCAAAGAGGGTTTAAAACAAAACAGGAACACACATGAGTATTAAAACATCACACAATGAACATGCAATGCAAAAGGAAATAGTTAAGAGTGGCAAACATATCTCACATCACAAAGCACAGTTGCTGCAATAAACAATATATAGCACAGTCACCACAGAATTATTAAATATTAGAAATTTCACATAAAAAACTGCTATGCTAATACTGTGCCTAATAAAACATGTATTGTATCCACTATGTTTCTAGAATTTGCAAGAGACTGAAAGCAACACTGGCACCAAATCCAAATGAAAGCTGCCTGGAAAACTGGTACTGTGGGCTTGCTCCCCGTGGGATAGCAAAATATGTGCTATTTCGCATTCCCTCCTCCCTGCTTTAACCAGTGTTGGCTGCTCAGTAAGTGAGGGGTGTGGTGTGCCTGTGTGACATGTCACCACCAGGATCTCCCACACATCCATGGTACATTGAAAACCTTAGAAACACAGAAAGGTTTGGGTTGGAAGGGACCTAAGGGCCATGTATTACCACACCCCCTGCCATGGGCAGGGACACCTGCCACTGTCCCAGGTTGCTCCAAGCCCCGTCCAACCTGGCCTTGGACACTGCCAGGGATCCAGGGGCAGCCACAGCTGCTCTGGGCACCCTGGGCCAGGGCCTGCCCACCCTCCCAGACAGCAATTCCTTCCCAATATCCCATCCAGCCCTGCCCTCTGGCACTGGGAAGCCATTCCCTGGGTCCTGTCCCTCCATGCCTTGTCCCCAGTCCCTCTGCAGCTCTCCTGGAGCCCCTTTAGGCCCTGCCAGGGGCTCTGAGCTCTCCCTGGAGCCTTCTCTTGTGCAGCTGAACACCCCCAGCTGTCCCAGGCTGGCTGCAGAGCAGAGGGGCTCCAGCCCTGGAGCATCTCGGTGGCCTCCTCTGGACTGGCTGCAGCAGCTCCAGGTCCTTGTGCTGTTGTTCCCCAGGGCTGGGGCAGCTCTGCAGGTGGGGTCTCCCCTGAGCGGGGCAGAGGGGCAGAATCCCCCTCCCCTGCTGCCCACAATGCTTTTGAACATGTTTTATCCAAAGATTAATATATTTGCACATAAAATGTACCAAATAGTAATGAAAACTGTAATTCTTTGGTAAGGACAAAGACAGGCTGTAACACCATCTGTGGGTATCAAAGCATCTTTAGAGACCTGCTGCTCAGGGCTAAGTTTTATATCCTTTGCCAGGAGCACTGGACAGAAGGGTGGCGATTTATAAATCAAAGTAATTAATTATCCTCTGCCTTTAGTAATTTATAAATTCCATCTCTTCTCCATACAGTCTGATCACACAATAAAACATTGCAGTACTTAATACAGGATGGATGCATGGATTCACACAAAAAAACTTCTGACACCTCAGTTATTCTGTTGTATTTGATGCTATTTACAGAACCAGACAGGCAAATTTCCTGAGCATACAGCTTTTCTAATCATCCAGTACCAAAACAACAATAGAGAATTAGCCATTTAAAACTGCTACCTCTATATTTTTCCAGCAGCAATTTTTATTTCAAATCCTCTGTTCTCCTCCTATCTCAAAAAAAGATAACCTGTAATGAAAATATGAGATTTTATGGTCTCCCAGATTAATGTATTCTAATATATCTCAACCGATGTATAAATCCCATTTCAGAAAGTGATACCAGTAAAAAAATTTCTCCATCAGTTTTGTACGGGGTATAACTAGATGAACATTTTTGCTCTAAAAACTTCACAAGCCTGTTACATGAAAACACATATCGTGTCATCAGTGCTTATTTTCATCCACAGAACACCTGAAAGATCCAATATTCACGGAGTAGCACTTAGTCTCCCAAGGATGATTTTGGCAACTTAATGTGTAGTACTGTCACTGTACAGAATTACCAAAATTTCATGGAAAACAAGCTGGGAGAACTACACTATTACTTTTACCTTTTCAGGATATCATTCCTACATTACATCTAAAAGAAGATTTTAGTGTGGACTGCCCTTATTATTAGTATTCATTTTAAAATAAGCCTTTGAAATCACAGGCTTTTGACTACTTTAATACCATATCCCTGTTCCAAATTAATCTGGAGAATGCCCCTGGGACAGCTAGATTTTCACCTCCTGTTGAGATCTTCAGAGTAATTCTCCATCATTATGTACTACTATAAAATTTTTTCTTTGTACAAAAAGAGCTATTTCAGCTTGCATGCCATATTTTCTTCCCTTGACAATCAAGCTGGTTTTACTTATGTTTACTGTGTGGTCCCTTGCTATTGTGTGCTGGCTTAGCTGGGAAGCTGCATTTCCACCCTGGATGCTTTCCATGTTCTGATCAATTTTGTCACGCAATTTTTTCCTTGTTTTCCCAAAGCTTCTAGGATCTTGGTTAATATATTTAATTATCCACAGCATCAACAATGAAATAGTAAAACTTAAATTTTTAGTTAGAGTAAACAGCTAAGAGAAATCCTTTGGGTATGGCAAGTAGGACTTACTCTTAAATTCACCCTTTATACAGTTTCTTTAAAGCATCTATAATTCTGTATCACAAACAAGGATTTGGGGCTGATGAATTCTCATCATTCTTATATAATTAAAAGTGATCAGGCATAGAAACAAGAGAGTTCCTTCTTAATTGTCAGTCTCTTCTCCCAAGTAACAACCGACAGAAGAGGAAATGGACTCAAGCTGTGTCAGCAAAGGTTTAGGTTGGATATTGGGAAAAAATTGTTAACCCCAAGAGTGGCCAGGCACTGGCACAGCTGCCCAGGGCAGTGGTGGAGTTCTCATCTCTGCAGAGATTCAGAAGCCATGTGGATGTGGCACTTGGGGATATGGGACAGTGGTGGCCTTGGCAGTGCTGGAGGAATGGTTGGACTCCAAGATCTTGGAGGGCTTTTCCAGCATAAACACTTCTGTGATTAACTGCCATGAAAATTTCCTGAACTTGAGGGAAAAGTTCTATCATTTCCATTCTTGAAAAGCAATTTATATAGACAATATTACAAATAAAACAATGGTGTCAAGGAAGTATTAGACACTTGCATGTAAGACAACTTAAATATCTGCACCAATTCCAAACAAACTATGCAACTGCAATGGAAGTCTTGTGAATCACAGCTCATGTTCTTATGTCAAATCTTTGGAAATGGATTAAAATACTTTAACATAAAGAGCACTTAAATCTTCCAAAGGCCAAAGAATTTGTGGTCTAAATTTGAAAAGACAAACCCAAACCATTATTAGACTCCCATTTCTAACACACTTTTTAGATATATACATCAAGGATGCCATAAAGACATAAACCATCCCCTTAGAAATTAAAATTATTCATCAGTTAACTGAAAACATGCACAGATCAGTCACAGTGCATGCAGCATGCAGTAAATGGAGAGCAGAGGTTAATAACCTGGAAGCATAGGATCTGAGAATGTGAGAACAAGTTAAAGACAAGAGTTCCTCTCCATTGTCACTGAGGGTCGAGAAGCAATGCTGCAGCGTAGAGCAGTGGGAGTGGGGGAAATACAGTTTGTCCAAGACATACACATATCTCCGCAAGTGGCGGCAGGTATAACTGAAAGACAAGGGTAGAGGGAGACAAAACAGAAAAAGAGGTGTTTTCCTTTAAGAAAGCTAATTCATGGTTTAACATCCCTGGCTTTTGTGCCAAGAGTCAATGGAAGATGCCAAGAAAGCAATGGAGCGGTTTGACATAAAACAACAGTTTCAAGAAACAGAGGGATCTGTTTGCCCCTGTGCCCACACGCTGGTTCTGTCACTGCTGCACGGGGAACTCGCCAAGTCTCACACATCAGACACAATAATTTGGGCTTCTTTTGGATGTGTGTGTCATTTCTCTCCCCCCCCATCCCTTTCTTTTCTTGATATCATCTTTATCCCAAGTTTTATCCCTCTCTCAAGATGCCCAAAAATTATAAAGACAGGAGGCTGGCCCCTGGTTTACAAAGATTACCTTTAAAAAAAAGACTGAAAACGTTCACAAAATTTAACTGTCTTTCATGGAAACTGACAGTTGACTTACAGGGAAAAAAACCACACAGAATTATTGATCAGTGGGAACTGCTCTTGAGCCTGGGATTTCAGTGGTAGAGTATTCTTGTATTTAATTCTAGTTGCTCAAACACGATGCTTAATCATAACAGGGTTACTCAATTAAGACTTGTCCAGCTTTTCCACGAAAAACTATAGTTACTTCCATGAAGTAACTATAGAGCAAGCAATAAAACATTTAAAATTGATATTAAGCAACCCTGAATGAGCCTGAGTAAAAGATATATTTATTGCCTATGCCTATGCACAGGATATCCTCCCACTCATAGTGGAAAGAAAAATAAGTTCATTAGCGTAGTTCACCTGCAACAAACTCCATCACTGGTAAAGTCTGAGGCACACAGAAAATATAATCTCAACTACCTTTTATTATAGGGTTTGTATAGAAAATACTTCACTGCATAATGGTGCACAGCCCAGGGCGTGCCAAACGTGATGACATGATGTGATGTGATGATGTGACTCAGTCATTTTACAGCTCAACTTGGTAATCCTAGAGGTCTTTTCCAACCTTAATGATTCTGTGACTCTAAGTCATCCAGAAAGTGCTTTAACCAGCCTAATACATTGTGAGATAAAAACGCCAGCTGATGATGGTCCTACCAGGCTCTGCTGCCCTCATTTGCAGCCAGGGGACATGGCTCTCTCCAGGAAAGACATACTCATGGAGTGCTAAACTGGGGACATTTCCCATGGAGATCTATGAAATTGTCTTTTGCTGATTTTGGCAAGAATCAACAAACACCTGAATGCTAGGCTCCAGCATTCTCACCAAATCAAAAACCCCCATTGTTTCGTGGCTTCATAGGTGGAAAACTGGCCCAGGGGTTATTCACCCAACCACCTGCATTTCACAGGCTAGTCTCTCTCTAAATCCCTACCTGACATAGTCACATGTGGCTGAAACACTGAGACAAAATCATTGTGTACCTTGAGCAAAGAACAGGACAAAAAGAGTTCCACCAAGAGCTGATCAGTGCAATCAGTGGGGCTCAAAGCCCAAGACTATCAAAACCAACACCTCCCTCTGCTTTGCTTTAAACAACACTCACTACTGGGTTAAATCAGTCCTATCTTTGCTCTGGAAACTGAGGAACACAAAACCCCTCTTGGCACTTCATTTGCAGATATAATAATTTTCAGATGAAGTAGCTTCAAGGAAGCAATTTCCTAAGCTTTCATGCCTTTTCTGCTTTCCTGACCACAGCATGTTCTGAGCAACACAGGCTATTCTATTCACTCCATAGGCCAGGGATGGAGAAGGATTTACAGGATCCTATACTGAGGAAAATCCTCAAACCACAAACCTGCCCTTCCAGCTACCCAGAGAGGCCACATAATTTTTCCAAAACCAGATTAAAGAGCATATTTTAGAATGACGATGCTTAGAAGATTTAAGTGATTTTAAGTCCACTGTTACCATTTACTGTATTTAGCCAGGCTTACTAGAAAACTCCTTCCAGCCATTCAATCTTGTTAGATTTATCAAGAAATTGAAAGGGCCTTCCATTATAGAATTCCAGAATGGTTTGGGTTGGAATGAAGCTTAAAGCTCATCCCATCCCACCCTCTGCCATGGGCAGGGACACCTGCCACTGTCCCAGGTTGCTCCAAGCCCCGTCCAACCTGGCCTTGGACACTGCCAGGGATCCAGGGGCAGCCACAGCTGCTCTGGGCACCCTGGGCCAGGGCCTGCCCACCCTCACAGACAGCAATTCCTTCCCAATCTCCCATCCAGCCCTGCCCTCTGGCACTGGGAAGCCATTCCCTGTGTCCTGTCCCTCCATGCCTTGGCCCCAGTCCCTCTGCAGCTCTCCTGGAGCCCCTTTAGGCCCTGCCAGGGGCTCTGAGCTCTCCCTGGAGCCTTCTTTTGTGCAGCTGAACACCCCCAGCTCTCCCAGGCTGGCTCCACAGAGAAAGTGATATCACCTGTCTTTGATCCCTGTCAACATTCTCCATAGACTGGAAGAACAATACTTGATCCCCTGATCACCATCACTATATTTAGGCTTAACTGACCAACTGGATCAGCCCACAGCATGTGGTGGGAGGAGGAGAAGTTTCCCCAAAACATCACCCAGAGGTTCTGGAGACACACACAGGGTGACATAGTGCCAGCAGCACTCCCCTCCATTGGCTGCTCCTATTTTCAAAGCTGAACTTGTCTACTGAGAAGTTTTATGTTAAACCCACACCAAAAGCAATGCAATCCCATAACTCCATGGCTGTTCACAGCCACTTTGACCAGCAGAACTTACACCATATTGAAGACTAAGCATCTCTGTTATTAAATCCTCTAAAGTAAATCAGAATAAAATCAAGGCTTAAGAGCAGAGTTTCTTTAAGACCATGTACATTAAGAGACATTGACATAAATTTTCACTGACTGCTTGTGAGTTTGAAATCAGTTTATTTGATCCACCAGATATGAGGTCTCCAGCTACATCTACTTTTACATGTTACTGAAATTCTTGTTTCTGCTTGGTTTTGGGGGACATTTCTTTAACTTTATAGCAAAAGGCTATCCTCAACTACAATGTAGTACTGAAATTTTTGAAAAAGCACTACTGCAAAAAATAAAGACCATCATATTTGACTGATGGGGTGTGTCTGCGTGTGTGTGCTTGTGTATTATTCAGGTATTCTGTTTACCTGGAGGATGAAAATGTAGCTCACACTGTAATAAATCTCACTTCAAAAGACTGTAATCCTCTCATATAAAAAGCCATCTGATCAACATTTTGAATTCTGGTAAGACAACATGACAGTGTCAACTTCTAAAAGCTAAAAGGTAGAGTGCCCTGTTACAAAACTGTATCAGGGAAATTAGGGTGGACTTGAGTTATCCCAATCGAAAAAAAAGTAACTATTCATGTATTACAGTAAGCTTTCACTCTCTTTATTTTTTGGTAATAAAAATAATAAAACTCCTCTTTTGCCTTCCCACTACACAAAAATATACAGTGACATTCAATAGAAATTTAAATTTATGAAATAAAAGTTCCACATTCTCCATTAAAACTTGAAGTTAATAATGTTCTTTGTCTTTAACAGCCATGGCTATGAAAGCCACAGAACCCCAAAATTTTCAGATCCAGAGTGACAGAAGTCAGCATCAATATTTTGGAGACTAAAGTGTCAGGTTCCTTTCTGTCTGATAGTTCCCCATCTCTCATACTGGATGAGCTGCGGCCCCCTGTGATTACAGAGTATCAGCTGGATGGAAATGTAAACATGGAAACCCAACAACATCTTTAAGATAAGAGAAGATGCTCAAAACTGACAGGCATTAGGGCAAAGCACCAAACTCAGTCTTTATAATGGCAGAAAGAAGCATTTAGAAGGCTCCAAGGATTTACTTCCATAGGTATTTTTATAGGTTTCTTGTTTTCCACTTTCTCTTCTACACATTGAGGGTGGAGAATTGAAAGAGACAAAAATTGAACAAAACACCAAAATCACCATAAAAACCACTTACTTGCTAACCATCAATAATGTGAATTTTGGAATAAAAATATACCTACAGTTATTCAATACTGTAAGAGACAGCACAGAGAACCTGACATCTGTGAAGAAGCCTGTAAACTACCTGCTATTTGAGAATTTTTTCTACTCATGTTTCTGGCACCCATTAATATTTCCTTCCCTGATCCTGGCACTGTCTAATCTTGCCCAGCAGCTGGTATAGGCAGGGACAAAGCTGCAGAACTGGCTGGCAAATGAAAATGAAAAAAAGAGAAGAGAAAAGGAAAAAAAAAGGAAAAAAACCCCAAACAAACCACATTAGTCAGCTGTATCAACCTTCTAGAAAAAAATAAAAAAGAGAATTGGCTCAAAGGGATAATTGGTCCTGCTTTTAACTCTCCCCAACTTCTGAACTGTCCTTTCCTCTGCCACCCTCCAAGGACAGCCTGTTCTCATCAAGAGGTGAACGCCTTCATCTGACTGCTGTGAGAATACTCTCACCCATTTATCCCAATCTCCTGTAATCCTGGAGCTCTGGTACTCTGCCTGAGAGCTTTTTAGATTTGTCTGAACCAGAAGTAGTAAAAATGAAGGCTGAGACCCTCTACTGTACTCACCACTCAATGCCTGATACTCAGGCACATGTAGGGGAAACAGGTCATTTCTATATACATATAAAAATTAACCCAGTATATCTACATTTATTTGCAATTAAATGCAGTTTTGATGAAGGCAAAGAAAAGTTTTCTTTCCTAAGAGCCTGGCTAACCCCAAACAATAAAGGTATTCTGATGACAGCAGTTAAACAAGGGCATCAAAGACACACTTTAAAATCTATGGAAGTTTGATGCTGAGAGCCAGAGGGAAAGTGGAGGTTTCTGCATGAAGAGAACAGAATATTTTCAGTAGGAAGGGACCTGCAAGTTCTCTGTAGTACAGCTGCCTGACCGGTTCACGGCTGACCAAGCTAAAGCATGTTAAAGCACTGACAGAGGTTGCCCAGAGAAGCTGAGGCTGCCCCTGGATCCCTGGAAGTGTCCAAGGCCAGGTTGGACGGGGCTTGGAGCAATGTGGGGTAGTGGAAGGTGCCCCTATGGCAGAGGGTTGAAATGATGTAAGACTAAAGGTCTCTTCCAACCCAAACCATTCTGGGACTCCATGACGGTCCATCTCTCCAGGAAAGTCTGTTCCAGGGTTTTACCACCGTCTCAGTAAAGAAATGCTTCCTAATTTCCAGTCTGAACCTCCCCTGGGCAGTTTTGAACCATTCCCACACCTCCCCGGGATCTAGTGATAGGACAAGACGTGACTCCCTTCCTCAGGAAGCTGCTGCAGGGAGCAATGAGGTCATGCCTCAGCCTCCTTCTGTCCAAACTACTCAAGCCCGGACTCTTCAGCTGCTCCTCACAGGACAGTCCTTCCAGCCCTCTCACCATCTTAGTTGCCCTTCCTTGGATGCATCCAAGGACCTTCACATCCTTCTTAGATGGTGTGTCCAGAACCGCACACAGTGCCTGAAATGAGACTACAATAACACTGAGCGAAGTGGGACAATCGCCTCCCTTGACCAACTCATTTTGCTGTGTTTGATGCACCCCAGGATGTGGTTTTCCATCTGGGATGCCAGGGCACAGAAGGATGTCACAGCTTCCTACAACTTTAGTTATCCTCCTGATCATCTGGAAGCCATCCAAGCACCTTGTGTGAAACATGCAGATAGTCAAAACAACAAATAAATAAGACTTTGCTAAAGACTCTCCCAAAGTTTCTCTGAAAATTTCAACATCCTAAATGGTCACTGCAATTATTTTGGTTTAGGTGATAATATCACTACCAATATTTAATTCAAACTTGACATTAATTCAAGAAGTGTACGTAAGACAACAGCCAAAGACTAAACACCTAGCAAAAATAAGAGTTTGAAAATAAGAAGTGCTGAAATTCATGATACGCTTACATTCATTTTTTTAATCCAAAATTTAAGACTTGAACAAGACAACAGCACCAAGCAAAACATGCAAAGCCACTTACATCCTTATTTGTTTAAACTAGAAAGCTGATATTTTCTCTAGTGAAGTCAACTGCAATTTTAAAATAAATTTATCAAAGCCAAAAATGTAAACAGCACCAGGCCAACATCTCAACAACACAGAAAGGAAGCAAATTGGGCAGGGTACAGAAAAATGGTATAAACCCAGTGTTCACTAACCCCTCTACAAATACAACCTGGGCTGAAACAGCATATACAGGATTCAAAAAAAAAATTCCCAGTATTAATGTTTAAGTAATCGTAATTCATAATCTTCCTCTTGGCACATGCCAGATTTTATGAGAGCTATAAATCTTTAACATTATTGAGAAAAAGAAAGGTCTTGAAGACATACATGCCATGTGTATTAATTAGCTCAGAGAAACTAGATTAATCTGCGGCAACAAAAAAAAGCCAATTCTGCTAAGCCTGATTAAATACTTAGGTCATATTGTTTCTGTGGCAGAATTTGAAAAATGCACAGCAAATAACATCTTTCCCTGAGCTTGAAGACTTAATCACTGTATTTTCAAAAGGCACTTGTGTTGCAACACGACTCTACAGGAAAGCCAATATGAAGGTCTTTAAAAGAAAAATAAATGAAAGTATAAGCTAATTAAACTAGTACACGTTACTCAACACACCAAACTACCTCTGTACACGTGGGCAGAACGTCACGACATGCAGCGAACATTTTATTACTGTTCATGTTTGATAACTTGTGTTCTAGGAAGTCCTATTAGTCACTACTCCTCTGTTCCCAAAGACAAACACAACCAAAATACATTCTGTACTTAAACACTAAATATATGATAACAACAATTTATTAGATCATCCACTTCATGAGAACTGATTTATATTCTGCCTGAAATATCACCAATTAATGTTATTTCATACAGTATAAAGAGCTGAAAGGCAAATCATCTCTCCGCCTATCTGAAGGCCAGGTTGGACAGGGCTTGGAGCAATCTGGTCTAGTGGAAGGTGCCCCTGTCCATGGCAGGAGGGTAGGAACAAGATGATTTTTAAGATTCCTTCCTATCATGGGCCAGTCTAGGATTCTGTGATTCTTGCCAACAGTGAAATGCATCATATACATCATGGAAAAATAGAATTTTGGATTGAACTTTTCATTTCTGTTTAGTACACTGCCACTCATGACACAATGAACTATGGTACTGATGAAGCACAAGAGACATCTAACTATCTATTTCTTTTTCAGTACCAAGAATGTTTCAAAAGATTGACATGCCCACGATCATTGAAAGGTGTTCTGAGCTTCTTTGGGGTTAATTTCTGCCACTGTGGTGTTAGCACAGCAAAACTGCTTAAGAAATTCCCCATTTCTCATACAGTTTTTCTGAATTATTTTTCTTAAGAGTCATAATGTTTTATTAGAGTCATAGTTAAGATGAAAGAGACCTTAAGGTGTGTCTAGCCCAACCTCCTGCTCAAAGCAGGGTTAAAACCTGAGGAGGGATTTATTTGGTTGGGTCTCAGAAGCCTCCAGGGACAGAGACGCTGCAACTTCCCTGTGCTGCTGTGCCAATTCTGCCATGACCATGAAAAATTGCATTGTTCCCTCAGCCTGGAACTTCCTGACCATTCTCTCTCATCTTCCTGCCACACCCTTCTCTGTAAAGAGCCTGTCTCCATCTCCTCAGTAGCCTTCTCATACACACGGGAATGCTGCTCATCCTTTGTGTGAATCTCCTGCTGTAGCCTTGCCCCGAAGCCTTCTCCCCTTCACTGGGCTAAACAAGCCCAGTGCCCTGAGCCCACCTTCCCAGCCATCATGCAGCCCTCCACAGAACTCCCTCCTGTTTAGCAACCCCAAAACCTGGAAGCACTTTTCCAGATGTGATCCAAAACAGTGGTCTTGCACTGGCACAAGTCAACACACATGGCACTCTCGGATGTGTTTTACCAAGTCCTGTGAACATGGATGTGCCAGTTCTCAACTAATCCTGACTTGATCCTTTTCCACTGCTGGCACTTTCCTTCCTCCTTGATCCCCACCTAATGTCCGTTTCTAAGGAACATTCTCACAGACTTCTAAAAATACTTCATTCCTGCAGGCCTTCCTTTCAGATACAAGTATCCCTAAATTTGTATCTTATATCATGGAGTGATGACAGGATTTTAAATTACATTACTGCAAAACAGCAGTTTGGCGGCGAGGGGTCACCATGGGGTTAAAGGTGCCATAACAACACAGAAAAGGATGAAAATTATTTAAATACTTAAGAAGCGATTATTTGTGATAATGTGTCACAGATGTAAGTTCCCATGCCCTGAAGCAGCACTCTGTCACAGTACTGGCCAAATGTACACGACAGGCTTATGAGAGGAGTATTATCTTTATGCATGAAAGCATTTATAGTGAAGAAGGGCAAGGAAATGAAAACCAAACAAGTTCTGGAGATGTCTGATAGACTGAAAACAAAACGAGAAATATATGAGATTCTTCTATAGAAAGGCCAAATTACTTCTGTACAGATGAAGTTCCATCAAAAAGAACAAAAGGATTTATATATTAAAAGCAGACCAAAATAACTGATGACCTATAAGCAAAAAAGATATAAAAGTGCTCAGGAGAAGTGTCTATTCAGTTCTGATGTTTCAGACAAAGGTGAAGGCTTTAATTACCCAGATGCACTGGTTACTTGGAAGGCACATATCCCTGGAAGCTTAAGAGATGCTACTATGGGAATGTTGTTTTGGAAACCTCCTGTGCTTTTATCCTTTGGCTAGACACCTGTGATAATTCACAGGCTCTGCATGGGATTACAGGGATGCTATGACACCCTCATTAACACAGGCATTTGCATCTCCGTCTGCCTGAACCTCCATCGGGAGACAGCAGCAAGCGAGGGCAGCGGTTGAGCCCCTGCTCCTCTCCCCCACCCACCATCCATCCAATCTAAGCCCCTGCAAACTGGGGTACTGGGAGACAGGCCCTAGCACACAACTAACAAGTTACAGAAGCATGTCTCCACACAACTTTATAGTAAATTCATTTATTCATTACAAAACTAAGTGCATTTACTTTACCTAAAAGCCTGTTATTTCCTAAACTCGCTGAAGGCCATTACCATTAAAAAGGCTGAGTCATTCAGCGGTTATAAAGACCTGCTGCACATTAAAGTTGTTAAATCCTGATTCTTTCGCCTGTACCTATAGTTTCACCCTCCATTTACAAATGTCAGATGATTCAGTGTGCAATATTGTCTTTGAGAGCCACAAAAACTCCAGTGAAAATACATGGTGGTGGGAAATACCTCAGTTTGAGTACTTAAGAGACTCAGAAATTTCACAAACTATTATTTTCTATTCCCAAAATCCACTAGAAAGCCTGTTTGAAAATCCTCACTGAAGTATGGGGTCTGAATGAACTAAAAATTTCCATGTGTGGTGGAAAGGAAAGTTATCAGGAGGACACTCACACAGGTCAGTTGGGTATAACACAGCCCTGCTTGCCTCCCTGCAGCCACTCATACCTATCCTGGTTTCACACAAGTGGAGAGGGACATCAGTTCACTGAACTGCAGAGCTGGAAAAATACTAGACATATATAATGACATCAGTTAAAATGTGAAATAAGCAGCAGCCTCCTGACAAGTAAAAAAAAAAATATAATTAATGCTATATTTTTGGCTACACTTTTGTTCCATACTAATGTTTACTCAGAACCATTTTAGTTTGTCAGATAAATCCTTGTAAGTTCATTAGTCATTCATTTCTTTAGGTCACAGTGCACAGTTTTTCCAAAGAGAAAATTTCTGAAAAGGAAAGAGTACATGTTGTATCAGAATAAAGTATTAATGAGCCAAATACCCTGCAACTGAGGATAAATGACAGGTTCAAGCAAGTCATTATCTTGAGTCACCTCTATTTCTGTTAAGGAACGCTGTCCCATAAATATGTTCCACTCAGAACAAACGGAGAAGACAAGACTGCAGTTTCTAGGATTCTGCTAGAATGGTAAATCATAGTTTCTAAAAGACTATCAGAATTCCCTTGTTTTTTTAAATCTCAGAAAAAATCTTATGCAGGACAACTTATTGGTATAAAACAGTCTTTTTAGAATACAGAACCTGCAAGGATCACATCTAGATATCTTTTAGGTCCCTTCCCACTCAAACCATTCTGTGACCCCCACATCAGACATCCAAATCCCAAATAATAGAGTGGGACACAACCCAGCAAACATTTCGGTAGCCTTAACATTTTTTCCAGCTAAAAGAAATCAAAATTGCATTAGCAGGACTGGAGTAATGCTACTGGCTTTCTCATTTTTGCTTCCTGTAGCCATTAAACATGCAGAAAACTTAAGTGGCAGAACTCAGAACAACCTCAGCCTACTCTGCAAATTCATCTGTAAAACAGCACTGGAAGTGTATCGTGAAAATAGTTATTTCTCTACAGGTTTCCTCAGATATTTCTCCTTCTCCATCAGAAGAGATTCACAAGATCAATAGTTTCAAGGTTCCACCAAAAAAGAAAAGTTTAATTCCCCAATTTGAAGACTACATCAAATTACACTGTTTCCAAAGAGCTTATGATTATGAATCATAATTAAACTAATAATAATTAAAGATGTCACGATGGGGCCTTCTCCCTCCTAACTCTAGCTCTGTGTGACATGTGTGATGCTCTAGATGCCCTGAAACAGGGATCAAGGCTTCAACACACCTCAGTTCTATGCTAATTTGAACCACACATCCTGCCAGGCAGTGACTTGCAGCTTGAAAGACTCTGAAATACCACACAATATTCTCAATGGTAGAAGACAAATGAGTCATAGTAGTGTCCTGCCCCCTGAAAATGACAGAATTATCCTGCTGGTTGCGGCATACAAGTCAGCAGAGACACAAAAAGTGGTTGAGGGAACAGCAAACTACCCTGTACAAAGTTGAGCTTTCAGAGTGGTGCATATCTTGATACTAAATACCTCTTTAAGCCAGATCAGCAATCAAAATGTCATTAACTGCAGAGCAGAAGATAAGATAGTTTAACCACACTGTGAGAAAAACCTGACACAGAGAGAAGCAACTGTTTCCCCAGTAGCCCTCTGTGGTTCACACTGAACCAATCTGTCCATCTGGGGAGACTCCATGACCCGTGACCTGGGGGTCCTGGGCTGCAAACACTTCCAGTGGCACGTGGGGCACTTGACTGCTCGCGCCAGATGGGGGACGAGGGTATTACTGTCCCATCAGATGCCCACTCAGAATCCCCAGCAGGTTCAACCAGGCTTAAACCAAGTTCAATGATATTTCCATGTTGGAAACAGCTGATATCAGCCTAAAACTTCACCTCCATATGTTACACACAGGCAAAAACAGACAAGCCCACATGGGGGTCTTGCTGTTTACATAGCTAAAGCAGCATTTTAGTACATTTGACCACAACTACACTCAATTCTAAGTAACAAAGAATGCTTCTTTCCTCTTAAAAAATTAACTTCATTCTATTTACATCCCTAAGTAATGCCAGCAAGAGCCCATTTGCTACTAATATTCTCTTTTCCCGTGTCTGAACAATTGTTCCCTCCCCTTTTGTCACAGCCTTTCCTACTAATTGCAATGACACCTCCCAATTTTGGAATGGCTGATCAGCTTATAAGCTTCCCCACAGCTAATCTAGGTCAACAAGCTACTAATAAGGCCAGCATATGTTTCTTTTATTTAACGCTATTGAGATCTCTATAAATCACTTCTGCCTCCTGATAAAAGGCACCCCAGGGATTCGAGACCCTCTGTAGGTTTGAGGAGTAACAGTGACAGAGCAGAGAATGAGTGGTATAAAAAGCACTGCACACAGAGCAGGGAGCATGTGCCTGTGCACAGCTCAAGGAAGAGAAGGCAAAGCTGCCCGAGGGTTTGACCGGGTGACTGAAACAGTGTCGCCAGGTGTCCTGCTGTGCACACAACCTCGGCCACTGGCAGCCCACAGGTGGAAAGCAAAGCTCAGGCTCGGGGGCTTGAAGTTGCTTGATCTTCCATTTCCACAGTGTCCTCTTTCAAACATAGCCTGAGCTATAAGAATATCATGAAGGCCCTTTTTCTGAGAAGGCATTAGTTTTCACTCTACTTGGAACGCATAATAAAAATGGGATTACCACTTTTGCAACATCCTGCACCGCACAGGGGTTTAAAAAAATCTCATTATTAGGCAGTTTCTCATAAATAGAATATAATTTTATCATGGAATCATAGAATGGCTTGGGTTGTAAGGGAGTTTAAAGATCATCTCATTCCAGCCCCTGCCACGGGCAGGGACACCTTCCACTATCCCAGGTTGCTCCAAGCCCTGTCCAACCTGGCCTTGGACACTTTCAGGGATCCAGGGGTAGCCCCAGTTTCTCTGGGAAACCTCACCACCTTCTCTCACTACCCTCACAGCCAGGAATTCCTTCCCATGTAACCCTGCCCTCTGGCAGTGGGAAGCCATTTTATATCCAGGCTAGACAATAAATGTTATCTTTTCTAAACAAAAATGCTACAAACTATTTCAAAGTTAAGAAGCATTAAATTGTCTTTGAGGATTTTAATTCTTACTTTTGAGGCAAAGTTGACCAGTCAGTTCTGCAGCCTTTCATGGTGAAGAGGATTTATTGCTAAAACCTGTGTCTTACAGCACATGGTAAATACCACCCAAATGAAGGATGGAGGGGAAAACCAATACAGATTTTTGAAAGGAACAAGTTCACCAGTCTGAGTATTGTATGGCAATGTAAGTTTGTTGGGATGAACAGGTCATCAGCTACTGCTTTAGCGCAAACACAGAAAATCAAACAAGCTGGTTAAGTTGCAGATAAATCACCTGAAGCTGTATACACAAAAAGTGCTCTTTGCCTGTTCACCTCAGTGACATGATGTCTGCATGAAAATAATCAGGGATAGGAATTACGAAAAGCCACCATTTGTATCGACAGGTTACCCCAAAGCATGAAATTGCAGAGTAGGTCTGAGGGACATCCTGCACTGCCAGTGAAATTAACATAAGCCTGAGGTTAAAAATTTCATTTAGAAAATTTAGGAAATACTCATACTGTAGTGATAACTTTCATTGAAATCATTTCTTTCTAGCACAATCCATATGTGATTCAAAAGAGAACAAAATAACCTGTTATTCTTGAACAGCTCAGACTGGAGCTACTTGAGTTTCACTATCAGAAACTAGGGATTTTTGACTATTCCACTCACGTTATTTGCAGAGGCAGATTTCACTGCTTTAGTGAAACTGTTCATTACCCTCAATTCCTTCCTTTCTTCTTTTCTTTTGGTTAAAAAAAGGAATGGGAAAGCTGATGCTCAGAGGGTTCAGTATTGAGCAGTACAAAGCTGATGCTTAGAGGGTTCAGTATTTAATAGCTCTGGCCACAGGGCACTAATTCCAAGAAGCTTCATCGTTTATTATGTTATAATTTAACCTGTGAAGTCCCTCAATGTCTGCTGCCGTGGGAGCAGAAACAGTCTCTTTTCTCTAGGGCTTGCCATTGTTAACACTCCTCTGCTATGATTAAGAGATCAGTAAACTGAGATTTAATTTAATGGCCCAATTAAGAGATGAAGATTTGAACCCAGATTGTAAAAACCTTGTCTATTGATCATTCCTACAGTGCCATTACAGCCTACCCAAGCCCAGGCTCCCAGTGAGCATGGTATGATGCAAACCTGTGTGTTTCAAATGATCCCCAGAGCTGTGCAGCTCTAAGCAACATAAATCCCTTGTTCCAACAGTACCAATGGAGAAGGAATAAAGGAGAGAGGAACTAGTTTTCATGTTATGTGTTAATAAATGCGTAGGTTGGTGATTTTGTTAAAAATCAATCACTGAACATTCTACTAGTGTTATCTTGCTTTGATTACTGAAAGGTGACATTCCTGAAATTAAAAAGTTTTTCAAAATAAGGTTTCCTAGTGTCAAAGGGCTTCAACTCCCAAATCTGGAACAATTTTAGGAAGTTTTCTGTCTGAAAAACTGCTCTAATTTAACCCCATTCATTACTCTACTGTAAGAAAGATGCCAGAACGATGAGTTTAACAAAATCACTGCATACCCTATTCACCTAATTTGATTTGCTCAATTTAGACACCTTAGTTGAAGTCTGAAATGCCAACTTAGCTCAAATCTTACAATTTAAAAATCACAACTCCTGTATGAGAAGAAACACTTCTATTCTATACCCACATTTCCAAAGGAGAAATAAATTAGAAAGCAAACAAGTTTGAAGCATTCATGCAGCAACCTGGATTATGCTTCCAAGCTTTTGCCCTTAAGAAGCACCTTTGATTTTGGTAACTCCATCTCACAAGTTCTCTAGTCCAACTATCCCATTGCTATTCTCCAACGAAAGAGGAAGCTCTCTGTTACAGAGCTTCCAAAAAACACTGTGGACATCAAAGAAAAAAAGGCAGGAAAACCAGAATGCTCAGAGTGTCTAAAGCTGTGTGGGAGACAAATTTATCGATGTGAGCAGCTGAGAAAGTTTTGAGCCAGCAATTACATCTTGGTATTGGCACTGCTAAATGATATTATTAAGCAATTGGTAAATTTTAATTTCATCACATTCACACACTAACAATTTCAGGTTTTTCGGTTCAGTGTGGCCCCTAATACAGATCACACAGGTCTTGCTGCTCTATAAACACTTTTTTTCTTTGTTGAAAGAAATTCACACAAATTTTTCTGAGCAGAGAATGGATCAAGAGCAGCCCTGAGGAGAAGGACCTGGGGGTGCTGTGGGGGAGAGCTGGACCTGAACCCCCCGTGCCCTGGGCTGATCCCCAGCGTGGGCAGCAGGGGAGGGGGATTCTGCCCCTCTGCCCCGCTCAGGGGAGACCCCACCTGCAGAGCTGCCCCAGCCCTGGGGAACAACAGCACAAGGACCTGGAGCTGCTGCAGCCAGTCCAGAGGAGGCCACCGAGATGCTCCAGGGCTGGAGCCCCTCTGCTCTGCAGCCAGCCTGGGACAGCTGGGGCTGTTCAGCTGCACAAGAGAAGGCTCCAGGGAGAGCTCAGAGCCCCTGGCAGGGCCTAAAGGGGCTCCAGGAGAGCTGCAGAGGGACTGGGGACAAGGCATGGAGGGACAGGAGCCAGGGAATGGCTTCCCAGTGCCAGAGGGCAGGGCTGTATTGGGTGTAAGGAAGAATTTTATTTACAATTACAGTAAGGAAAACATTGGACAGGGAAGGGAAGGTAGAATGAGATAGGCTTTAAGGTCCATTCCCACTGAAACTATTCCGGGATCCTATGAAATACATTGCAGTAGCAATAAAATGTTCCTACAGAAACTCGCACATTACAACTTAAGGACAATTTTTAGTCCAGGATAACATAGGTTTCAAAAGCACAGTTTAAAGTAACATCCTGTACTCTTTTTCCTAATCAACAGTCATAAATATTTTTACTCAAGAAAATCCCATCAGAATCCTATAAGAGGAAACCATACCAGAGCAATTAAATTACTAACATAGAAAACCATAAAGCAAATAAATGGTTTGGCTGGCAGCTGAAATGTCTCGAATACAGCAGCACATAGCATTAAGGATGGCAATTTTCACAGTAGCTTAAGAAACATAATTGACCCTACAGAAAGATGAAGACTTTGCTGAAGAGTGCTTCATCCTCCTCTCAGATGTGAGTCCTGAGCAACTACAGCAACGCAGTCAGACTTTAAAAGCACTGATGTCTAAGTACACTACTTACAACTTTTTTAAATAAAGAGAAAAACAACCTCTACAGCTGGAACATAGGTTTCAAGCTTTGCTCTCAAAGCAGGTACAGCATGGCTATGATGACACTCAAGTACAACCTACTGCATCCCATAGCATGCACAAGTTACACAGGTCTCTGATCTGTATCTCTTTAAAGTACATATTCTTCCTTAATTCCACTTGATTCCTACAAGCATCAGGAAAATTGACACAAACCTCTTTCCTCATGTCATTCCCTGAATCTCCTGGAACCTCTGTGACTGCCAAAGAAATCAACATAAGCGCAACCAATGAAGTTCTTAGTGTCTCACACAGCCCTACACATGGGCAGCTGTGGTGATAATGCAGAAAAAAAGGAAAACTGGATGGTGTTTCTACCCCCATAAAGTCATTTAATGTTAGAAGTGCACATGTAATTAGTGAGGTGCATGGCAACCTCTAGTGGCATATGACTGCTTAGGAAACAGCAAACATTGCAACACATGAAGCTATAGGAAAAGCATTTGCCAGAAGTGATCAGCCCTCTTCTTGTCACTAATTTTATTAGAATGACATGGAGAGGAGATGCCAGAACACAGCTAATCCCAGGAAGACCCTCCAAGTGTTCCATATACTACAGCAGTCAGGCAAGCTGCAGAAAAGCCAAATATCATGAAAGCCGTTTCCAAATAGGTTAAAGGAATTAATGCCAACTGACTTG
This sequence comes from Corvus hawaiiensis, assembly GCF_020740725.1. Classification (NCBI taxonomy): domain Eukaryota; kingdom Metazoa; phylum Chordata; class Aves; order Passeriformes; family Corvidae; genus Corvus; species Corvus hawaiiensis. The sequence goes on along the minus strand of NC_063255.1, from coordinate 1,650,166 downwards.
CAGTGGTAAGTGACAAACTGAATACCTGCATTACTATGCAGGTACATTTAAATATAATTTCAAGATACTACAAACGGCAGCACTTCACGGTGCAGTGCAGTACCACCCTCAGCGCTCCACTGATAAAAGAGCTCTGTGTAATTAAACACAAACCCGTGTAGCAATGCAGAGAATCTCAGAATCACAGAATATTCTGAGCTGGAAGGGACCCACAAGGATCATTGAGTCCAACTCTTCAGCAAATGGCCCGTATAGGGATCAGAGAAGGCAAGGATTTCAAAGTCAGGGCAATCTACAACAGAGGACATCCAACACTACACGAACCCTGGATCTCACTAGGAAACATCTATTACTTCTATTTTTAACTTCCAGCAGCTGCTTGTGATAGATTTACACAAATCTGACAATTTTCATGCTTTGCTGGAACATGACACAAATTACCCAACACTATGAAGTTGTATTCCACTGAGCTCTTAAGTGCATTACATTGAATATTCCCAGCTCATTCTTTCACAGAAAATAGTCTTCAGAATTTAAAACAATTGGGTGTCTCTGCTCAGAATAGGATTAGGAAAAAGCCTGCATGGAAATTGAATTAATTCTCACATTAAGGAAGGAGTCATTAGAGCATCTGGAGAGGTTTAAATTATGACTGTCTATTCAGTTGTATTGCTAAGCAGATTTTAAGTGTTTCAGAGCTACTTGATTTAGAAACCTATACCCTGAAATACTTCATGTAATACAAAGTACTATCTTGTTTTTCTTTCGCAGAGAACACTTTCACATTAAGATGGTTGTACTCTGATGGTAAAGCAGAATAGGAGTATAAATATACTTTGCTTTAGCATCACAGTTGAACAAAACTGGGTCCATGACTGCTGGTTAAATTTAATAATTGTGAATAACCAACTTACTAAGGTAGAAAAAGGAAGGACCATATCAGACTCAAACACCAGCATATTAAGAAATATGTGTATTTTTATTGCTTTTCTTGATAACTGAAACTTTATAGCAAATCTAGTGTATTTTGAGAGGAAATCGGGTTAAAATACTTCCTTTATGGTGTTTAAACCTGCCAAGGAACCTAGGGCTGTAAAGTTCCTGAGAAGAAAATGCAGTAAAGTCTAACAGCAGACAGGCTGCTGCTGGAACTGGCTCTTCCTTCCAGCATGCCTGTGTCCTAGTCCCACAGGACATTTTACAACAGATTTTAATATATTTTTTAAGTAGTGTCTTTTGATTTATAAGCAATCATGATCACAGCGACAAATTAAATTCTTGGTGGTCATATTTGCCTATTGTCCAGATGTACAGTTTTCTAACTTCAGAACAAGATCCTCTTTCCTTAATACTCCTCTTGTTTTGCTAGTTCTGTTTCAAATCTAAAGTCACCTCCTTCATTACAATTTCCACTTAGAATAATATGGAGTGCCTGGCTACAAGAAGACAGAAGCTTAAAAGCAACAGCATGGAATACCTTTGGACTATGTAAGAATGTCATGGTATATATAATATAGATCTTATTGCCTTTTTTTTTTTTTTGCTTCTTCAGTTGATGAGTGTGGCCATTTTCTCTATCAACCCTTACATTATTTCCAGACAGAACAATACAGCTCCAACATGTCTACAATTCTCCAAATGCACTGAGGTCTCAGACTAATTTATAGAATCACAGAATAGAACTATAGAACTATTTAGGCCGGAAAAGCCCTTGAAGATCATGAAGTCCAACCATTGCCTCAGCACTGCCAAGGCCACCACTGACCCATGTCCCCAAGTGCCACATCTGCACAGCTTTTAAACCCCTGCAGGGATAGGGACTCCAACAGCTGGACTCGATGATCTTCCACTGTGACTGAATTTCATTTCCCTGTTTTCTGCCATTCACCCCTTTGCCTTCTTTCTGCACACCTCAGTGTCAAGCAGCAGCGCAAGTCTATCTGCCTCCAGTAAGAACACCACAGCTAAAAATCAAGCAGCAATGTTAAAGTCATATTGTAACCATGCATGTCAAGAGACATGAGGAATAAGGCTCCCAAACATTAGAGGATCCTGCTGAAATGCTGCATGAAATCATTGAAAGAGAAATTCTTAGGTCTTGAGACTAGCAAGATAACCGCTTCCTGCCCCAAATACAACCAGAGGAACACATCTCACTTTGGGATGCAGAAACAGCAGTAGAATAAAATAAAACTAAATCAGAACCCAGGATCCTAGGAAGAAGCTCTGAAGTGGCAAATGAAGTATCACAGTAAGAACAAGACCAAGTTTTTGAGTCAGAGAAGTGTATCTCACACCACACCAGGATCTCTGCTTTCCAAACATTTCAAATGCTTGGAAAACTCAGACTTCATGTCTGTGATTTGAGAAATGAGCACAGCAAATATTTAAGACAATGTCTGTGGCAAGTAAGGGAAAAATAGCTCCATTTCAAACTCTGAACCCTCTTTACTTCTGCCAAGGGTATGAAAAGAGGGCAAGTATCAGGCAGGTGAAAGGCACCAACACAATGCATTCATTCTGGTAACCTGTCCTACTTTTACCACCAACCATTTTCAAAGGAGAAGTGTCTTGGAGAGAATTAAATCCTTAAGAACAAGCTGCATGTCATGTTAACCCAGTCCTTGACAAAGTGTACAGGTACACAATTATTATTTTTGGCACGCAATCTGTACCTGACAAGCCCTGTAACAATTTATTCCAGATCACATTAAAAAGGACCTTCCCAGTTTCCCTTGGAGCATGGAGCGGGGCTGGCTGCCAAGATGAGAAGGGTGCCTGGCGCAGGGTTACCTGCCTTTACAATGTGCTCTGCAGCACAGAAACACAATAGGAAGGACCAAGTTCTGGCCTTGTTTTAGAACCAGAGCAGATACTGACTATTGATTACTATACAGATAATAAACTTCATCAGCTGAAAAGCATAGATCTATGCTTTATTGCCCATATTTGCAGGGTATTGTCACAAAATGATGATTGCATTATGTCTGATTTAAAAACCAGACCTTTTGCCAAATATTCAGGAAGAAATAAGCTGAAAATCCATGCTGTACAATACTTGAGAAGCACCACTCAGTGCATTTTTATAATAACTGGATACATGATTGAATTTGTAATTCACATAAATCCCCGAAAACCTTCTGTTTTTAAGGCAGCTATTGAGCTGTTCTGTTAAAAGGATCAAAAGGCAGAAGTTTCTCAGACAGAGAAACTGATATTTTTTGTGTCCATTCAGATCAGGTTGAAATATAGAGCAAGTAAGATTTATTTTGAGATTATTTAGTTACTCAGTTATGATTTCTGCTGTTTAGTTCATTGGTATCTACTCATGCATGTAAAATTAATGTTCTTGTACTACTAAGGCATACAAAATTCATGTTTCTCTACTCTTGAGTTTCAGTAAAGATGATTTTCCAGCAGAATCTTTATATTTACCTGATGATCCTCTGAGCAGCATACTGATGAAGTGAGCGGAACTGCGCCGACATATTTGCTAAGGCTGCCAGACAATTTGTATGAAGGTATTTGTCCTGTCAGAAAGAATAGGGAAGATAAAAAAACCAACACACCAAACTGTTTGTTGGATATGCACTGACACCTCTTTTAGGAATCATTCAAAAGACTGAGTAATAAATGTTGTTTTAAAAACACAGGGCAGAAATGCAAAGCATATATACTTGGTGATGTTTTAACACGTTTTCTTAAAATAGAAGGTTTATAAAAGAGTGATTCCATACAGATTTTAGAGTGTATACATATATATGTGTACGTATTTGACATGACATATATGTATCTGTCTTTCAGTGCTCATTTACAATGACACCACAGATGTAAAAAACACATGAAGGTATTTTCCTCCTCTCTACCTTACCTCTGTCTCTCCTGTAGTCTTATCCTAAAACTTTATACTTCATAACTCATCTCCCTATTGACTCTTTCACAGCATATATCCCACAACTACAACCACACCATACTTCAGAGCACTGGTCCTCATTTCAGCATCCCTGAAACCATTTGACCAAATAAGCATTTACCTGATGGCCCTTTCAAAGTCAAGGGTTTTCATAAAATGAAACTTGTCCACTTATCTAATCCAAAAGGGATTCATTTCCCTATTCAAGTCTAAAATATTCATTTACATAACATAACAGATTCTAAATACTACAAATATATGCCAAATTTGTTCTTGTACCTTCCAATTCTTTTTATCATAAAAGCAAAACCCTTACTTCTTCCAGTTTAAAATATATTTAATATTTTGGAGACTGTTTAATGTAAAAAATTCTGTGCCTTTAATTGCTGAAAATATTCAGAAGTGTATGATACTACACTTGAGTTTGCAAAAAGGTAAAAAAGCAAATGCTTGAAAAATGCACAAAACCAATCCAGGCTATTAAGCTCTGAAGTTCAAGCAGTTTTGCTCTGCCAGAGCTCAAAAAGGTCTTCTGGCCATGTCCCTGTTGTACTTCTCGAAAACACTAACAATAAATAGACCTGAAATTCCCACTTTTAAGTCATTTAAGAGACGCAAACAGCCTACAACGAATCATTTCTTCTCATGAAACTAAGGAACTCTTTCCTCTCAACTGAAGATCAGTTTGAGGCCTGAATAAAAGTCTTTAGAGAACCGTACTCTATGAACTGGATGACAACACAGAAATTGTGTTACAAGTTGAGAAACACTTAGTTAATACAGCTGATCTGTCTATTTTCTTCCCTCCTGCAAATCCAGATGCCAACTGGTTGCAACAGAATAAAATCCGACCCCCTGTTTGAAATTGAATTCAAGCTGCTGAGGTTAGGAATTCACAAGTGCTCCACGTAAGTCTTACCCTTGTCCGTGTCATGTTGTACTGGATGGTTCTTATCACAACCAGTATTAGAAGACTCCCAAGTGAGATCTCTGTTAGGACACGCTCAGCATACCAAGTGATGTTTTTCAGTATCTGCAAAAGAAAACAATAAAAAAACACGTCTCTTCAGCACCTAGGTCTGAATATGAACATACGAATCTGTCTGGAATCTCACATTCCTTAACACAGGAAAATTAATTTCCAGTCTCAAATGTGACTTAATTTTTGTACTCCAAAGCATAATTAAAACAAAGAAAAAAAAAAAGTCAAAAAAAAAAAAAAGTCAGACCTCTGCAGCATTAACCACTAGTAGATCTCATCAACTTTAAGTCATGTGGAAATACACCAGGTGTAGAAAGATGATTACATCTGGCACTTCACTAATTTCTGTGCTCTGTGCCACCACACTCATACACTCATTTTGACCTTACCCTTTACCCTTTATAAAGCCTCCATTTACACTCAGGACACCTGAATAATTCTGCCAATGCCTTGCCATTTTCCCTCATCACCGGCTGGCAAAAGGCAGCACACAGGAGCTCTGACTGACGGGCAAGAGTGCACACACTGAAGGTGAGGGGGCAGATCCACAGGTGAAGCGTTGGCTTCACACTGAAGCCTTTCCCTTGACAGGTATGAGGTCTCTTCCCCTAAAACTTAGAGAAAGTCATCAGCTAGATTAAGAGCTTCATATCTTTCCCTGCCCTCCAGTATCAGGGTGGATGAAGTTAACCACCATTTCCAAGTTTATTGCAGAAGGAGAATCAATCCACTCTTTCCTTGTACTCAGCCAACCTACATGGAGGAAACACATATACCCAACACCCTGCCTTAAAGGACTGGTAAAAATGACTCAACAGGAACTGTCCTAAAAACATGGAAAAGATCCTCTATAAAGTCAGGGTTATTCTCGGTCAAAACATAAACATGTTTAACAAGGACTACTGCACATGAAGTTATCGCTCTGCGTAACTTCAGAGACAGAAGAGAGACTTCAGGAGAGTTGCAGAGGGACTCGAACAAGAGCCTGGAGGGACAGGACACAGGGAATGGCTTCCCAGTGCCAGAGGGCAGGGCTGGATGGGAGATTGGGAAGGAATTGCTGGCTGTGAGGGTGGGCAGGCCCTGGCCCAGGGTGCCCAGAGCAGCTGTGGCTGCCCCTGGATCCCTGGCAGTGTCCAAGGCCAGGCTGGACGGGGCTTGGAGCCAGCTGGGATGGTGGAAGGTGTCCCTGCCCATGGCAGGGGGTGGAACCCTGAGGTGAACTTTAAGGTCCCTTTCCACCCAAACCATTCTGTGAGTCTGTACCTCTGGAAGCTCTTTCACAGTACAAGAGCTATTTGAAACAGCATCCTTATTATGATTCATGTTAATTGGCAAGCTGATGCAGTTTTAGATATAGAAATAATGCTTTTATTATTTATGAAAAGACAAAATAAAAGTTCAGATCCTTGAAATAAATTTTAAAATAATTTTTTTAAAGTATCTCCATTATCACATGGCTCTTTGTCAGCACTTTCCTATTTCCCACAAGGAAGCTAAAATGAAGCCAGTGACTGTAACCTATAGATGGGAAAAACACTATTTCATGGTAAATGTGACAAAACATCCCCAGGTACAGACTCAGGTGTGGTGGTCAATGGTAAACACCTTTTGCAAAAAGGATCAAAAAATCAGAACAGGGAGAAGACAGAAACAACTTGAGAGGTATTTAAGGGGAGAATGGTCCAGACTGAGGAACAAATAGGAAACATGAAATCACTACAAGAAAGGTTTCCACAAATAGCAGGCGATGAGTGGATGTGGAAACCACTATAATTTCTGATTATAACAAGTCACTAATACTATTTTAAGAGAAAGTGATGATGGTATAAATGAAAACAAGTCATCCAAGAAGTTTCAGTAAACAAGGACAACTAGTTGGGATGGACAAAATATATGATTAACAGGAAATGCCCGAAAGACAACGCAAAATACACACATATTTTCACAAAAAGAGGCAACTGAAAATTTCAAAAGCTGTTAGTGCAAGTAATTAATGAATTACACATACAAACTTCATTGCAAGAAGATACTCTGCTAGTGGAGAACTTGATCATCCCAAGGCTGCTAAGCGTAAACATATGGTCAGATAAAGCAAGTTCATGGGTTACTTCACAAATGCAAAATGCTAAAGTAAGTGTAGACATTCATCCTGGTTGCCTTAATTGTAATTTCTTAATAACAGATTATTTATGACTATGTGCCTATACCTGTTCTCAAGAGAAGATTTTATATAAAGAAATAAATTAACCACTTTGACAAATATCTCAAGCTCAAATATCTCAAGCTCAGCACTGGAACCTTCCAGAAGAAAAACATATTGTTATTGAAGAATACAGTATATGATCATTAAATAATGGTTACTCTCACTAAAACATAAATATAACAGGGATAAGTTGTGGTTGTACATTTCATTTCCTGACTTTTAAATGCTTATTGAAAATTCACCAGACTTTTCAAAGAACAAAATACAGCTATGAAAATGGGTAGTATAAAATATCATTTGTTTTGACATGACACACAATGTAAATTGAAACCAATAGTACATAAAGGGACATATTTCCAGATGATTATTGAAAAGAAATAATTTCACTCAATTTGCTCTGAAACGATACCCAAGAGTTTGGGGTTTTTTTTTCCCCCTCTTAGACAAAATTCACTTACTCTGGCCAAAAACCCATCGAGTTAATTGATTAAGTTTCTAATAAGTTACTTTTTGTACTCTCTGATTTATGAGTGAAATAGCAAAGCAACCTCCTCCCACAAATAAAACAATCCCCATGTTTCCTCCCACCCTCTTTGGTGCTATTTTGTGGGACACAACGCTGTGTTTCACCCACCAAAGTGGAAGTTCATGATTCGCTCTATCCTGGAACTGAGACCAGATCCCATCATGCACTCTCTCCCACAGGGTGTCCCACTGGGACAAGAGGAATGCAACTGGGGCAAGTTAAGTAATCTCAAGTAGTACCTTGAGCCCTCCAGCATCTCCAGCCACAACCTTCTCATCCACTCATGGATATCTGTCCGATCTAAAAGCCATCACCCTTCCCGTTTTCCCTCCTTGTAGCTTATTCCCACCTCCTCACCCTCCCAGACCCCATTCCACACATTCCTTCTCAGCTCTTTCTTTTACCTCCTTCCACTGCCCCCACCCACACCTTATCACAGAATGGTTTGTGTTAGAAGAGACTTTAAAGCTCAACCCACCTTCCACTATCCCAGGTTGCTCCAAGCCCCATCCAACCTGGCCTTGGACACAAGGGATGGGGCAGCCAGGGCCACATCATCTTCAAAGGGAAGAAGTTCTTCCCAATATCCCATCTATCCCTGTCCTCTGTGAGGGTGAAGCCACCCTCCTTTGTCCTACCCTGCCCATCCCAGTCTCTCATCAGAAAGAAGTCTGACTGCACCTTCCTCAGCTTTTTGTCACTCTGTTCCTATCCTGCCTCTTTACTAACTTCTTTTCGCAGCATTCCAAATCTTACCTAATTCTTGTTTAACTCTTGTCTGTCTCCCCTTCTGCACCATCCCATGTTTCCATGTACAGACAGTCCCATCTTGTTTAAAATTTCTCCTAACTGCTGTCACATCCGGGCTCCTGTTCTTACACACTTTCTTCAACGTGTGGATGTGGCACTTGGGGACAGGGGTCAGTGGTGGCCTTGGCAGTGCTGGGGAATGGCTGGACTCGATGGCCTTGCAGGGCTTTTCCAAGCCAAACGGTTCTGTGTGGTTTCAACCCCTGCCAAGCAGCAACAGGAACATCCCTGGGAGCACAGTTTTGTCCCACGGGAGCTGGGAGCCGCACTTGCACAAGCTGCAGCTCATCCCTGCTTACCTCAGCTGATAACGTGATCCCTGGGTAGGGGAAGATGCACACAGCCCAGATGGCTCTGGGAGCAGCAAAATGAGAATATTCAGTTTCCACAGACGTCAGGCCACCTCCGGCTACGTCTCGGCTGCGCAGATGGAAACAGACTGCTCCCCATGGCCGGAGACTAATAATTTGGTCACATTTAGTCATATTATCAGCAGCAGAGCCCTAGCACAAAGGCCACCTGCCGAATTTCAAATTCCTAACGCAAAACAGGAAGTTACCAGAGCTCGTTAAATAACATGTTGACAACTGTAAGCATGGACAAAGACATGTTAACGCTCCAGTCTCACCCCTGAAACCTTCAGTGGTTCTCCCTGAAACTCTGAAAACACCAACCTGGGAAAAATGACAGTTACTGAGATAACTACTCCTTGAAATAGTACACTACTCTTAAAAAAAAGATAAATTCGCAGTTATAAAGTTACATACCAGAACCTGTTACCTCTCCTCCACACTGAGGAAAGCAACCTGAGCTGGTAGGCAGCAAAATGTCTATTTCAAAAACAACAACAGCAACCACCACCATCCATTTGGGGTTTCAGAAGCATGAAGCATGAAAATATCTTGAATTTCAAAATCATCTACCTGGAACCAGTACCCCCACTGACCAATCTCATTGGTTTGTAGTTAATATTACAAAGGGAAAAAAAGAAAAAGCTTAGTCCTGGGGTGGTCTTTCAAGAATAATTATTAAAAAAATTAAAATGTTTTGATTAATTATTCTTTTGAATACCAGGCTCTTGGATAGCTACAACTCAGGGAGCACAAACTGCAGATGCAAAGAGCAGGAGCTCAGTTCGAATTATACCAAGCAGTGAGATTCTCATTCACTGTGAGTTTGTGTTTCCCACAACTTTGCTCATGAGATATTTTTTAACACACTAAAAATAAACACAGTTAAATTGTGATTTACAGTCTATCACCATTTACTACAGCATAAAGTGCTACAGTAGCACAATAAGGTTATTGCTACATAAAATACCGTATGATGTTATTTTGACGTCTGATGTAATTTTATTTAGAAATTCATAAATCAGAGACAAAAGATCACCAATACTTGTCCCTCTGGGGAATTCTTATATTTACTTGTTTACTCTGCTATTATAATTATTGTTATTATTAGTGAAAGAAATTGAGTTCTGTGTGGTTACAGTGACCCAACTGCATTAAACCAATTGCAGGAACAGGACCTATGATTTTGATCATATTTTCCAGGCAGTTAAGACCACATTCATTTTAAATAAAAAATGCTTCAGCATCCTACAGCACTCAAAAAGAGTTTCTGTGGTTTCCTGATCTCCTTACCAGTTGGTATAATCACCAGATTTATAAAACTTTGCTTGCTAAAATTAATCTTAAAAATCAATAAATAAATGTGGGTTAAATGCCACAAAGGAAAATAGCCCATAACTGAACTGTACAGTCATGGTTCTTATAAGAACAGTACACAGGATACACAGCAGAGAGAAAAACAGGTTGATGTAAAATACAGCACATCTTTTTCTTCATATTTTACCCAAGTGATGGAGGAAAAAAATAATCCTGCTGTAACTGCTAAAATTTGGTATGTATTTGCAGTGCATGAGGTTTGTGAAACTGATGCTAGATGCTCACATTTTACAGAAAGGTCTACACAGATTTTCTGACTCCCATCATTTTGCACACCTATAGTACTCTCTTAGGCTTCAGGAGATTTGGAGTCAATATTTAAGAAAGTATAGACTAATTTCTTACTTAACACTATAGTTTTTGAACAGTAACTTGCTCATTCATACCTGAAAACATCAATTTAATTAATTCAAAGACATGGCTGAGGGGAATGGATTTATAAGTATGATTTTGAAACTTTTTTTCCCTTACACTTATTTCCCTCCTTGGGATCTGTAGGAATGTGTAGGAGAAGCACACGCAGACAGGCCTGGAGGTTCAGGCACCTCACAGCCACCTCTCATTATCCACCTAAGAAGGAAATCCAGCAAAACTCTGGCCACACAGCACTATTAACAGGTGGAACCAGGAACTGCGGAGCAAGAAAACACAACCCCAGAGGAAAAGAAAGAAGCAGTTAGTGAACATCTGAAGTAAAATAAAAAAAAAAATGTGAAGAAAATGGAAGCAGCAAAGGCACAACTGAAAAAAACATCAGTGCAGGGTAAAAGGAACAAGGTGGGGTTTGTGTTTTTATTAAGATAGAAGTAGTAAACCAATATCCGCATTGCAAGCAAACACTTCAACTCTTTTGGCAGAGTTAGCTGAAAGGCAGGATAAACCAGACAAGAAAACTTGATTTATATTTTCATTCCACAGCTGGATCTTCATTAAGGAATTTAAGGGAAATCTTCCACTTTTGTTGGGGTCCCTCCCCACTGCAACACACTTTTACTCATCCAGTAAGGAATTTATTGAAAGACCGTGTGTAAAGCCTCTAAAATGAATGAAGAGTGATAGCGAAAGAGACTGAGGCAGGAATGACACCTTGTCTGCTGAACTCCAACTCTCAAAAAGCCCAATTTACGAAAGAGGTTAAATGACTCAGTAACATGGAACCCAAAAATACATATCACACATATACACCTCTGGTGCACATAATACAGGTTCAAGGCACACAAATTTGAAGGTAGGAAAAAAGCATCTTCCTGGTTACTGTAAGTGCTCCTAAAAGCTGCTTCCAAAGAGGTTTTCCCAGGAAACTGCATCTAAATCATCTCTTCCTGCTTTCCAGATACAGAGCTACACTAAATTATCTGAAATTTCAGAGAAAATGTATTGTAAGTCTCTACTGCTTGACACCAAGAAAAAAAGCCAGCTCCCTCCAAATCAGGCTGGAAATTCATCTAGGAGACAGTTCTGTTTAGGAAACCTGCTTTCAGCATTTTGCATTTCAATAACTTCACGAAGATAATAATTCACAAAGATAATAATTGCCCCAAAAGAGAATTTCTGTGTCCCAGTCAAAAAATTAAATTAAACCAGTGCAAATATCTCATGTATTATTGTAGTTTTAGAAGCTGGGAAACTAGGACATAATTGTCTAAGGTATTCTCCTACACAGATGGTCAAGGTCCATCAAAGCTAGTAAAAATTTGGATCCTGTTATATGGACAACATAAAATAGAAATTAATATAACAGAGAGACAGAAAAAGAAGTGCCAAGTAAGGAAGTAACATTTAGTCTGGAAAATACAACTCCAGCTAAAGGCTGCATCAAACTAGTTAAACAAAGTTTTTCAAGAGAAATAAAAAAGGTTTCCTGTTTTTTTTCCTCTTTTCTAGGCCCTCCACTTCCATGGCAAATATTCAGCAACTTTGAGGCAGCCTGCCCAGCTACTACTAGGCTAATTTGTAACGGGGAACACCAAACAAGACAGAAAAAGATATATTTGCAGCATTTTCTCTACAGGAGGGAGTGTGTTTGTTCATTTCACTTGGGAAAAGTTTTGAAATCAGTCTTCAGATTACTTCTTCTTACAAAAGAAATATGCATATGCCATCAAATTTGGATGAGCCCATACAGCCTCTGCTGAAGGAACAGATCTGCCGATGTATCTTCTTAAAAGTAAATATTTAGCTGATTTTTAGAGCTGAAGGATTATTTACCAAAACAGCAACTCACCACTTCATGAATGGATCTGTTGAAGCCGTCATCCTCTGTAAGGATCAGCAAAATGATAAGAGCCATGTAAACATGGTGTGAATTCCTTTCTTCGACGTGATACAGAATTTCAAGAATTGGCAGAACCTTTGGGGAAAGAAAAATGCATGTATGAGTTTAGTCTTCAAATACCTCAGACACAAAACAGAGGAGGCTCTAAAGGCTCCATGTATCACCCTGCCCTTGACAATTCATACCAATTCCTCCCTCTTGAAACAACCACCCCTGAGCAGCGACATACGGTGTCCAAACACCTTCAATCTGCTCCATTTCGTCTCACAATAGAGTCTAAACAAGTGCTTTCTTGTGGTCAGACACGGAATTTCAATCCCTAATAAATGAGATTCCCAGCCATACCAGTTGCCATAATCTCCAAACGCTTCAGTCCTCCTCGCTACACTACGGGGAAAATAGAATTGTTAAACAAGATTTTTACCAGTCCAAGCAGGAAAACAGTTGTGTCTAAACATCTGTGCTTACTACAAGCCTGCTCTGAAAAGACTTTGCTCATCAAACCTAGCCAAGCACATTGGAGCTGAGGTGAAGAGACGAATTTTGAGACCTGAAAGTCAAATCCCATTTTGGTGTGTGAAGATAATACCAGAAAAAAACCAGTTTGGGTTGGGTTAAGACTAGAAGAGGCCTGTTTTTCCAATTTTAGATAATACGCAGCCAAAGAGAACTGACTGATCATTATGATTAGAGTTCAGCCCAAGGTCTTGCAACATTTCCACCAGGATGAACAGCTTAAGCCAAAGCCTTGCAATAATAATGAAAATGAGATTTCATTGCAACAGCAAGCATACCTGAATGCTAGTCCAAAGTTAATCCAGATGCAAACGTTGTCTCTCTACCAAATGAAAATTAGCTTTCTACTGGCTCAGTACAACGTGGCTTCCCTGAGTTGCAGAAATAGGCCGAAATCACAAAAAGCCCTGGAAAAAGGAACTGGAGAAAGTCCTCAGTTCCAAGAAGCTTCTAGACACCTAAAAACTTGCTGTTTTTCAAAACAGGCCAAATGCAGCTGGATGAATCATGTGAAACCTATTCTGGTGAGCAGCCAGGACACCAAGTGCTTCACAAGCCTCTGAAGTTACCAAAATGTTCTCTTACAACCAACCATCTTCAAAACAGTTCGGACATACTAAACCAGTTTCTATTAGGATGAAATGAGATTGATCTAAATGCTGCAGGCCACAAAATCTTTTGACATGGCTTTCATCAGGGTCAAGGCAAGACAACAACAGAAGCAGAGGGAGCATAAATTTACATTAATGGTTTTATTAATACTAAATACGTATTAAAATAAAAGTATTTTTCAAAATTACATGTTACAAACATGCTTTCCTTGCCATTTCAAAGGATCCTTCAGAAATCTTGCTCCTCAGTGGAAACCAGAGTTCCATCTTTGTGTTTTCTGAATACCAATCTTGAGTAAAGACCAGGTTTTCCCTAGAACTTCTAATCAGCACATAACACATAAAAATTAGTCCCTTTCCTTGGATGGGGAGAAAGAGAGACAAACACCATTGCTTTAGTCCACCATTCAACTTGTTTCCTTCCCCAACCCTTGCACGTAGCTTTGCACTGCAAAAGTTCTGTCATTTCCAAGTCCAAGAGTTATGATAATAAGCTGGATAGAGCTGGAAGCAACATAAAACTAATGAAGAATTGCATTTACAACTGGACTTTGCATGGAGAACAACAAAAGCCTTGCTGAACGTAACCACTGGAACAACTTCTTAGTTTTCTAGACAGATCCCAGATGGAAGCACAGAATGATTTGGATTGAAGGGGACCTTTAAAGATAATTGTGATTCAATCTGGTTGTGTTAAACCATACAAACCACTCTGGCAAAACATATTCCTTCAGAACAACCCAAAAGATCTCCTCTGTCTACACCCATTAATACTAATTGTAACTGAAAAAGTCCGTCCATGTCCTCAAGTGCTCCGAGTCCTACAAGGGTGTTGCTACAAACTACATTTAAAAACACATGATATTGACACATCAGAGCCATTCCCCTACAAGCCAACATGTGAAAGTACTGTTACTAAAGTTTCACACTTGCTACCGAAGAGTGGTCTGGCACTCCAGATCACGGCAATCAGCCCTCCTGCCCCAAACAAACCTCTGTTGCTTCCAAAGCCTCCGCTCCTTTGGCCATGTTTCCCCTTCCACTCCTCTTTCAGGCTTCTCTCCATCTACACACTGGACAGAACTCAGGGAGGCAAACTGCAACTTAGTCCTCTCTCACGTGCCATTTCTGGATGGAACGAGAATCAATCCATACACTTTCTATAATCCTTCCTCCTTACAACACTTTTTCCTTTGTTTATCAATTGCTGAGGTGCACACACACCTTTAGGACATGTATTACTGTTCTTTAGGACAAGTACTACTGTTCTCAGAACAAAAACTATTTAACAAGTCACCACTTATGTAAAAAAGTTAGAATATAAGATTAAATTAAAACTCTAATCATATTAAAATGTAAAATTGGAAGTACTCTGGGAGATGCCTGGGAGGAGTCTTGGGTGGAACCTGGAGGAGACAATTTTCTTCAAAAGAGGAAAACTCTTAGGTAGTTTCCTTGGAAAAGTCTGGGGCTGAAACCTGGAATCTCAGGTCACTATAAGAATTTGAAGAACCCTGGGAGATGCCTGGAAGGACTCTCAAGTGAATCTTGGAAGCAAGATTTGCAATTTAAACAGCAAAAACATCTCAGGTATCTTCTCTGAAGGAGTCCAGGGCTGCTGCCTGGGATCTCAGGTGTCTCAAGTAAAGGCAGAAATTGCAGGAGATGCCTGGGAGGAGTCCCAGGAGGATTCTGGAGGAGGCAGATTCCTCCAAAAGAGAAGAATCCTCTCAGTTAATAGTATAATCATATTAAAATTTATCTAGATTTTCAACCAAAATGCACTTCCACACTTCTAAGCCACATACACACATTAAAACTTTTATATCTATCTTCTTACACAGTGGCTTTATCCAATCCTGTACTGAGAAGACAGCCACCACTTCTTTTGTACTGCTGACCCTTTTCTCACAGTCATCACACTACCACTACTGCACCACTATTAACACGCCTCCCTCAGGAGCAGCTTTTAACTGGCAAGACACAGCTACCATTAAAAAGTTACTTTTAATCCCCAAAACAAGTGGCAGGTAAAAACAGACACTGAAAATTGCAGGTCCAAGCTTGGTTTCTCCAGTAAAGTTTAAAAATAGACTGTTTTTAGTAATCAACAAAATACAAGCAGCAACCTGCTTAAGATGAAGTTATACTACAGGAAAAAATATTGCTGTACCATCAGTTGATATAAATACATCGTCATATATGTTACTTCATTCTGGTCATGTTGAGCAGCAATGAAATCTCATCTCAGAAGCCAAAGCAAACACATTGAAAAGCACATTTCTTAGATGCAGAAATCGCACTGGTATTTTTACTTGCGATACTGGTGCTAATTGATCTTTCAAACAGAAGAAGGCTCAGAAGTCTCCCATCCACAGATCAGAACACTATGCTTATCAAAAAATGTGCTAATTGCCCCCTATTTCACCTGTCCCACCACCTTCTGGAGGATCCCTGCAAGCACTTTGAATACGATAGACAAATCCTAGATGTGAACTTCTCCAAAAGAAGATTTTCTAGCATCAGATACTTAATCCAGTTATTTTAAAAAATGAAGTCATGAAGGACACACAAAGATCCTACTCATTTTGCAAAGCAGAACTATAATAAGAGCAAAAAAAGGTTCTTTATTAACAATAAAACTTAAAGCCCAACAGAAGGTGAAGGTATTTAGCTGTAACTGCCAGAGGGAGAGTCATATACAAATGAGGAAGTGAGGTGAGACAGTATCTGTCATACCACCTAAGAAAAACAAACTGAATCAATTTACAAGTTAAACTGAAGTTGAAAAAGAGCAGAGACACATTTCAAAAATCCTTATGAAATGTTACAGAGCACCTTCTGGTGATGCTTCCTGGGCATAAAAAGGAAGACAAATTAAAACAGGGGAAAACACAACATATGGGATGCAACATATGAATACAGTGAAACAGGAACAACCTGCAAAACCCCTGGAAGTTTAGGATGAGCTCTGAGCTGCCTGTGGACGTGATCTCTCACACAGCACCTATATACCTTACACCTCATTCATCCAACTGCCTCTGTAAGAAGAGGCCACTGATTTACACTACATGCCTCCAAACAGTCCTCCACCCTTATTCAAAGATCGTTTTGACTCTGAATTAATGACCTTACTGTTTTTCTCCCATATCTCCAGATGGTGGGAATCAACTATTAAATCTTCTGTTGTGTTCTTTTCTTTCTCTGCCTCTGTCTTTTGGTTCTTTTACTCAGAGTTTGGATTGAAACACAGGAGATGCGGAGCTTTTCTTCGGACTCAGACGTTTATTATTTCTTATCTATAGTACAGCTGCACAGTATGTGCCTCTAAGTTAACAAAGTGAAAATGGCCCCCAAGTGCTACCTTCCAAAGTCTTTTAAAGCCCAAACTACCCATTTATGGAATGCCAACTAATTTATTTTTACTTATAATCCAATAACTAATCATTCATGTTCTGCACTGCGGGTTTTTTGAACCAATACCAGATCACCCAGGCTTATGAAGAAGAAGGAAGAAGAAAGAAGAAGAGCAAATCCACACCCAAAATCCTCCATCTTGTTACATGTATATTACCATATCCCAGAAACCTAAATTTTCTACATCTCTACATATTCCACCCAGTGATACAACAAACTTCCTTTTAATTACACAGCAACAATCTGAGTGCTATCACATCATTTGGGAAGCCTTTCCCAAGGCCTCAGGTCAAATGCAGTGTGCTTTTGAAGATCACTTCCTGTGAGCACTGAAAGACTGAAATTCTCTGAACCCAGGGTTCCAACATCAACCTCCAAGCTTTAGCTCTCACCACCCCTCTTTGCAGGCAGAGATTCCTGTATTTTCAAGGATTCCCCCTTATGAAGGCACATACACATCCTGATGCTTCCCAAGCTCTTCTCCAACCACCTAAGTTAGCTTCCTAAGCCTCTCACAGTGTTATTGTTAATCTTAAAGCAAGAAAACCCACAGGTTTCTCTACTGATCCATTTTTTAATACTCTGTAGCTATTTTATGAAGTATGGAAGTACAACACCAGAATAGTACACAGTGTGTCAGCACCACTCTTGCCATACAGGGAAGGATAACCAGCTCCAATATTCAAGTCCCTTTATCTCATTTTCAAGTCAAAGACTGAATTACCCCTTTTCACCACAGGACTGTAGTTAGAACATCATGATTTCTTTGTCCAGTAGCCCTCCCAGCCCTCCCAGTTCTTTTTGGGTCTGGCTCAGCCTCTGTTACAGAGCAATTAAAATTGCTCTTCTCAGTTGGTTCCTACTCATCCTTATCTACTGGCCTAATAAAAACAAAGAGGATTGGACAAAGATGTCAGTAGCTTGTCAGTAAATAACAAAGAAGCAACAGTATGCATGAAGAGCAAAATAAGAGCAGTACCAAATGCTGGTATTGAAAAAAAAAAAAACCAAAAGACCCACAAAAACATACTGTTGACTTTTCAGTGATGCTTTCCTGAATTTTTTCAGCTTTTCCCATGAAGTGTTTAAAGTTGCTGATAATTTCTGGGATTTTCTGATTATATTTTTTTTAGGTGATAATATATTAAGATATCCCACATTGCAGAGCATCTGAGTACCTGTATCTGGACTTGTTTTGACAGATGCACCACACTGTTTTTCTGGAAAAGGTATATCAGAAATTGTAACTATAAAACAATGCACACACCTAATCTTTACTTGTCTAGGGCAACCTGGGATAGTGGAAGGTGTCCCTGCCCATGCAGGGGTTTGGAACAAGATGGGCTTTAAGGTCCTTTCCAACCCAAACCATTCCAGGATTCTATTCTGTGATTCTAAAGATACAGCAAATTGTTGTGGTTAGCAGCTGTTAACTTGCCGTATCACACACTAGCAGCCTCAAAAATTATACACGACCATTTGTTCACAGAATTCATGCAAAATGACTCAGTCCTTGCCTACATAATCTGCAGTGGACGACACAGGAGTTCAGTCTTGAATCAATTCAGCATCAACCATCTCACCCCAGTTTGCCAACAGTGGCGTCTATCAACTCCGATTTTAGCAATACATCTGCTAGAACTTGGACTGAAACCAAACTCACTCCATATCTGCCATCAAACAGGCAAGGGATCTAATTACTTGGCAAGATTTCAAATATTAAAATGGAAAGGGTTCTCTATTCTGTTACCAATTCCCCTAGACAGCCATTATCTTATTAAAGGAATGCTTTTTAATAAGTAAGATTTGTTAAAGTGGTTTGTGACATTACTAAAGTGGGGAGCATAAGCTAATTTATAACCTACAAAAACCATACCAGGTGTCTGTTATATTGGCCATTAACCA
This sequence comes from Corvus hawaiiensis, assembly GCF_020740725.1. Lineage (NCBI taxonomy): Eukaryota > Metazoa > Chordata > Aves > Passeriformes > Corvidae > Corvus > Corvus hawaiiensis. Next base: position 1,631,278 of record NC_063255.1, on the reverse strand, counting down.
CAATCCTATTTAAGCGGATAAAAAGGCACTACAGTTGTATTTCTATAAAATCTGTGAGCTGCTCCTTGAGGAGTTTCAGTCTTAGGTCAACCTTTTAAGACATTTGGCGTGTTAGTCCAGTTACAGCTCATTTTGTTAACTATTACTCCTGAAAGCATAGAGTAAGATTGTGCAACTTTTTGGCCTGAGTATCTGAAAGAGATAAATAAAATAATGAACAGAATGATATCTGCTACCAGTTTCTCTACACCATGATCAGAAGTGAGCAGGTTTGAACCTGGGTCATGATAGTGGCACAGAGAAAGAGGAAATCCAAGATGGTCTTGTAGCTTTACCAGTACTACCCTTGACTGCAGTGACATGTTCAGCAGCACACTCCTGAGATGACGTAACAAAAAAGAGTAAGTGAGCCAGAACTGGTGAATGAGTGATCAAGAACCTACTGCTCCCACTGCAGAACAGAGGCCACTGGCAGCTGGTGACACCCAAGCTTGCAGGGCTAATCCCTCATGATGAGAGTAAGGCAGGCAGAGCACGACTCACCAGATTTTCTATGTCTGTCCGTGCCAACACGTAGGTCCGCACGTTGCTGTTCTGATGCAGAAGCATGTATAAGAGAAGAGTGGCTTGATCAGATTTCTGCTGCTCACACAAAGCTGTGTATAAACTGTTAAAGTTAATCTGGAAAGCATGTGGATTTGATGACGAAAATGCAGTGTTATCTGAAATAAAGAAATAACAGAAAATCTTTCACAAATACATTTATCATTCAGTTATTTGTTAACTTTATAAAACCTCCGAGGGAAGTATTTAAGACACCACAGTAAGAAGGAAACAAAAATCACACAACTCTTATCACCAATGGTCATAAACCATAATAGGGTCTCACAAAGCTTCAGTTGTGCCAAAAAGCTGAGGTTGTCCTCCCATATGAGCTTGAGTAAGACCCCTGTATCTGCGCAAAACATTCATCTTTTTTCATAAAGCAATTTTGCCCCTCCATATGGCTTCCACTGCTAAGAAGGAATGTGATCCCAGGAGCAGCTGGAAGGAGGGCAGCCACAAGGTCTTCTCTGGAACCAATATATCAATGACATACTTCCAAGCCCTGCACCTCAAACTTCCAGGTTTAGTTCTCTGGTATTAAGGTGGAGTATCTCCCATCCATCCCTTTCTTGGCATGCAGGGTGGATGTGTATAAGTCATGATTATTGTGATATCTCAGTGAAACACGGGTGTCAGGACTTCAGAGGTGTGTGGTGGGGAGTTTTGTGGGTTAAGTGATGCAAAATATCACATCATATTGTCTGACATCCCCCAAAGTAACAGCAGTTTGTTCATAATCACAATATACTCTGTGCCAGAGCTGGAAGCTAAAATGAAACAGATTTCTGTTCACAGAACCTTTACCAGTTTCAACAAAAAACATCCATCTGCACAGACCTCTAAGGTCTAGAAATTCCCCGTGGAAACAGAAAAGGCTAGTACTTTAACAGGGCTTTTGAAAAAGATGGAGAGTGAGAGAATTTTTACATGGGCAAACAGTGATAGGATATGGGGGAAGGGTTTTAAACTGAAAGAGGCAACATTTATATGAGACATTAGGAAGAAATTCTTCCCTGTGAGGGTGATGAGGGCCTGGCACAGGGTGCCCAGAGAAGTGTCCAAGGCCAGGTTGGATGGGGCTTGGAGCACCTGGGAAAGTGGCAGGTATCCCTGCCCATGGCAGGAGAGTTGTAACTGGGTGATCTTGAAGGTCTATGTGGGTCTATGATTTTTAGCCGATATTTTTATAGAAGTTTGCTAAGTAGCTTTCAGCACAGAAGAGCATGGCAGTCGTCACTTATTTTGAACAACATTTCCACCCGCTTTGGACGGAAAATTGCTTGGAAGTGCTGCAGGAGCCCTGCAGGAGCCCTGGCTGCCTCTGGTTTTGTGGGGCCCAGCAGACAGCGTGCCGGGGAGCCACTGCTCCTCTTGGCCGGCACAAGGGGGGACAGCTCCAGCCATTGAGCAGAAGGCAGCAGGAGGCCCTGGAGCAAACAAGGCTCCTGCCTGCTGGAGTTGGGAACCACAGAGAGACGCAGCCCCACGGTGATGGAAACCCTGCCTGTCCCAAAACCACACACCCACAGGCGCAGGAGAGACTCCAACCTGCCTTTCCTCAACCACTGACCATGACTGTGGACCAGCTGGTTTAAAACCTTCCGCTTCGGGCAGGAATTTCCCTTCAGGAGGGAAAACCTGGAAGTAGACAGCAAAATCAGAACAATTCAGTCCTTGGTGCCACAGGTCATTAGCTGAGAAGTACCCGTTGACTTTGCAGCTTCACTTCTGTGCATGTTTAAGCTGTGCCACTGGGCTTTACAGTATTTCACTATCAGTTTTATTACGGGATACTAAAAAGCCCAGAAAAATTAAAACCTAAACAAAATTAAAGAAACTTACCAGCTACACCAGCACATCCTGTATTATTCTGCAGAACATTAAAGTGACCAAGAGAAAAATTAAACTATTCTAGACCATGTAGGGAAAAAAAACCCTATCCTGAATTCTTCTAGTTTTGCTCCAATTAAATTACAGAAATTACTTTAACAAAAATGCCAGTTTTCCTTTCATAGTATATATTATGACAGCAACTAGCCTCTTTTTTTTGCATTACTTTCCTCTTATGAACCCCTTAGAATGTTTACAGAAATCAAATTTAAGCTCAATTATGAGTATTGCTAGTGGGAACAAATTTCTGGGAAACAATAAGTCATTCTAGCAACATACACATGTAGAGAAAATACAGCTTTTCATACTACATTTGACACAAAATAAGTTCTTTTAAAATTTTATAATGATATATGTATAGCGCTCTTTAATGAAAACATTACTGGCTATTGATGGCATGAAACAAAGTCAACCAAAATGAAACATTAAAGGAAGCTTGCAGTTTAAAGACAGAACAAAACAAAAACTTTATCAACAGTTTGATCTCAACCACCTGTAAATGGTATCCAATAAATCAAAGAAGCATGCTAGGACTCAGAATTCTTCTTGGGAGAACAATCCTCCACCCTCACAACCCAATAAATCTTCCTAGGTAATGGTGAATTAATTTAGAGCTCAACCTGGTTAAAACTTAATGGATAAAGAAATACAAGAACTCCCCAGAAGAAAGTGCATAACTCAGGATATTACTGTGGCTTCACAGGTTGTCACACAGCTCCTGAGTTCTGTGCACGCTGCCAACCTGCACAAAGCCAATGAAAGGTAAAACCACATGGCTCAGACTCAGAGATTTAAGCATGGATAAATGGTGGAGTCCCAATCCCAGAAGGGATTTAAAGGCTGTGTGGATGTGGCACTTGGGAACATGGGGTAGTGGTAGCCTTGGCAGTACTGGGGAAATGGTTGAACTTGGAGGGCTTTTCCAACCTAAATGATCCTGGGATTCTGTGAAAAGCACAGGCTGCATGCTGAGCTATCTAGATAACCCAAGCTGTGTTAGGGCATTCCCATGTCCCAAACAAAACCCTCTGCCAGTCAGTGCCACATGGTACCTGCAGTTACCTGACACACAGACTGGAACCTGCCTTGTCAAAATCCAGACAAGCACCAAAACAACTGTGAAATCTCCCATACAAACAAAACTCATGGAAGTTTTATGTTAAACATTTTTTTCTTAATTTTGAAATACAAAAATACAGTCAGAAAACCCAGGTAGCAATTTCATTATTTACTTTCTCTCTAAGGAACGTGACTCCAGGATAAAAAGTGCTACAAATTTTTAGGGGACTCCTGCAGACTCCTGGATAACCAATCTACTTATAAGTCAGTTTTACAAAGTATACTCCCTCTGTCCCCACCATTATGTTCCAGCAGCTGAGGAACTCCACGTCAAAACTCCCAGATGAAAACATGCTATTACTGCTCTTCCATGGGCTCGCTGGAAGGACAATAAATCTTGGAAAGAGAACCTCTAAGCAATCACAGCAACTTAAAACTCCATTTCATCAGTTCAGGCTCAGAAGTAAGAACAGATACAAACCTTGTGTGTTCTTGAAGGACATGATGGCTTGCCTGTAGGGGTTCGGGGTGTCTGGAGCATCTGTCAGGTTGGCCAGGACCAGCAGCAGCAGCAGGCTCTGGCTGGCCAGAGGGGAGCACTGCTCCAGCTGCGCCGACGCTTTGCTGCCCACCCCACCCAGCGTGAACACTGTCCACAGGCCAGCTGCAGAGAAAAAACAGCAAATAATAGGTTTGGTCATATTTTAATAAACAAGGCTTCTTTAGAGGGTAGATTAGATATTGGGACAAAATCCTTCCCTTTGACAATGGTGAGGCCCTGGCACAGGTTGTCGAGAGAAGCTGTGGCTGTCCCATTCCTGGCAGTGTCCAAGGCCAGGCTGGATGGGGCTTGGAGCAGCCTGGGATAGTGGAAGGTGTCCCTGCCACTATTGGCACTGGATGAGCCTTAAGGCCCTTCCAGCCAAATCATTCTCTGATTCCACAACTGTACATTGTGCATGTACAGCTCCAGTAGTAAGGCATAATGTATAAAGCCAATGTAATGTCCCCAAAGGCTGCTTGAAAAAACTCTCATTATCACACTGCTTAAACTTTGATGTTTGAGCCTCAAATGCAGAGTCATTTTCATACTTACAGCACTAAAAAGAATTAACTCCAATACTAAACTACTGCATTTGAAATTCCTGTCCCTGATTACAGGAGCATTGGTGAACCCAGATGACCAGCTACATGCCCAAATACTGATTAGAGGAGAAGGAGCATCAGAGGAGGATTAAAGGACACCCCTCATCCCTGTCCAGCAAGTCCATCAGTCCTTACATCCTTGCCACTGTTCATGGGACTGTATTACAGCACTGAGAAAAACTAGGAAAAGAACCAAAACTGAAACAGAGACACTGCACACTCAGCATTATGGGGGTACAGAGTCAGAGGAAAGGACAAAACCTCTACATTTATCACATCTGGGCTCTTGATATACTCATTCCAAGGGGATAAGAAGCAACCCCTCCCAATCACACTGTATTAGATTCATCCCCAAATGCCTGCCTAGCAGTTCATTTTTTTGAGAGCATCTTGAAATTTTATGGCAGAGACTGAGCATTTCATAAAATTATTCATTTAACAGGTCAAAGCTGTCAGTTATACAGGAAAAAAAAAATAGTTGCCTCTACTTATAAAAAGGTAAATCCTTATTTCCTCTTTTAATTAATGCCTAAATCAAAAATTAATTACAACACACATTCTTAAAGAAAACAGAAAAATTAAGCAAGTTTAGTTTCCAATCTTCTAGTCTGCAAGATTCAAGGTATAAATGACAAAAACCCTGTAAGCCATTTGAATGCAAACATTAAAGTATAACCAATAAAAAAATTTCAAGTACTCCTAGCACGACAAAATTTCAAGCCATCCAATGAGTATTTTTGTTCAAAGGTAATAGTCAGATTACGTAACAAACCAATGCTCCCTCATTAGGACAATTGCAGGGCAATTACTGCCATGTCATGGGCAAGGAAGCTAATGCCACTCAGTGTTAAGCAGCTTGAGAGAGTTCTTACAATAAAAAGCATTATAATTGCAGCCTTCTTAGCAAAAATTTTGTGTTACATTAATAACCTTTTATCACCAGGTTTTTCATCCAGTGTCCTTATCAGAATGAATGATGCTGACCATGAAGTTAGTTTTTAAGTTCACATGAGTTAACCAGAGAAGTAACATGCAAAGAAACTATTTTAAAAACCCTGAAATAACTGTACATTTATTATTACATGTTAAGTAAATTAAAATTCATCCCATTTCCTTTCTTAAACTTTAGTTCATTTTTAATCTTCCACCACCCCATCCTTCTGTGGCTGGCATCTGCCATTACTACGTCTTTCCTCAATAGTTAGGAAAAGAGGGATACGGCCAAAACACTGGTGATTAATCTGAATCTTCCACCAGGGAGAATGAGGTCAGTATGTCCGAGAGAAATCTGCACATTAATATGTGACCCAAGTAACCTCCTGAAGTTCTCTCGTGCGTTGGCAAGTCCTCCAGAAAACCAATCCCATGTAACAGGTTCATAAAATTCCTTTCACTTGCAAAGGGCAATGTCACATTAGGTGCTAAATATTGGCTGGTGCTCCCAACATACTCAAGTCAAAAAAGTTTTAAAGGAAAATATTGTTTCTGATCATAAACATCAGATTAAAATGCTAAATAGGTAAAGAGCCTGGGAGGACAGAGAGACAGGCAGTTTCTACCTGCATGCAGTAGAAAGGTATGTTCACAATACCTGAGATATTACTTTGTTAAACATAATTTTATATTTATGCACATTTCAAAATTACAAAACTATATTTAATTTCTTTAACATGCAAAACAAAGTAACTTCTACTGCACTCCCTTAGAAGCTTTCCTCACTAACTTTTCATATCTGAAGTTACAGAAAACTTAGAAGAATATACACTGATACAGTGTGGCCAGAATAACATTTCAGATTCTGTTTCTTCAGAACATCACAGGAAAAAAAGAAACCAAACCAGAATAAAAGGGAAAAAATCCCATGTTTAAAAGGGATGAAGGCCAGGTTGGACAGGGCTTGGAGCAGCCTGGGATAGTGGAAGGTGTCCCTGCCCATGGCAGGGGGTAGAACGAGATGAGCTTTGAGGTCCCTTCCAACCCGAATCATCCTAGGATTCCATGATTCTATGCAAGTTCCTGTTTAAGCCAACAGGATAGCCACAGATGGCTGCAACAGTACTAGTTCTGCCTGGCATCATTATAGGCATGAAGAGAAATTTGCCTAAATGCTCCAACATATAGACTGGATTTCTTTCACATTGAGATTTTTTTATTTTACTTCTATCCTCTTATCATTTTTTTATATAACACCCAAGAAATACAAACTCCAGATGCTTTTATAAAGCTTTCTACATCTCTGGAAGGTGGCAAAGGAAAGCTAGGGTTCTCAAAACTAAACCACTAAACTATGAAAAGGAGAGAAGGGTAGATTACCTGAACCACCATCATCAGGCAAACTGCTTCTGAAGATTTAAAAAGTCTTGAAAAGGCTCTACAGTACCAAATACTACCTTTCTAGTCCTAATTATAAGCCTGATTAAGTCAATAATCCATAACCCTAAAACAGTCTCTTCAATATTGTTGAAACACACCACACAGCCAATCATTCTCTCCTTTCTGGTGAGATGGGGGAGAGAACTGAGAGAAAGACAAAACTCATGGGTTGAGATGAAGACAATTCAACAGAACCAAAAAAGAAGGGAAAATGATGATGATGATGATGATAATAATGATGATAAAAGAATACACAGAGGAAGTGATGCACAATGCAGTTGCTCACCACCTGCTGCAGACCCTGAGCAGTGTCCACCCACCCCTGGCCAATACCCCCCAGTTTACAGCTGAGCATAACAGGATATGGGATATTCCTTCAACCAGGTGGGTCAGCTGTCCTGGCTGTGTCCCCTCCCAGTTCCTTGTGCCTTAAGGAACCTTGAAGCTCATCCCATTCCACCCCCTGCCATGGGCAGGGACCCCTTGCACTAGACCAGGCTGCTCCAAACCCTGTCCAACGTGGTCTGGAACACTTTCAGGGATGGGGCAGGGCCTCATTCTGTGCCAAGGCCTCACCACCCTCACAGGGAGGAATTCCTTCTGAAATCATGAGAAGCTGACAGGTTCTTGATTCACTGTAAGCACAACTTAGCAACAACTAAAAAATGAAGGTGATATCAAAATTACCCAGCACTGCAACTCTATCCAAGCAGAAGACAAGACAAATATTTAAGTATTTGGATCACTTATTTAATTTCTACAATTTACTGTTTTCTGCAGGATACTTTTAATTGCATTTCCCTAGTATTTGTCCATCGTTTCTAACTGTGGCCAGATCCAGGCTCCCCAGTACAAGAGGGACATGGAGCTTCTGGAGCAGGTCCAGTGCAGAGTGACACATATGCTGAAGGGCCTGGAGCATCTCCTGTGAGGACAGGCTGAGGGAGCCGGGGCTGCTCAGCCTCGAGAGGAGCCCCAGCTGAGAGGGGCCCTCAGCCCTGGGTGTCCCTGGCTGCAGGGAGGGCTCAGGGCAGGGCCCGGGCTCTGCTCCGGGGCCCGGCAGCAGCACCAGAGCCACGGGCAGGGCCTGAGCCCGGCAATTGCCCTGCACAGGAGGCAGAACTGCTGCCCTGGGCAGGGCCAGCCCTGAGCAGATTGTGAAGAGCAGGCATGGAGTCTCCTCCCTGGGGATATTCCAGAGCTGTCTGGACACAACTCTGTGCCGTGTGCTCTGGGATGATCCTCCTGGAGCAGGGAGGTGGGGTCAGATGTCCCACTGTGGGCCCTTCCAGCCTGACCAGCTCTGGGATTCACGGATATAACTTTATTTCTTGACTCAGTCCCACGTGGAGCCACATTGCTAGAAGTTTTGTCAATTACGGAAATGTAGAATTCTCCCAATTATTTCTGGGAAATACTGTAATACTTTGATAAGGAACTGACTGCGTTTACCTTTAAAACCAAATGAACAGATTCATTTTTGCCCTTCTCTTCCACTAAACTAGCCACCACAGATATTTTTCCCCTGTTCATACAACTCTATGTAAGGCAGAGCAAGAAAAGCAGGTCATAAGAGCAAACTATGTTATTTTGCAACAGGAAGCTGAGATCTTCTGTAAGATGGCTGGAAACACAGTTTACAGCCACGAAAACAAATCCAGGACTTTAATCTAGTTTGACAGTCTGTGAAACAACACTTAATGGCAAAATGAAGTTATGACACAGTCATCAAAATAGAACTTTCTTTCACCTGACTGTTATTTGATGTAAACACAACTCTGCAGAAATCTCAGCCTAATGCCTGGTCTCTGTTACACAATGAGATACAAATAAGGTTCATGTTTGTACCTACTTTGAGAGAAGTTTAAACGCACTTATTTATAGTTTCACAAGATCAAGAAGAATTTTAGGAGTTTGATTTTGAAGATACTTTGAAACCAAGAGTGCAGAAGGTACTCCAAAAACTCATTGCACTCATATAAAGCATTGCAACTTATAGTCAACAACTTCTAACACTGTCTACCATTATTCTAAGTCAGCAGATCAACAGACTGTGAGCTATAATTGATTTTTGAGCTCTCCTGGATTAGTTATTAAAATAGTTGTAATTCTTCTGCTAAACATGTATTATTCACCTTTCAACCTTCAGTGTCAAGCCTCAGAAGACAAACTCTCTGACTTCTCATGCTGGACAGAGCATTAAATTAATGCTGAGGAAATTGTAGTTACTTATTTCCAAGTTTCTTTCTAGGAAATTAATATTGTTTGGGGTTTTTTTTTAATCTAATAGTAGCTGAAAAATTCAATTAAAGTAATCACTGAACTTCAACCTTTCTTTGAACATCCTTCATTGCATTTAAATATAGGCATTAAATTGCAATTAATACTGGCAAAGCCTTTTTGATTATGCTGCTGTCTCTCCTCACTGGAGCTTGGCAAGAGGGCAGATCCTTCCCTCATTCCACATCACGTAACCCATGTCCTCTCAAACATATTTAGCATCCTTCCAATGAGTTTTTTATTGCTTTTGAAATTATTTTGCCACGGGCACCAACTTGAGGTGCAGTCCCAGGCTGCTTTTGAGACTGAATAGGACAAAATAAAGAGTTTTAATAGACATGAAGATCTTCAAAAGGTCTCTTGATCTCCCCCTGTCATTTTGGCATTTCCAAAATGACAATCCTGCTCCTTTGTTGCAAAAATGGAAAGAATACAAATAGATAAGGCTACAGAAGTTGGCAAAACCAGTGTTAAATATCAGAAAGAAAACTCAACCACAACGAAAAAATCCCAACAGAACAAATCTAACTTATGGTTAGTAACACACCCAGGTCAAACCATAGCTCCCCAACCTGCTTTCCTACTTCTGAAACTTTTAGCATCCGGAAGATCGTCCAATGCTGCAACAGCATCTAAGGCATTACTAAATACAGATGAAGAAGAACTAAAGCAAAAGTGATTTTCATTGCATCTAATTGATACCATCATGTACTTCCTCCACCAAACCCAGTAAATAACGTATTATTAAAAAACATTACAATTACTGTTTAATTCTTATTACACTCAAGGAGCAGCACTGGGAACTTGAGTATTGTTTTTTTTTGTTTAACGCTTATTATGTGTGTCACATTTCTTAAGTCAATTCAATGGTTCTCACACTGTGGTCTGATGAACACTTTCTGGTGGCCCATGGAGAGCTGGCAGTTCACGTTGTGCTGGCTCTTGTCCTTGTTTCCAGCTGCTACATTGTGTTAGAAGAAAGCTAAAAATACATAAATACTTTCCTACGATTACTTTTCCATGCAAGCAATTTCTCAAGCTGCCACAGGGATGTTATGTGATAATGAATGGGAGAGGAAAAAGAGGTCCACGGAATCATGAAAGGGGATCAGTGAGGCAACTGCTGTATCAGGGGCATTTTATACTTTATAAAGCACATCTTCAACATCTCAGATCTTTAGTTAAGGAACTCAAACTGCAAACTGTGAGGAACACAGGGTATACTTGCTTAAAAGACTATAAAAACAGCAGAGGGAAGTCCTATTGCAGATTTGGGAGGATTCATTACAGAAAGAAACTAGCAAAGTTGAAGTACAGGAAATATGGAATCATTTTTACGTGGTTTATGAACCTGCATATTAAATATTCCATTCTCAAGCAACACTAAACTCATTCGTAGCATAAACACACTGACTTACACACAAACGACAACCTGTGATTGAAAAAGTCAATCTGGTGACTACAGACTTTTTAAATAGGGAAACTACAAAACCCAGAAGCACAAAAATGGCTGTCCTAAACACTACTGCAATTTTTTGTTTGCAGTCACTTTTTAATTGCAGTAACTTTTTCAGCTGACACAAGTCCTCATAAATGATAGGCTTTTAAAACATTTCACCTGGCATGGTAATACAAATGGCAAAAGTAAAAATTTTTAATTTTCAGCAGTATTTTTCACGCTCTTCATTGTCCAGTACCGGACTCACAGAATAAACCCAAATTAGCTTGAGACATAGGAGAAGTTTTACAAACAGCTATAAATGAATAGTTTCTGGACATCACACAGTCTAGCAAAAGAAATTCGTATTTTAGATACTGGTAGGCTAGCTGCTCTCTAAGTCATCAGCAGGCTGCAGCAAGAATTCACACGTGGGAGACACTAAATTTAAAAGCATTTTGAGACAACAGCTATGGGCCAGTCCATCTTGACTCTATTTCTTGTCTGGAACACAAGCATGGCACATGATGTGTATCAGAGTAAATGTGTGATCACTTGGAACTGCATATTCAGGCTTAAAATCCCATCGAACTACCACTCAGTGCAAGGTCAAAGTCACACAATTTACACAGATGACTGCCATGGGCTTTATTTCAGGTGCTGTGTTATATTTCAGCTGCTTTACTACTATATTTTAAGTATTTAATTCCTAAATACTACAGGAAAGTGACTGAAATGCTATAGAAAGATTAAGTGCATGTTTTAGATTACTTCTTTAAATGTTAAAAAGAATTATAGAAGTGATTTAAAAACCAAGTTATTTTCTTCTCAACAAATCACTGCAACAGAACAACTGCTCTATATTTCACAGATTTCAACTGGCTCATTGAAATACATGACTGAGTATGACTTAATTGTTTGAGGGTTTTCACACCTAATAACACTATTGTGTAAAGGAGACCAGTTTTTCATCCTCCTTGCCAAGAACAGCAGAAGGTAGTTGTTTCTGTGGAGCCAAGCTCTGCAACACCAGCTCCCTGCCTGCCCCACTCCTGGTCACAGCCTGTCCAGGAGTAGCCGAGCTTATGTCTCTGTGTACGCACATATTTAAAATACACCCCAGGCACTCCCTTTTTTTGATGTTCCCATTGCTCCCAGTGCTGCAGCAGGACAGGAAAGCCACAGGGAATGGCTGGGGTGTAGGAGCCACTGGGGAAAAGACAGCCCAGGAAATCTCCACATAAACCCTCCAAAGCCAGAGAAGCGCTGATGAGTCTGAAGTGGCCGGGGCTGTGATGTCATTAACACATTCTGGAAGCCGTTTTTTAGGAAATGAATCATGGAAGCAAGCGAAATGCAAAGATGTATTAGGTAACTGTGTCCATCCCCTATCCATGCAACAGTGTTCCCTCCAGTACAGCATGTTATTCTATCCAGTCTAATTTTAAGGGACTAGTAATGGAGCTTGAACCACATCCTTTGGGAAGAGTGTTCCATAATCTAATAAACCTCAATGTTAAGATTTTTTTCCCTAATATTCAGCTAAGCATTACTTTGTTCAGTTTCATCTACTTATTCCTTTAAGTGGTTCTATGTAATACCATAAAACATTTCTGCCCCAGTTCAGTGTTTACAGCCCTTAAATAAAAGGCACAGTCAGGTCTCCTTTGTTGCCCAGCCAAATTACATACACACATTTTTCTTTCCTTTCTTTTAAAGTCTTTTCCAGTTTGCTTCCTGCAATTAATCCCAGCTCCAATACTTTGCACAACCTTTCAAATGTCATGGAACTGAGAAAGATTGCAAACACTAAATGGCATAGATTGATAAATAAGCATGTCCCTCATTTCACTGCGAAAACAGTGTTTATTTCATTTTAAACCATTCATCTTCCTTTTTATCACTAGATCTCAGGAGATCTTTACTGTGACATCTGAAATGATCCAAGCTTTCCTTGGGGCAGGAACCCCATCTATTGCATCATAACTCTTTCTCTTGTTTTGAACTCTAAAATAAGGAGACAATCACCTTCTCCCAGGACCATGAAGCTCAGTTGCAGACTTGCATCCTCCTGAAAGCTTTTGACACCACAGAGGCATCAGAAATGTATAAAGATACCCACAAAAAAGTATTCAATCTGAAAAACTACAAAACATTCAAAAACAAAGTCAATACTTGTAAACTCAGTGAAATCATATTACCTATAACTATATATATTATTTACAGTTGGACTTGATGATCTTTGAGGTCTTTCCCAACCTTAATGATTCCATGAGTCTGTGATAAATCTAACATTTCCAGATAGGGTCTATCTCTCTTACTTGCCCAGAGATGCTGAAGCACGGAATAACTTTGTTAGCTGGAAATCCCTGATGGCATTTTCATTATATGTAATTGGAGTATGAGTAGTAGACATACCCAGAGACAGACACCTTGAAGAATTAAGTAAAGCAAATTACATAACACACTCCTGAAACAAAAGGCCAGATAAGGCTGGGAATAACTCTAATAAACTATTAATTCACTTTTAGAAATATATTAAAAATAACTATAGGAAGGGAACATCTTAAACAAGGAATCTTCACATTTTTATTAGCCCAACTCCTGGCCTGTTGCTGGAAACATCTATTTCAACTCCTTTGGACACAAGTGATACAATTTCGGAGATGGAACAATATTCCTGATGCACATTTGAAGACAGTCCAGTATAACTGAAGCTGCAAATCTGACCACAATATCAAGAAAAAATAAATAAAGGTTTCATGGTATTACACAAGAGCACAATACCACAGTATTATGACTACTTGGAACCTGGGAGACTAAGTGCAAGCTTGAAGAGAGTGAGAGAGAGGAAAACGAATGAGAAATGTGGGAAAAACTGCAAATCCACCCAGTGCTGGATTTAATTTTAGAGGAACTGTCTGACTCAATCATCTATCAGCCTTGGAACAGCAAACCTCACGCCAACAACAAGTTCACATAGTGAGACATTAAAAGTTGTTGGATGGTGGCGTTTGGGGCTTTTTTTGGTTTGGGTTATTATGGTGGGATTTTGGGGAGAGGAGGTTAGTTCCCGGAGGGGTTTTGTTCAGGCTTTTATTTTTCAATTATTTTTTATTTAATTATTTTTGGTTTTAATAGGAAACTCCTTTGGCTTCTGCCCAGGGTACCATCCTGGTACTTTATTGCCCTTGTCAGAACGCAAGGGAACACAGTGAATGTGTGTAATTCAACCAATAGTGGAACTTCCAGTAGCATTTTCTGTCAACTCTATCAGGCAAAATATGAGGCAGAAACAAACACAGAAACATGTTACAAAATAACCATCTTGGCAGTATTATTTTTAAATAGTGCTAATCAGGGTATTGATATTAACTAATGCTTTTGATGTAAGACCCTCAGGAGAATTTCATCCCCACACAGAGGAGGGAAGGGGGAGGAAGAAATCCAGACAACCAATGAAAGAAGTGACCTGTAAAGTTGCTAGACAGGTCGAGGCATCCAAGAAATGACTTTTCCAGAGCAGTTAGATTTTTATATCAGTTAGTGAGTTTAGCACACTGCTCCTGTTGGCTTGCTGTGACTGCAGGCATTCAATTCACCTGTTTCTTGAGACATGAGAGGAACAAGACCAAGTGGCTTCTGGGAAAGTCTTCCTCTAAAACATTCTGCTTAACAGACTAAAAAAAATATAATAAAACTGCAAAGAGGCATGGAAGACTTAAGTTTTTCTGGACTCAACTGCCTAAACCACAAGACAATTTTCATCTTTCCGTTTCCTTACTTGTTAAATGTATGCAGCACAACTTCCATGGCAAAGATCACGACAAGATATATCCCAATTCCATGACAACATATATTCCTTGCTGGGGGACTTGAGAGATCATTCTTGCCACCACTCAGGGGGTCAGATCGAGGTTGCCATTCAAGTCTCCTATGAAGACAGGCTGGGACAGCTGGGGGTGTTCAGCTGCACAAGAGAAGGCTCCAGGGAGAGCTCAGAGCCCCTGGCAGGGCCTAAAGGGGCTCCAGGAGAGCTGCAGAGGGACTGGGGACAAGGCATGGAGGGACAGGACACAGGGAATGGCTTCCCAGTGCCAGAGGGCAGGGCTGGATGGGATATTGGGAAGGAATTCTTGGCAGCTCAGGCAGGTTTGGAGTCCCCATCCCTGGAGGCTTCCAAGGAACACGTGGACATGGCACTCAGTGCTCTGGGCTGGGTGATAAGGTGGGGATCAGGCATAGGTTCGACATGATGGTCTTGGAGGAGTTTTCCAACCTCAGTGATTCTGTGATTTTGTCAGAAAAATTACTTTCTCCTTTCTCCAGCCTGTTGCTCACATGACAGGTAAGAGATCCCTACCTCCTCTTTCTTCTCCCATAGAAAACTAAGGAATAGCTAGCACAGCAAAGTCAGCACAGACCTGCTGCTTCCCTCCTAGACCTAAGTTTCACTCCTCCAAACTTGTGAAGCACCTCAGCACTGGTACCTGCAGCAATTCCAGCCAGCTTCTCTATCAGCCTTCAGGAGAGCATTCAAAAACAATTAAATAAAACTCCTAATATAAGCACAGCTGAAAAACTCAGAATTACACATCTTAGGAATGCTCTAGCTGCCACCCATATTCCTGAGAAGATCTGTTCACACTCCTTGGAGCCTGCCACCTCTCCACAGTGCAATGGGCATGTCATTTTTTAACCGATCATGTCCCTATCTTTTGTTTAAAAGGTAAGATTTTGTTTGTGTGAGTTAACTTCTTCCTCTACACTACCTGCTGCACCAAGGAAGAGGGAAACTCTGAGTGTTAATTCTCTTGCTTGAAACCTGGTCCACCAGCAACTGGATGAAGCAGGGAAAGTCTCCCCTGGATCCTGGAACAGGCTCATGGACCTCACGAGGGCTGCTACACCTCAAGCCTCACTGGCACGACGCTCTGTGGAACACACTTCATGAAAACCCAATGCTCAGACAATTTTGCTGCCAGTTTTTCAACAAGTTTCTGCTCAACGTATGCAAACAGCAAGTTCTGGGACCTTGTAACTTGGCCAGATTTAGTGAACTTTAAGAGGGATTGTAAATGGCACATCTCTATCCACAGCTTCACTCCCCTAAGCCCCCCTTCCCAAATCTCAATAGCCTGTTCCAAGGCATGAAGGCTCTAAAACTCCTCAATAAAACAGATGTAAGAATTCAGCATTGGTTAAGTAACATTTTTCCCTAACCTCATTCTCAGAAACAGAAGAACTGTTTTCAATTAAAGCAGTGCCAAAAAAATTTTTTAAAAAATCTAAAAAAAAGAGCCTAAGGAAGATACTCAGCATGAAAAGTTTCATCACAAACAACTGAAGTCTGAAAAAACATTAAGAGCAATTGAAAATTGGATTTCACTACAGAAAGTGCTCTACAAGCTTATCTTGAGGCATCAATACCAGCTCCAGCCATACGAACATTATTAAAATGGCAGTTTTAATGATGAAGCGCTGAGGAAAGCGGCAGTGCTGAGGAATGAAGTCCTATCCCCAGAACAAGCATGCCACAGGCAAAATTTTTCATTATCTTGACTAGCAGAAAATGCCTCCTCAGCTGAAAGGACCCAGTGTCCCTGCTCCCTCTCGGAGCAGGGCGTGAGCTCCTGCCAAGGCTGACGAGCTGTTTTATGTCAGCACCTGCCCTTTGGCTCCGCACTCGGCACTGACATCAACTCCAGCGGCATCAGACAGGAACACGTTTCTGTCACCAGACACCACGGCTGGACCCGCACCAACAAAACAGAGCTGCAACACACGAAACACTGTTTGAAGCCCTCTTATGGATCCAACACCAACTGAATTCCTTCTCTTTTGGGTCAATGGCCCGTGTGGAGGGGATGGTGTAGGGAAAGGTTTTGGTGGGTCAAATTTACTGACTACAAAAACAGAACACTGGGGGGGGGGGGGGGGGGGGGGGGGGGGGGGTAGAAAAAGGCTGACTAAGTATTACTGACTCTGCCTACGTATTTTTTTCCAGAAAAAATTGATAGTTAACATTGAAATATAGAAACATGGTGTGCTAACACTCATCAACTTTACTATTAAAGACTAAAATTACATATACAATATTGAGAAAATTTTCATTCCAAGTACTGATTTGCCAATTTATGGAATGAATTACATAAAGACTTGCATTTATATGAAAAAATACATTTAGAGGCACTTTATTTTTTCTCTAGCACACACGTTCAGTTCCGTAATGTTTCATCTTCAGGACCCAAAAATGATTTTACCACAGGGAAAGGGATTCCTCTGGGCTTTTCCTGTTCCTAAGCATTTTGCAATAGTGCCAAGCCATAAAGGGAAAAGAAGTTTGCTCTCTGGGAGCAGTTAGGAAACAGTGAGGACAAGCCATGCCTGCCTCTTTGCCATCATCCACAATGGGGCCAGGCCTATGCCTTAGAAAGAGGAGTTAATGTAGCTTTTTAATATAACATACAAAGCAATTCTCATTCTGTATGAGATCAATGTAGGAGTTAAAAAAGCAAATTTGAGCAGCAGGACGGCCCTCGAGGGTGACACCTGGTACCACCACCTCCAGATCTCTATGTGGATCTCACTTGTGTGGAAGCTACTTGGCAATCCCAAGGTAGTCCAGGCAAGCTCCACGATGCAGACAAGCTTTGTAGGTCTCCAGCATCAGCAGCTGCCTTCTGTGTAGAGACATCCTTTTTAGACTACCAGGTTTTGAGTAGATAATTTGAATATTGTAATATTTTTTATTAAAAACATTTCTGCTATTCCAAACATTCACAGAATCACAGAATGACCTGTGTGGAAAGAGACCTTCAAAATCATTTCACTCCAAACCTCTGCCTGCCATGGGCAGGGACACCTTCCACTATCCCACATTGCTCCAAGCCCCGTCCAACCTGGGCTGGAACATTTCCAGAGATCCAGGGGCAGCCACAGCTGCTCTGGGCACCCTGGGCCAGGGCCTGCCCACCCTCACAGACAGCAATTCCTTCCCAATCTCCCATCCAGCCCTGCCCTCTGGCACTGGGAAGCCATTCCCTGGGTCCTGTCCCTCCAGGCCTTGTCCCCAGTCCCTCTGCAGCTCTCCTGGAGCCCCTTTAGGCCCTGCCAGGGGCTCTGAGCTCTCCCTGGAGCCTTCTCTTTTCCAGGATGAAACTCACTCCACATTCCCACAACAATTACTCAGCAAACTGCTTGGAAAATCACAAGTGCCACCAACCTGCTTGGCACAAGCCGACAGCAGGGCCTTGTGAGCAGGCCTTTTGCAAAACAATTACCATTAGCAAGATAAGACAATGAGAAACACCTATATGCTATATTGACATCTTATAAAATCACCTGAAATTGTTTGGTAAGTGGGAATCTTACATTATCACATGCACACAGCATGTTTTATTAACCTTGAAGCAAGGCCCAGCAGTTAAAACATGAGGATAAAGATCAGGACAGTGGAATTTTTATTTCCAGCTGCAATGTCAACTGATTGTGTCATTTTAGCCAAGCTCCAAACATGTTATTTCCTCTTTTTCCCCTATCTATAAAAACGAGAATTTTCTACTTAATAAGGGTCTTTACATCCTGATGCCCTTGGCCTGAATGTGCGTTGTTCCCGAGCTGATGTCCCAATTTCCTAAGAGATCTCTGACCCACTGAAGAGAGTCAGAGCAGATTATATACACACTGGGACTGATTACAAACTCACTGTGTATTTACATACAACTAGCTAATGATATATAGAACATATCCAATTATACAGATATAATTATATAGATATATATAAAAAGACAGATCTTTGCTTGACAGATCCTCTCAGAATGACAATTGCTGAGAGAAGCAGTTCAATAAATATAAACTATTGAGGTTGAAATTAGAAGCCAGCAGTGAATTGGATGGATAAACCTGATGCCAAACTTGAAATTATGCAAGCCAAAATTGTTTTTTTCCTAGGAATCATTTTATATTTTGTATTATCTCCATTTCTACCTATACATTTGCTTTAATGTATTTGCATATGTCATATTTGTATATGCTGTATATACATCTTATAAAACCACTTGAAATTTTTTGAATGGGGATGTTACAAATTATCACATGCAAACAGCATGACTCCTAACTATATGTTATATTGCTATAATGTATTCTAGATGTATGAAGATATTTATTCTCATATGTAACTTACACATTTAATTTTTATATCTCTAGGTGGTATATTGGTATATTTTTGTATAAATACACTAAATATATAGATACAGTACACCTTTATATTATTAAAGGTAAGTATGGTCATATTTTTCTGTATAGTCTATATTTTATTTGTATTTTATAGTTTTTCTATTATATACATACACATTCACACACAGAACTAGTGAGTACCAAATAACTGTCAAATGCTGTGGTGTCTAAAACATGTCTCATTTTTGGCAGAATTAATTTGACCCAGAAATTCCTTCCAGCTGAGAGTAAACTCTGCTGAAACCTCCTACATATCTACTTTCCTTTCTTTTGCAGACAAGAAAAAAGTCTTTGCTCCAAGGTCATGATGTGGCTGCCCCATCCCTGGAAGCGTCCAAGACCAGGCTCGATCGCGCTCTGAGCAACCCGGTCTAGTGGAAGGTGTCCTGGCCCATGGCAGGGGGGTGGAACTGATTCTTAACATCTCTTCCAACCCAAACCCTTCCATGATTCTACAATTCTATGACCTGATTTTTTTCCTAAAAAACAAAAACCCCCATCAGTCTCCCACACAGATTCATTCACAGTCTGTAATTCAAGTGCTTTAACTATAAAAGATTCAGAGGATTCTTCCAGTTTTCAAGCTTTTATCAAAGGGGGATTTATTTTCCTAGTTAGCAATTTCAGGATAGCACTTACCCTAAAGATCAAGAAACAGACAAGGAAACAAGTACAGCTTATGAATTTCTAGGTGGCAATAAGACAACTTCAAGTCACCACATGAGGGCTTAGAGAGGATGTCTATGTTAGCAACCCTGAACAGACAAAAAAGCACCATAACTCAACTGCAGAGAAAGGAGACTACTATATGTAAAAAGATTAAGTTTTTCCAAATCAGGAAAGAAAAAGGTATATAAGCTTTGGCAAGTTCAATGCTAAACCAGATCCAGTTGAGCCAAAAGTAATTTGGGAACAGCCTGCTAAAGGTATAAAAATCAACAGTAAAAGCTTTTCCAAACAATCTGACAGCTCCTCAAAGAGGCCAAGAAGCCACAGAGGCCTTCAGGGAGCACCCTGGGAAGGTCAGGCTCTGGCAAATGAACTA
The DNA here is from genome assembly GCF_020740725.1 of Corvus hawaiiensis. Lineage (NCBI taxonomy): Eukaryota > Metazoa > Chordata > Aves > Passeriformes > Corvidae > Corvus > Corvus hawaiiensis. The sequence continues at coordinate 1,611,203 of NC_063255.1, read as the reverse complement.
CTCTGGGTGCATTTCCCAACACTCTCCACACACTCCATCAACAGATCTGGTACACGACCAGCAAAAGCAGCAGCTGCTGTGGTGTCCTCTCCTGGCAATGGGTCCCCTCGAGCAGCTGAAGGCTCTGCAGAAGCCCAGAAGGTGAGGGGCTAATGTGTATGTCCCAAACACCAATAGCTGGATGGCTGTGGAGGCAGCCAAGAGCCAAGATCAGTTGTTGGGAACAACAGCCAAGGGCTGTTGGTAAGGACATGCATGAGAAAGACCAGGATGTGGCTGCAGAAGGGGCCATACGGAGGAAGTGCAGCGCTTTTCTGGGACCTCCTTGTCCCTTCCCTTCCCTTCCCTTCCCTTCCCTTCCCTTCCCTTCCCTTCTCTTTCCTTCCCTTCCTCTCTTCAATCCACCCCCTCTTTCTCTTCCCTTTCACTCTACTCCTTTATCCAAGATCCACCACCATGTGCTTATATTAGAAGAACAGGGACTAACACACCAATTTCAATGCCAAGTGTGTAATTCATTAAGAAAGCTTCCTAAACTTTTGTAGACCCTCTGACTTTTGTGATTCCTTTTGACCATGAACATCTGGGCGCTCCCTTCCCCTAAAGTGTCAGACATCACAGGCCCAACAGCAGGCTGCCTTTGGAGTAACAGCCTTCAAATGAAGGATCAGGATAAGATTCAGGAGGAAATTCAGAATTTTTTAAGAAATGCAGCATTTTTATACTGTCCCACAAGACTCAACCCCCCCATCAAGCTCTGAAAATTTCACACCAAAGAATCCTCCCCACAGATCCAACTACAGGTAAGCCAAGCTGCTCTTGCTCAAGTTTAAGTAATTTAAAAAAGCATCAGCAGTTACAGAAACACCTGACTCCACATTAAGGAATATTCCAATGTTGCTATAGCAGTAGAAGCTCCAATTCTAACCCAAATACCTAAAATCAGCATGAATTTGAGTAAACATGCCTTACACACTCAAGCAGAGCCTACGGACTGTTAACTAGCAATTAATTATCATTTGAAACAAGCCCAAAAGGAAAAACAAAACAAAATTAGATACTGCTTAATTAATATACTTTTAAGCAAACACAGCATCGACTTGTTTGAGGAAAGCGTGAATTAAAGGGCTCCAAAATACATTCAGAACAAATCGGAAAAAGAAAATGTACAATATATCAACCATTCCATTCCAAGCTCTCATTTCCTCCCACACCTCTCACACAGACATAAGAGTTTAATGATAAGACACCCCCACACACACATGATTGCAATTGATGGATCGTGAACCACTTTTAATTCTAGTTGAAAGCATTTGGCATTCTATCAGATTATAAAATCCCTTCCTACGCTTGTGGAAGGACACAATGACAGCTCCACTACGGACACCACGCTCCATGAAGAATTCTGTCTAGCACAATACCCATATTAACCAGACAGAACTATACATTTTAATTTATACAGTCATTATTTCTTTTCAAAGCATGCTTCCTAAGGCAGAAAAAGTGACAAGACAAAGGGATTGATTTGTACATAAGGTGAAATGATTATTTAGTACTTACTTTCCATCTTTAGTAATTGTATTGTGCTTGTTTCAAGTATGTGCCAAACCACAGTGAAAATCTAATTTTAAATTAATTAACTGGAGAACTGTACATACTTGCCGAAGTTAAGTTCTACAAAGCTTCTATCCTCTAAAAATTGACTTCTGCAATTTGCAAATATGCCAGCTCTTAACATACCAATAGGATGCTGGAATGACTTAAAAAATTACTCCAAATATTTGAGCATGCCATGAGTTTCAGCAGACTGGTGGTGGCTGTGGTGGGGAGAGAGAATGCAAAACACAGAGGGGAAAAAAAGATGCTATTAAAAAGACAGGAAGAGAAACACTGTAAGAGTGATTGAGAACACATTATTTTCCAATACACAAACTGCAAAAGCTCATAAGGTTATTTTTTCTTCTTCCAGTGAAAATACTAAGAAGCCAAATGGCAAAGATAAACATTTTCTATTTAGCAAGGACAAAAATTCCACAAGTAGCTACATATTATATGACAAATCATTATCCTGACTAGACAAGCTACACAGGATTACATTTAAAACATTTTAGTTGACTACTATGGAAAATAATTATTAAATTTTATTCTCTATATATTGCTCAAAGAAAGTTTACCTTCAGGTCAGAAAAACTTTTATAAGTTGACAGAGTGCACCAAGGGAACAGGAAAACCATGGAGGAAGAGACAAGACTAACAGTTTATTACTTATTTTCTTCATATCACTTGATGCACTGATACAGTAACTCCCACAGTCCCATGAGAGCCCATATTAAACATAATGTATTTTCTATCCATAAAGCAGCACCAGCATAAATGGCAAACACACCCAGACCAGCCACACACAATAGCCTTCCCTGCATTTGTTCATTTTAATGCTGCAATTAAATCGCTCGGCTCTACCAAGTGCTGTCACCAGGACTTTGTTTTGTGACTGCTACAGCAGTTTAAAATTGTTTGTTTGGGAAACAGTACAACTTTTGCAAAGCTTCAGAGTGTTTTCAAACTCGGGATAGGAGAGGCAAATATATCTCAGAAAAGGAAAAAATTTATATAAATCTTCATTAATAAGCAATTTGAACCAACACAGCAATTATAACAAAAAATGCACTGACAGGAGCCACAGCATGTTAAAAGGTTGTAGAAAAATTAAATAGAACATTGGGCAAGAATAGGAACGTGGCTAATGAGCACATTTTCCATCTAGGCTAAGACTATTTCAGGACAACGCTCTTAATTGCAAAAATGTAAAATGATGCATTTCCAATTGCATAAAGCCTTTACATAACAAGCAGTTCTCTAACCTAGATTACATGTGATTCCTGTCCAAAAACAACAGTGACAACAATGAGAGGCTCTATAGCTTCTGTCCATCTCCCAGGCTGCTTGCAGCAAGAAACAACAAACACCACCTTGAGGGTGATGTTGTGCAGCAAATTCCAAACCTCACTTTTAACAGAAAAGACAGCACACAAAATCCCCGAACTGAAAAACAGGAGAGGAAGTCAAGGAGGAGAAAAAAGCCTGAAACCAGTAAAGATTTCTCCATAGCGAAGTGGGATTATCTTTAAGCATGTTGGCAAAATCCACTCAATGATCACCAAACTATTGCTGAGATTGGCTGAAACAGCAGACCTGCCACTAGAACTTGTGTACAGACCTTACATTTGATTTTGGGATCAGATGCTCCAGATACTGTTTGAGAGAAACCTTAGAAAACTAATGCTGCTTCTGAAAATGCCAATGGAAGAACACCTTGCCACCTCTCACTTCTTGGTCACAAGACAATTTAAAAAGGTTGACTAGAAGTCATCTCCAAAGCTTTGTCATTACAGTCATCTGACTCATTCCACAAAATGTTTGGCAACATGAAAGTTCATGGAGAATCACAAGTAAGGTCAGACTTAATAGCAATTAAGTCCCCTATTGAGTCAAGAAAGGGAATGTGTCTGCTTGGTATAGCCCTAGACTTGCCATTATTCTATTAAGGATTCTGCTTCATTAGGTGGGCTTTTTAACTCGAAAGAACTACTCCAGATTTCACAGATCAAATCATTATGGTTGGAAAAAATCTCTAAGGTCAAGTCCAACCATAAATTTGTTGCTGTTCACCTGTTTTCTTGAGACTAAATGACTGGATCATTGAGGAAACTTACAAAAAAGTTATTTTCCTTTATGGAGATACAGATAGAATCACAGCATGGTTTGAGCTGGAAGGGTCCTTCAGGATCACCTACTTCCACCCCTGCCATGTGCAGGGACACCTACCACTAGACCAGATTGCTCCAAGCCCTGTCCAACCTGGTTTTGGACACTTCCAGAGAGGGGCCACCACATACTAACACTCAAGAGTGGCTCACCATGAAGACGAGCCATTCTGTTTGTCTTCCCAGAAAGGTAACAGCTTTTGAGGACAGAACTTATTTCCAATATCCATAATTTCCACCAAGTCAGATTTCCCCGTGAAGATACAACTTTATGGTAAGTCTGGACTAGTGTCTGAAAAGCCCTGAAGTCAGCCACACATGTTTGGACAAAATGCTGTCTGTCTATGTCTTGCCCTCCATATTGTGATGTGGAAAAGCAGCACTCACTTCAGCAGGACAAGGAGTGGCTTTGTTTCATTCTGAGTGCCCGAAGAGTATCTTGGGCTAACAAGCCCTACACAACTTCAGCCAAGTATTCATATCAAGAAGTCTAAAATCATTGTTCAAGACACTTGAAATTTCAATTTATCTGACTTTGCAACCACAGGCCAATCAACCAAGTACTACAAAGGGGAAATTTTTATTTTTATTTTATTTTTACTTTTTCCTCCAAGAGATTGCAGGTAATAAGACTTGCAAGCAATTGTTTAACTTCTGCTGATCAACTGTTTGGAATGGATGTTTGGGAACAAGCCCTCCTGCTAGAATTTAGTATATATTATATACTAGGACATAAAACTTCCTAGAAAATCTTCGGGATGACGAAAATACATGTGTTTTTGGCAGTGTACTTACAGATTTACAACTACTTTTTCTCTGAGGAGAGCGTTTCCAACCCAAAGGAATCTTTATTCCATTCACAGTACAGGTGCTGTTTCTGGTTAGATACATGCAGTTATACAAGTCATTTTTGGACTAGTCACTAGGTCTCAGAAGTATGATGTCAAATTCTGTCAATCAGAGCTGTCATAGGCATTCAAGCTGCTGTGCCTGACTGCCACCACCACCAAGATCATAAACAGTTTACTAATATATCCTAGCAAGTACCCTTTATGCAACTTATTGTTAAACTCATTACTTTTTAAAAATTGCCAATTACTATTTTATTTTCCAGACATGTTTTTATAGCAGTTGTTCTCTTATAATTTCAGAGGTTCTAAAATGTGAGTTTCCTGCACAGGTAATTTCTCATGAATATCATCATATCTGGCTCACCCTGGCACTACAGAAATTTAATGTAGTTCCAAACAGTATATTTTGAAAAAATTCAGTTCTGTTGAGTAAAACTTTTTTCTTTTGACTTATTTTGTTCCTCTTGCCACACTTTTCTGTAAGAAACATCACTTAACACAAAAGACCCAAGTGTTTGTTGCTGGCCACAGAAATGAAAGTTCTTCATAGTATATTTCAATAACAAGATATGAAGAAATTCTAAAATTACTAAGGTTTTAGCTCTTTCATCTGAAAAATGTCATGTATTTCCTCAGGACTGGAAGGGGCTGGGGACATTTTATTTCAACACTCCCACTAGGCATCCATGTACTCTGCATGTGCTGTATGACATGACATACCTGGTTTGCATCTGGAATGTTGCACCGTCTCCTTCAAATGGTTAAATTTTTTAACTATGCACTTCTTCTAACTGTAGTTTTCTGACTGTTTTCAGCATAAACTGTGTAAAAAACCCAACACAGTTCAGCTGGTATTCTAGGAAAAATTAAATACTCCTCTGTTTCCTCCATCACTATGAATTCAGAGCATGATCAAGAGGTGTCCCTACTTTCCTTGGAGCACTTCATATCATTGCTAAAGCTAACCAGTTGGAAGTTTAGGGTCTCATCTCAAAAGACTTCCTCTGAAGCTATTGGGATTCTGCACGAATCTCTCTGTGCATAACCAGACCCCGGAACCAGCAGGACACATTGCAAAGCCATAACTACACATCCTTTGCCACGTAGAGGAACATGAAGGCTTTTACACCACACAATCTGCCATCATCGCCTACAAAAGAATTCTTAGGAAGAAATTGCTGTCTGTGAGGGTGGGCAGGCCCTGGCACAGGGTGCCCAGAGCAGCTGTGGCTGCCCCTGGATCCCTGGAAGTGTCCAAGGCCAGGCTGGATGGGACTTGGAGCAACCTAGGATAGTGGAAGGTGTCCCTGCCCATGGAAGGGGGTGGCACTGGATGAGATTTAAGGTCCCTTCCAACACAAACGACTCTGTGATTCTGTGATTTTATTATTAATGGCAGTCCTGGGGGTTTGCTCTATTTCCAAAGAATGGTATAGATCCTGATATGTTTACACAAAACCTTCAGAAGTATTCAGAGAATAATCTAAGACCAGCTTATGCACTTAGAAAAAAAGACTCTTTAGACATGCAGCCTCTAGTAAAATTTGTGTTTAAGAGCTTTACCAGTCCCAAAGAAAAGTTTGCAAACCTGATAACTGCAATACAGGATCTTCCTTGAGAGCACAGAGAAAATAAAACAATGAAGATGGTCCTCAACAAATGATTCACTTCTCTCTTATTTTAATGGCTAATCCCTCTCCCCACTTTTTTTGAATCTCACTACATGAAGCAATTATGTAAAAAAGCACTACAGGCAGCTATTACATGGTTGGTACAGTAAGAACCAGTTGTGAAAGAGCTATTTCTTGCCTGCAAAGTCCTAGCTCATTTAAGCCCTAATTCAGATCTGCTGAAAACTAGTTTGTTTTAAAGGCTTAAACGAATCTATAAATCCACCTTTCCCCAAAGGTTCAAACCTAGCTGTATGACAGATATCACAGAATGATTTGTGTTGGAAGGCACCTTAAAGACCAGTTCATGCCACCCTCCTGACATATTTTGTGTGAACTAAGACCAACAGGAAAGTAAAAACTCTCTGTTCAGGCTGAGAGTACAGGCCCATGTGTTTATCAGCTACAGAGTCTCATACTGCTGAGCAAAAATCCAAAATATTAGCTGGAATGGTATGAAATTCAGTCTTTTAGCAATTACAAGGAATTATTCCAGAGTTAGACTCATTCTGAAATTTTTCATTTCGACAGAAAATATTATCCTGTTCCTGACCACAATTCTCTTATGAAACCTAGTTTTAAATTTATTACCTACCCAATTCAGCACAAGAGTGACAAGGTCTCAACTCTGTCATTATTAATATCCACAAAAGGAATACAGGGTTTGGATCCCAGCCAAGGAAAATCTGTCCATTGTACTGCAGCATTTCTACCAGTAACAGTCTACCTCAAACCTCACAAATGTTCAGAAAGAAGGGGGAAAGAGAGCAGTGCTCAGCACAAAGGAAGAAATGCTATCTAGAGATCTAGAAAGGCCAAATATGAAAGCATTTGCTTAACGTGCTAAATAGAAATAATGTGCAGGAGCCTGTCAGACCACTTGCTCTCCACTTGTCACAAGGAAGCCCCTAATGATATTCTAATGAAGGAAGTTTTTTATCATTAACTCTTGGATATTCATTCACATCAGGAATGGGTTTACATCACAACAGTAATTTACATATAAGAGCCTTCATGTCAGCCAGCCAAGTAATCCCTGGGTTAGAGATGTCAGAGTCATCCTCCTACCTACAGCTACTCCACCTTCCCAGCTCCACAACATCCCCATTCATTGTCTTACATGACAGAAACAGAAGATGGAAAGGACCAGGAGACAATATGGGAAACTCAGGCAATAAGGGATTTGCTTCTGCGTCTGCCTCTCAACTATCTAGTCTTTCCCTTTACTTTACACAGCTCTTAAGTATACAATACTTAGTTTTGTTAAACTCCAATATTTGTTGATGAAAGATAAAATGAATAAAGTTGCATTCCAGCTATGGTGCTGGTAACATTTCTTCCCTCTTGCTCCAGCTCTTCACCCAGTCAGCAGCTGAGTCTGCACAAACGCAGAACGTCACTTCTGTCTAAGCCACGTCCCCTCACCTGTGACAGTCACCATCAACCAGACATTAACTGACAGAGCTTGGCAGCAGCATGGCTCTGGGCTTCATGTATATTCAAAATCCAAATAAAAATCTAATTACTTAGAAGCAAGCAAAAATTCACACTTTCCTATAAGGATAATAATTGAATTTCCATGTCATGCAGAAATTTATTTTTCAATAATGGAAATCCATTCTTTTCAACCAGGATGTCTATTCCTAGGTGCCACATTCTTTTCTTGTTAATAGTATTTTTCTTTCCCCAAAGTGAGTCACTCTGGAAAATGCCATTCGCTTGAAAGAGAAAAATTGACAAACAACTCCAACTGTCACAAAAATGAATGTTCATGCTCAGTGCTACAACTACCACATACCAATAACTTAAACCTCAATCACGAAAGTACCAAATTACTCAACAATAGTAACTGGCCGCAGGACAAGGAAATAAAACTTAAATCTGCAACTGTGAAAATAGTTCCTACTAATACACTGCGAAGCACATGATCTGTTTGGCTTTGCTCTGCTTTGGCTGGGAAGTCTTTCGCAGAAAGACGGAAAAAGTTTTTGATGGCTTATTCAAAAGGAAAAATAGCCATTTATCAGGTTATGTAAAAATCTCATACTTGTGTTGGAAACTACAGTTTGGCAGAACACATTCAATTACCACTGGGTCTTCTAGAACATTAGGTAAAAAATAACGATGGTATAATCGCATTAAGGGTTTGTCTTTGTTGGTTTAAGACAAAGATTTTAGTCAAAGGCCTCATTAAATCTTAGCTCATTCTGTGCAGAGCTTAGCTCCTCCGTGAGTCTAGAAAAACAAGGAAGTACAACTATAATCCATAGAAATAAAAGAAAGATGGAAAGACTTCCAAGTTTTTTTATGCTTAAAAGTAGAGGAACATTTTCCCTTCTTGAATAAAAATTATTCATTAGAAACTACAGCTGTCAAAATGAAATTATTTGTGAAATCAACTCTCAAAATCAAACACTTCAGTCCATACAGGCAATACTGCAAGTATGTGCTCTTAAGAACATACCCAACAAGGCTCCAGGGAAAACATACTCTGAGCCACATCCAGATGGTGTGTGGCTCCAGTGAGGTTGTAGTACCTCAAAATTACAAAATTAATTACAGCCAGGATTTTCACAGTGTTTCCTCCTATCACAGAATGGTTTGGATTGGAAATGACCTTAAAGCTTCTCTCATTCCATCCCTCTGCCACGGGAGGGGACACCCTCCACTAGACCAGGCTGCTCCAAACCCCATTCAGCCTGACCTTGAACACTTCCAGGGATGGGACTTCTCTTATCCTTCAAAATATTTTTGTCTCGCATTCTGCAAATTCAATGTATTCTTTGCATACTGACCACAATAAAAAAATGCAAACAACTGAATTTAAAACAAGGTTGCACAGGAAAATAAAAGCACAGTTTTATGATCTGAGTCAAGGACCAAAGCTGCTGTACACATCCTCAAGACTGCAATTTTGAACTGCAAATGTACACACAAATGCACACAAATATTTTCATTACAGATTAAAAAGAGTCAAGTGTTGATCTGACTCTGAATTTTGGCGCCGGTCAAAGTTTTGCTTTCACAACACACTTTTGTTTTTCTTCATTTCCCTCAGAGATACAGCAAAACCTACCACAGTCACCATCTCCTAAAAGCACAGTATTCCTTTGCACCATGCATATTCAAAAGCCAGAATGACAATTTCTACTTGCATTAATGACTTTTTCATAGAAGCAGTTAATTACCCCTCTCCTTCTGGACAGGCGCTTAGCATTGACAAGACAGGTACCACTTCCTGCAAGGAATATTCTTGTCTCATAAGTACTACTACTAAATCTGCAGGCTCCTTAGGTAAACTATTCTTTATATTTAAGCACTGCAGCTGAGTAGACTAACATCACAGATTAAAGCTTCTCCCGTGACAAAATTATTGAAAGGCAAATAAAACTGTTTCAGAACTTGAACTAATTTGATCGTGACACAGAACTTCTGTATCTGAAATGTGCCACTCCTACCACAAGTCCATTCTATGCTCGACAAAATTGGTATCATATGAATAAACTCTTTTACTTTGTACATGTCAAAAAGTTTACCAGATTTCAGGAGTTATTTGGGTTAAAATACAGATTTTCCTTGCAGATGCACTAAAAAAAAAAATCCATTATCATTTATTTTGGGGAAGGAGCAGAAGCTAAAGGTGAAAGGGAACAGGGAACTAAACAGAAAGTACAGAGACACCTTTCCTCTACCCTTGCTTTACCTACAATGCATCAATAATAAAATAAATATAAAACCTTAAAGAAAAAATGCAAAATAACATGATAGCTTCACAGAACTGGTACTCCAGTAGCCTCCTGGAGAAAACAAACCACCCAGAAAATGGAGCTACCTAGCTAATCCATATCTTCAGACAGGCAGTGCACAGCACCGCCTTTTCATTCCTTTAGTCTTTACACACACGACCAATCAATAAAACCACAAAATTTAACTATTAAAAGGAGCTTCACACATCAGGCAATACAACTCCCCTGCTCTGCTGAACATGGACAATGGTTAAAATGAGTGATCTGATGTCTGAATACTCCCACTCCAAAACATGGCACAGACATCTGGCAGGACAATGATAGGGAAACAGTTAATGTGTTATTCAGTAACATGTAATTTATTAACAAATGCAGCTTCGGATGGATTTAATCCATGAGCAGACCTGAAAAACAATTTTTAAGAAAGAACAATATAAAGCCAAAGAATTTGTTGTGCTTTATCAATGTTCCGCTTCCCAACTTGAAATGCATCTCAGTTTGTCTTATCCATTCACTTTCCAACCCATCCAGAGCACTTGTCAGTTATCACACATGAAGTTTAAATTTTTCATAACACGGCATCAGTGCATCTGGAACCGAACAGATCATCCTTTTTCCGGACCAATCCAACCACTTTAATGAGAAATCGTGCAGCTAAACACAACAAGCCTGACCAGTTTAGTGCAGATATTTTCGAAATCATTAATAATAAATCCCTTATGGAGTTATAGGTGTTATTTTAATATCCCATATTAGTGCAAAAAACCCCAATCCTTTGAGTTGTTAACGCTACAAAGTCTGTATCTGCCATCCAGAAGGAGGACCATCTAGAACTTCAAGATCATAAAACTCTAGAATGGTTTGGGTTGGAAGGGACATGAAAGACCATCCAGTCCGAACCCCTGCCATGGACAGGGAGGGACACCTTCCACTATCCCATGTTGCTCCAAGCCCCAATGTCCAGCCTGGCCTTGGACACTGCCAGGGATCCAGGGGCAGCCACAGCTGCTCTGGGCACCCTGGGCCAGGGCCTGCCCACCCTCCCAGACAGCAATTCCTTCCCAATATCCCATCCAGCCCTGCCCTCTGGCACTGGGAAGCCATTCCCTGGGTCCTGTCCCTCCAGGCCTTGTCCCCAGTCCCTCTGCAGCTCTCCTGGAGCCCCTTTAGGCCCTGCCAGGGGCTCTGAGCTCTCCCTGGAGCCTTCTCTTGTGCAGCTGAACACCCCCAGCTGTCCCAGGCTGGCTGCAGAGCAGAGGGGCTCCAGCCCTGGAGCATCTCGGTGGCTTCCTCTGGACTGGCTGCAGCAGCTCCAGGTCCTTGTGCTGTTGTTCCCCAGGGCTGGGGCAGCTCTGCAGGTGGGGTCTCATCTGATCACAGCATCTGTTAACACTGTACAAGAAGCACAGCAGCCTATGGGGAGAAGGTACTGAACCTTGAATTCACAGATTTTGGACTGTTTCTTAGGCAGCACGGATGGTCAAGCATCTTTATAATTTGAAATGCGCTCAAAAATGAACTGAAAAAACACTGGTGTTTATTAAAGCCTTTTCACAGTTATTGCTAAAATAAAGATTAGGTAGGAAATGAACACTCTTGTTGACATTGGATGATAAGGTGAAGAGTTATGGATTCCTTATCATCCTTACCATTACTAATTGAAATTTATAGGACTTTACGAAAAAGTTGAGTATAACTGGTTTTTTTGCTTGAGTTTGTTTTTTTACATAGCTGACTATTGACATTCTCTCTAATTATAAACATTGTCTTTATCTCAATTTCAATTTCCATAATTCTCTGGAACTAAGAATTTGGAAAGCAAGAAATACCTCCTTTTCAGCTATATAAAATTCCATTTTTCTAGCCCTAATCCTTGCAAAATACCAACTTCTAAAACTTTGTTACAATATATCAGCTTGCCTCTTGGTTTCCTTTAATAAGCAATTTCCCCATAAGAATTAAAAAAAAATCATTTCTGACCCAATAGGTTTTCTCTTCTCTTTTATACTGGGTTATTTGAAGCTGCTCAGGTTTTGGAATATCAGGATAAATGTCAGGGAGATAAATCACCCACACACCTCGTGAAACTTGCTGCAGCGGTCCCAGTAAACAAGCTGAAGCATATGGTTACAATTAGGGTTTGTATGACCACAGAAATCAGAAGCTCTAGTCATGAACCACAGCCTCGATGTGCTGTGCACTGATGGTCCCTGCTCCAAACAGCTGACAGGCTACAGAGAGCTACAGCACAGCTCCCAGCACACCACAAGCCTGTGCAGCGTCAGGTAGACATCACAGAAAAGAGGCTTTACAGATTTCAAAAACACATAAGCCCCCAGAATGTTAAGCATGAAAAATTCTGTCACTGTCACAAGGGTGGAGTGGTGGCAGACAAGGGTCCCTTGAGCATCAGCCTCTCCAAATGAAAGAAAAAAACATACAGTTTCACAGACTCTCAGAATGGGTAAGGACAGAAGGGATGGCAGTGGATCATCTGGTCCCAGCTCCCTCCTAGAGCAGGGTCATCCCAGAGCAATGGTACAGAATTATGTCCAGATGGGTCTGGAATATCCCCAGTGAGGGAGGCTCCACACCCTCTCTGGTCCGTTTCAGGGCTCAGTCACTGCGCAGAGCAGTTCTTCCTCATGTCCAGGTGGAACTTCCTGGGCATCAGTTCTTCTGGTGCCATTGCTGGGTCCCACAGAGCAGAGCCTGATCCATGCCCTGACACCACCCTGCACATACTGATGAGACTCATCAAAGTCAATGGAAGATTTTTAAAATTACCAAGCCCAGGAAATAATGGTATAAATTACTCTTCTGAGAAAGAATGCTTTGCTGTCACTACCATCAGTGTATGTGCAAAGAGCAGAGTTCACAGAACAAAGCCCATGCTACCTGTGCAGCTAGTTCTGATTAATGGTGGTTAACCATCAAAAACATGTTGGTGAAGCTAACAGGACTGATCAACAATTTAATGGAATCTCAGGATAGCTTGAGTTGGAAGGGACCTTAAAGATCACCTCATTCCAAACCCCTGCCATGGGCAGGGACATCTCTCACTTAACCTCCAAGCACCGTCCAGCCTGGCCTTGGACACTGCCAGGGATCCAGGGGCAGCCACAGCTGCTCTGGGCACCCTGGGCCAGGGCCTGCCCACCCTCCCAGACAGCAATTCCTGCCCAATATCCCATCCAGCCCTGCCCTCTGGCACTGGGAAGCCATTCCCTGGGTCCTGTCCCTCCAGGCCTTGTCCCCAGTCCCTCTGCAGCTCTCCTGGAGCCCCTTTAGGCCCTGCCAGGGGCTCTGAGCTCTCCCTGGAGCCTTCTCTTGTGCAGCTGAACACCCCCAGCTGTCCCAGGCTGGCTGCAGAGCAGAGGGGCTCCAGCCCTGGGAGCATCATTATTTCTTAATTATACTGCAACTGTTCTGGTTTCAGATCCTTGTCATTCAAAGTCCCAAGAACTTGGTGGAACTGGGGTCAAATGTCACCAGAAGTGCTATTGCTGTATAATCATTCTATACTCTCACATCATTCAAATACATGAAGATGAATTAGATTTCAAGAAACAGAACATACACAATACAGTGCATGTCAAAGGAAGTGTCTAAGAGCTTGATAGTGAATACATCTCTGGCCTGCAGAGATTCCTATCAGACACAATGTATTTCTGTACTAATGTGATTAAGGCAGAAGGCGAGTTTTTGTCATGAAAACATGAGAACTCTCAAAGGGGACACTGAGGCACTGCTCAGGCAGCAGCTCAACCTAATTTCAGACCAGCTTCTGTGGTCCTTATAGCACCCAAGCACAGATTTTGGGCAGGATGAAGCCACTCTGGTACCAGTTTGCTGTGCAGCCCTTGCAGATTGCCCCTGCCACAGCTACACAACCAGTAACACTCAACTACTTATTCTCAAAGTACCTGTGCTTGAACTGCAGCTGCACACTTTGCTCTGTGTCAGGCACATCTTCAGGGGAACTAAGAGAAAGGTTAAAGATCTGGAAACTACCTCCATCTTCCCATTCAGACAGGTGAAAATATCACAGTTACAGCGTCAAGAGGATGACACTTACAGACTGTAAGCAAGAAGGAACACAAACAGACAGAACTGGGAAAGAAAGCTCAAATGTACACTTCCATTGTGGAGGGCATGAACAGGCAATTAAGCATTGACTAAGCATCACAGATAGACACCAGATCTGTGACACATCACAAAAAGGATCTGGCAGGTAGAAGCAAGCAGAGTGAAGCATTTGTTAGCAGAAATAAAGCTTGGTGAAATCGTAAGAAATAACAGATACTTTGTTAGTACCTTTTTGTGTCTCTCTTCTTTGATATATTTTAATGTAGATATTACAAATCTGGCTACATAAAATTGAAGAGGAAAAAGATATTAACATAAAACACTAAATATTAATAAATAGTTTTCTTGTAAAGTTAAGAATTACCATGAAGATGCTTCTATTAACCAGAAAGTAGCACAAAAAAAAAAGATAAGCTATATTGTATATACTGTACATAAACCCCAGATGTACAACATCTGTACAACATCTGAACAGCATAACGCACAGTAAAGCAGGTATTTGCCTGATATAAAGTCATTAATGGCCAGGAATGTTTGTCTAGCTCCGACCAAAGAGTACAGACATGAGAAAAAAAGCCATCACTGACCACTACACACTGAATTCTGCAATTTCTATTAATGCTACAACAGTACATTTGTGTGGCAGATTAGTTATGATGAGGACTTAGGCGATTAATGAAGCTGAATCTGGTTACTGACTCTGCTTCAGTTCCTTACAGATACAGCATTGTACCCCTCACATCTATAAACACCCAAACAGCACAAGCCACGTCAATTAGATCCCACTGTTGCAGTAACTCCTTACTTCTGCCAGATGCATTAGTGTCTGGGATTGTTTTTAACAGCAAAGTATAAACTGGATCAACTATTTCAAAGGAAAACATTTAAACTGACTTATTTTTCAATAGCCTTGAATAGCACTATCATTTCTCTGTCTTAGCACATCATCTGCTTGGCAGTTCCTCACTCTAACAAGGATTTTATTTTGCAAACAATAAAATGACTAATTAAAAAAAAATTGCTTGTCCACAAAAAGTTGTCTCAACTTAGTTGACTGTAGACTATGAATTGGCAAATGTTAATAAATCTCAAGAAAAAAGAAGAGGGCACTTAGAGCCAACAAAAAAACTTGGGTTTGATGGTAAGTTGGTTCAATGCGCTTTGTGAACCAAGAATAATTAATTTCTAGTTTCCAATAAATGAGTTTCTAATATCTAAACTCTCCTTCCATGCATATTGATGTCATTTATGCTTCACAACACTGCCCCAGATCTAGCGGCACTTTACAATTACTTTGCACACCTACTGAAAGACCACAAAGACAAAGCAAAGTTGACTCAGTAGAGAAAAATCTCCTTTATGAAGTTACAAAAATAAATACCATTATTTTTCCCCTCCTTCCAAAACCACCATTGTTTCTTTAATTATCGGAGCATAACAGAATTGGCAGGACAATCCAATCCAGGTATTTTATATCCAGGATGGAGAAAGGTCCCTGCACAGAGGCAACTTGGATCCAGTCAGAGGCCAAACCAACAAGTAATTGGTGTGAGGATGTTGGCTGTGTGGTTTCAGAGCTAAGGAAGCTCATGAGAGGAAGAAAATCAGGCTACAAAGGATGAAAAGCAGGAGAAGGTTAACTGTGGGAAAGGGTAAAATTCTGCTCATATTGTGTATAATTATCACTCCTGCTGAATCACAAGGAAGGAAAAGGAGGGTGGTTCTTAAATACGGTGCTTGTAAGAGTTTGTTGATCTCCTGCCGCAGTGCAAGTGACTACAAAACATGAATAACATCATACATGATCATGCAGATGACAGTGGTATCAAGTTAAATAATTAACAAGTATAATAATTATTTTAGGCCTCAAAATTTCATACTGAAAATTATTTTTTTTTAAACCAGGCTCCTATCTCCTTTCATCCCAAATAGATTATATTTAGACTACTTCAGTAAACTTACTTTAAGCATTATGGAGGTATTTAAAAGGGACTGAGCAACACAGAAGTGAGTTTTCAATTCTTCCATTCTTTTTTCAATCTCTCTTATGTAAAGATTACAAAACACACAAAAGTAATACAATACAGAAATCAAATCAAAGTTTTCCACAGCTGTTCATTGTTTAAAATTCACTTCTGTTTCCTAACAGATTATCAACTTGTGTTGCTGCATTTTCATTTGTGCTGCACTCTACCCATGTACCTGATGCTACACGAACCAAAGTACTGATTTGCTAAGAGTTAATTCAGAGATAAGATAGGCAATTATGCCATTTACTCCACAATCCTACCGTGTCCAAGTTTCACCTATAGTCCAACATCATATATAGGCAAATAATTTTTAAAAAACTTTCAACCAACCATCTGGGCATGGATAGAAAAAACATTTATATTTTCTAACAAGATGTGGTACTTCTTTTCTCCCTTTTCACAGGCAGGAAATTAGAAAGCTCTTTAAAAAGGCTCCTCTTCTTAAAGCTTTAAATGAAGACACTTAATTTGCTGGGCAAAGAGATGGCACCTCAGGTACTCATGAAAGAAGCAAGAAAACAAGCGTAGGCGTTTGCCAAGGTAGTTGCTAAGGGAATGGTTCAAGAGGAGTGAAGGAGGTGGGAGTGTAGGAAGAGACAAGAACAGATGTAGGCTGAAATTTTAAGACTTTGCATTAAGAAATGGAAACCTGATATACAACAAGTAAAAAGTCATGGGGGATACGATGTGAGAAGTGTTACAGAAGGAGGCTGGAGTGGTGGCAATATGGATGGATTTCCAAATCAGTCAAGTAACCAGAAGAGGGGAAGAAGTGTTTTGCCTGTGGCTGCACTGAGGCAGAAAGACACTAGAGAGATCAGAACTAGTAATAACATAAATAACAGCAATTATTCAAGTAATAACAGGTACTAAAATATGCAGTAAGAACTGCAAAACTACAAACCAGATACTGAAAACTGCTTTAGAAAAACATATTAAGAGCAATATCCCTTTGCAACTGAAATGAAGGAAAAGAATATACCTGACGGGACTCGAATAAAGGAACTGTAAGGAACAATTTAATTAATCTGGCGCGTGTGTAAGTGAATTGCGAACCAAGGCACTACTTCGTGCTGGGTTTATGGCAGGGACACAACCCAGGCGCGGCCGCGGCGGGTGTTACCCGGAGCGCAGAAGGAGCTGAGCGCAGCAGCCGTGCGCTTTTACTGCCGCCGTGAGGAGAGACGCGGGCACTGCCACCGACTGCAAATCCTGGCAGACCCCTTGCGGCCCGAACTTTAATATTCCCTCAGGAGGCTGCCAGTGAATGGATTTCACAAAAGAGCTAAATAAATAGTATCGGTTTTAACAGCAACTGACTTGCAAAGTGTTCTCCAGTTTATCGGGGAGAAACAAAATAATATCTACCTTTGCTGTTAGCACTGTATTATGTTTTATTCTTGTTTGGTGGAAAAGAAAAAACCTCTAAGACGGATTTTTATATACCAGTAAAACACATCTGGTGTGGGGAAGGGAGCAGCCACCAACCAAAACAGAGTATATAGTAAAATAAAAATGAGAAACCTTTTTCTGAACAACAAATGGCATCAAGTCTTTGCTATTCTTCGGGCGGTATTTCTCTACAGATAACAGTCCACATGGGAAAGGTCAGAATCTAGTCATACTAATCAGGAAAAAACATTAGTCAACTTACTGGGAAAGGCACACTATGTTACAAAAATTCCTATCTAGGTTGCTCCCTTACATCAAAGAACCCTCCTGGGACGGACCCCGTGAGACCACCTAGCCCAACCTTTTGCTCAAGCAGAGCCACAGAGCAGGTCACCATATCCACTGAGTTATTGTAAAGAATAAAATATGCACATAAAACTATTTCTTACAACATTTTAAGTAATTTGAAGTATGTGATTCATCAAATAGGGCACTAGTTGGTTGGTTGAGGGTTTTTTAATGTGTCAATAAAAAAAACCAGGGACTACGTGATACTTTTACCATCTGCTGTCCTGCAGGTATAATTGCTTCAGATTCTAACACATCCCAAGATGGGCCATGCAGGCCTGTGGATAGCTTTTTTACACCAGTGTCACTTGCTGAAAAAGAAATGGGCTACAGGTGTGTCTGCAGGAGAGGGCACACAGAAGGCAATACTTCATACGGTCTGAAGTACAATTTATAGAAAATCAGACTCACTTGCCACCCCAGATGCAATTCCATAGAGCAGTCCTCCTCCATCTGTTTGCTGCTGAAAAGCATGGGTCCCTGGAGGAGGGCTTCTCTCTTGTCTAATGAAATTATATAGCAACGTTTTCACAAGTCTGCTGGTGTATGGGAGACTGGAAAGAAAAAAAAAAACAAAACAGCTTTAGTTGACTCACAACTCACAAAAATTGGCACAACAAAGTCCAGGTAAGGTACAAAGGCTAGTGTTTGGCATTAAACACGGCCAGTAACTCTCCCAGAGCTGACCAGACTGGAAAGGGAAAGAACACCAAGGTCTTGCCCATGCAAAGCTGCCCAGACTTCAGAAGGGGTCTGCAGGAGCATCTTCCACAGCAGAATCATGGAAACTGCCTTTTGGTTTTTGTTTTTTCAATACTACTTTTAAGTAAACCAGTTAGTTTGTAGAATCCTTGTATTCACTTACCTCAAGACACAACTGGAAAAATATTTACGCAATGGAAAGAAACACTTTATTTGTTCAGTTTTTACTCCATGCTCTGGTTACACAGAACAGGTAACAACAGCATCTCTCCACACCCAACCAATCTTAAATGCCTTTTCACACCTCAAGGATTCCACGACTCTATGAATTTCCAAAGATCAATGAAACAACCGACATCATTTCAGTGAATCTGAAAAATGCCTGTAGAATTTGTTGGGTTTAACTGAAAAGTTACAGTATTTACAAAATGGAGTAGCATTTCCACAGAAACAAAGAGCTGGTTCCCATCCCCATCTGATTTAGAGCTGAAAAGACAGGAGCTCTGTTACGATGTACTCTCTAACCATCTGCAGAAGCCCAGAAGGTAAGGGGCTAATGTGTATGTCCCAAACACCGATAGCTGGATGGTGTGGAGCCAACCAAGGATTTTTGGGAATAACAGCCAAGGATTGTTGGCAAAAACACACATGAGAAAGACCACGATGTGGCTGGAGAAGGGGCCTTATGGAGGAAGGGCAGCTTTTCTGGGATAAACCCCCTGGTTGTGGCTCCTGCAGAAAAGCACAGCCCGGCTCAGCGCAGGCGCCGGGGTGAGGCTGAGAAGGGCCAGGGACCGTAGGGGCAAACAAGACCATCCAAGACCCCAAAGCCTCCAACCCATTTCCAGAAAGGTCTGAAAGAACTGACTGTGAATGAGAACTGATTTGCACAAAAAGTGAGAAATGTCTCTCCAGGGAGGGGAAGCCTCAAAGGTGCCCCAAAAAGCCCAAGGCCCCAGGACCCATCAGCTCGATCAACACTGGAGCCAGGGCTGGTGATCTCTCTCTTTTTCCTTCTTTTCTCTCCCTTTCTTTGATCCAGTTCTCTCTCTCTCTCTCTCTGTGTCCCTCTCTTTCTCCCTTTTCACTGCCCCCCCCCTTTATCCAAACCCCACTGTACTTACCCTGGGATATCAGGGACAAACACACTGTTTTCCATGCCGAATGTGTAATTTACTAATAGAACTTTGCAGACCCTCTGACTTTTGTCATTCCTTTTGATCATGAGCATCTACAAATCCTGGGTGCCCCCTTCTCCTTACGGTGGGACATCACACCAGTACCCTCCAGCTGTTCACACTGCTCTCAATTCCCAGTCACCAAATTCCCACATCTCTCTCCAGAGGCCGGGCACCTCCTACTCCCAAATCAGACCTCTTAGACCACATATGAACTCTTCCCCCAAATATTCCCCATTTTCCCCCAAACCCTCAATTCCTTCAGTCCAGAGACTGAAGTACCAGGACACCCCACAAATCCTGAAGCTCTGGCTCCAGCCTGCTGCTGTTTTGGGCTGAAGTCTGCCCCGTGCTCCGTCTTCAACTTTCCAAGGCCTGCTACTTATCTGCATGGCAAGAAAGCTCTAGCATTTCTGAGGGACCTGAGTTCTCTAGGCTGCAGTGCTACAAGACTCATTGCTGAATCAAAAAAACATCCTGAAAAGTAAATGCTGTTTTAAGTTAATGAAACTACCCTCAAAATACAAAAATTATTCCCAAAATAGTTTTACTGAAGACTGGGCTGTGGGATATCCACCTAAAACCCTCCAAGAGCCTTTAGAGATGTTTGCTTTTCTGTTTTCTTCCTTTTGAGCAGAACAAATTTTCTATGAACATAACATTTTGCTGCCTTCTGTTTTCAGGTACAAACAACCTAAACAAGAGACCCATTTGCTTTGCTCTTAGGCAACACCCCAGAGCAGGACATACCATCGACCATGCATCAGGTATTTGTGAATGATGCTCTCTCGCAAAATCTCTTTGTGGAATAATTGGCAGGAGAGGAACACAATGAGAGTTGTCACGGCTTCCAAAGAAATGCTGTATGTAATATCTCTGCAGAAAAAAGGGGAAAATTACAGAGATTAATCTACTGCGTTGTTTACAAGCTGATTTCCAAGAATACTTGGTAGCTTCACCTGAAGTTATACACTGTGTAGCACAGAGAGTTTCAATTGGGAACATGTAAACAACAAATTCAAGAAAACCAGAATCATTTCATACCAGAAATGGGTTGTTTTTCTTAGAAATAGGCATTTTTTTCATATGCTAAAAGACAAAACAATGTAAAAAGAAGTATTGCTCATAGAACTCAAGTTGCAATTGATATACTTCTTCCTAAAAATAATAAATATCTCTCAGAAGTGTGTCCTTTGTATCATTAAACAAAATTGTCACAAAACCATCATGCTAAGTGAGGAAATGAATGTCCACCTAGCTCCATCTGCCAGGAATGTAATACACAAATGCCAGTTCAAGTGTACAAAACGCTCAGGGTATCAGGATACCACATATATTGTTCAGTTTTAAATGGTATTTTTGAGGTAACAGGGAAGTAGAAAGTTTCAAGATATTACAGATAATCACAAAGAATGAGCTGCAATGCTTAAATACTGACAGTTCAGCAAAGTTCATTTAGCTCAGGCTGATTAGGAAAAGCTGTGCAGCAGAGTGGATGACAGGCACACTATTAAAAATACCTTGTGTTTTCTGTTCCCACCTCTGCCTATAATGACTTTGTTACAAATCTTGTTTTTAAAAGGGAGAGAAAAATGGCATTTGCCTCCTTAATCAGTAACAAACTGCAGACTTCAAGAAACCTTTTAAAACACAATGAAGTAACTTGGACATGAACCAGTATCATTCTTGCTTTCAACCAAAGACCATTTTTACGTCCTCCAAAAGGAGGAACTTCATTTGGTGCAACAGCACCATCCTGAAGTTCATTAGAAATATTGTTATTAAGTATTATTATTGTTACCACAAGTCCTTTTAATGTTTCTCCCACTGCCACTATTTAATTTCCACAGTATGCTTCACAATCCAGTATTACTAAGTTACAACAGTTTCCCTGCAACAATTACCAAGGTTTTTTGACCTGGGACCTACTGGAAACTCAAAATCTGTTTATTATTGTCAAATGAAAATATTTAATAGTATCGCTATTTCAGATTTTTAAAAAATCAAAACACTAAAGAACAAATCAGCATCAATGCTGTTTAATCAGTGGTGCTAAATTTTTCTTCGTTACAATGTCACCTTCCAAAAATTTTATTCTCAACAGTTAGAACAGGTATAGGCATAAAACTAAGCACTCTTTCCAACAATGATGATTTGAGAACTACAGTGCAATCTCCTGAAGCAAAATCAGTTCACGCCAGAAAAAAATAGATTTTCACTAGTCTCAGGATCAGAGCTGGTGTGCCTCACTGAAACAGACAGGATTTTATTTAGAAGAAATCAGTCTAATTTTTAACACATTCAAATAGCTTAATATTCTCAAGTGTGCTGCCAGGTATGTTGTAAATAACATGCATTACTGTGAAGTGTGAAAAGAAGAATTTCATGCATGACAATGCACCGACAGCTTAAATTAAACTCTTCTGCAGCAGCTCCACGCCAGAGTTTCTGCAGAGAGTGCAGTTATTTACTCAAAGTCAACAGCAAACTGGAATCACAATTTCCTGGATCACAATCCACAGAACCACACCACCTCTGATACAAAAATGTTTTTAAAAGTGAAGGTTGTGCAAACTCACTGTTTTTCATTTTCTCTCACCTGATTTGAATACTTGAACCCCAAACATTTGAAGTTATGGGTCAGGAAGTGACATATCGCCTAAGTAACATTTTCCTGAAAATCATGATGTCCTTTGAATTACTTTTACTCCCTGCGAGTTACCTGACTTTTTGCCCACTCCTGAGGAAGTTCGCCAGTGTAAATGCTGGTAATTAGATCAGGCCAGAGGTTACACTCTGATCTGGTTCCACTGCAAATTCACCTCAGCCAGAAGCAAGGTTGCACTAGGAACAGTTCCTGCTCCCTCTCCAAACCAGGGGCACTGTGCAATCCACCACCCACATGCATCCCGTCCCAAGCAAAGCAAAGAGGACTTGTATATATACATATCAATTATCAAAGGTTCAGCCACCAGCAAAAAAAAAAAATTAAGAAATGTTTTTCTGTCAAAATAAAAACAACAGTTTGGAAAAACACTTTTTTGATACTACAAAAAGATATATTCAGACACTTATCATTATGACAAAGGCTGAGAATACAAGAATATTGTCTTGTACCCCAAGGTGATGAATGAAAAGGGATAGAACTTCATGACATACTACAATATGCACTGGGTCACTATGCAGAGAAGAAACAAATTTTGGGGTCTAGTATACTTTTTCTCCATTTCAATTATTCATTCATTTATTTTTATAATAACTGATACAAATGGAGTAGCAAATTTGAGGAAATGTTACAAAATGATTTTGTTTTGATAAGCATCAGCATAAAATAATAAACAAAGAGGTTACTGTACTGCATTAAGTACATTTTGTGAGGAAAAAAATCTGCTTTCAATATCCTTATATAACTCTGAAAGAAAATACAAACAGAAAGGTAAATTCAAGCAGCCCCACTTAGTGAGTTATTTTCTCTCAGTTCAAAACCCAGACAGGGCACATTTAACTGTAGAAACACTCCATTCAAACTTGTAGAATCTGTTCAAATTAAATCTGCTCTGACATAAACACAACAAGGGTCCTGATATCTGGGGTAACCCCTCAGGTCCAGTCACCCTTAATTTATCAGCACAAGGATAAAGCTTCGGAGCAAAATTATTTTCTCCACCAAGGGTCAAATGTACAGTTTTCTGAAACTCAAGCATTTCTAAAGGGTCACAAGAACTACCAGGAACCTCTTTCAACTTCAAAGAAAATACTGTTTGTTTATATTGAGAGACTATAGAATAGGCAGTCTTTTTTTTTTTTTATTTTATTCAAAGGTATCGGTCATATAGTATGACTTTACATGGAATTTATGCTGATCTCCAACTTCCCCTGAAAACTGTTTGCTTGCAGATAAGGAGGAAACTAGAAATAATGAACTCATGTATCAATTACATGTCAAAATTATTTAGCTAGTTATTTCAGAAAGCCAGAATAACTGCATGTTGTTTTGAGCTTCTGTGGCATTTTTTTTTTCCTTCTCAAGTGTCTTACAAAACAAATAAAAAATCCACAGATAGAGCTCATGTTCTGCATAAATGGTCTTCATAAAGCAATGTACCAAAACATGCAGAGGTCTTTTCTCTTTCTCCTTTTGGATTTTCTCTTTGGGGATTCATTAGTTATTCTCAATTTTTTCATCTTATTCTCTCTCTCTCTCCTTTCCACAAGGAGATATATTCCCATAGCAGGTAGACAAGCTAGCAGATACTATAGGTCTGTCTCTCAAAACATGCATCTTTCACAAGGAAAGAATCTGAGACAGACCAAAGTCTAGAAATCATGGCAGTCATTTCTCTCCTGCATTTGGGTTCTCCTCTTATCACACGTAGCTGTCCTCCTGGTATCACACTTCATATACAGTGACATCCTTGGACCGGATGGAGCAGGTCCAGGCTCTCACATGTGACAGCCAAGTTAAAACTGATTTCTGGCAACAGACCTTATACATAAACATTTTCTGTGAGGAAAAGACACATCATATCATATCTATCTGAGATTATGTTAAATTATGGATTCTTCATAGAATGAAGAGCTCCAAAATGCAAGATTCCTTGATACTAGCATAACAAATGTGTGCATGTATTTAACACGTGTTTAGTGTCTACCTTTCAATGAAAAACTGATATATCAATGGATTCCTTCCAAAAGCAAATGATGCCAGATAATTTCAATAAAAACTTTTAAATTAAACAACCAACGAGATGTTTGAATTATAGTAATCTTTAGATAACAACTCATTAAATCAAAAGACAAAAATTAGAATCACAGAATGGTTTGGGTTGGGAGGGACCTTAAAGCTCATCCAGTCCTACCCCCTGCCATGGGCAGGGACACCTTCCACTATCCCAGGTTGCTCCAAGCCCTGTTCAGCCTGGCCTGGGACACTGCCAGAGAGAGAGTCCACAGCCTCCAGGAAATAAATTCTGCTAAATCAGCACCATGTTCCATCTTAATCTGCTTTGTCAAGTAGGTAAGAGAGATTGTGGGCTCATCTGGGACCACTATAGCCCTGGCAATACCGCTTTAAAGCAACACTGCGTTTAGACTTAGAGTAGTACTGCTTTAGAAGAAATTGGTGCAGTACCTAATTCTTCCAGGATATGGACTGGAGAGAATATCACTTCTCTTCTGGTCTTCCACCAGGAACATACATTGTAGTTGATTTATTTTATTTATTAACTTTGGTGGCAAACCTGTAAATTAGAATCATCAAATCCTAGACTGGTTGTTAGAAGGGACCTTAAACCTTATCCACTGCCATTTGCTGACATGGACAGGAACACCTTCTACTAGACCAGGTCACCCCAAGACCCGTACAACCTTAGCCTAAATACTGTTTCCAAATTATGTAATCACCCCACACAGAACAAGAACTATGGTCCTGTTAAAACCACAGCTCCCCAGCATCCTGGCATCTGCTTTATCCATTCAAAACCATGTGGATGACCTCCTATCAGCATCACCTACCAAGAACTTCAACAATCTACCTATGTGTCACCATCCTGCTGCTGCTGGCTTCTCTCCAAGGTCAAACACCACTCACAAGTGCTTTCTGTACTCCCAATCATTCAGCTTTGTTCCCTGCCTGGGAGAGAGGTCTGTGACAGAGGAACCAAGGTGAAGTACAGAGGCACCATAGAGGAAAATCCCAGCTATGGACTCCAATTAACACTCTGAAGGCACATGCTGTTGTAAACACTTTAATTACTCAGTGAAATGCAGCTATTTCTATATCAGCACACAGAGGCTGAGAGCTCATAAATGATTTCACACCTATAGAGCAAACATCCTGAACAGTCAGAAACCAAACTCCCTCCAAATTTCAACTCCTACCTCTAGACCAAGCCCCCTCCCTGTTCAAATATTTTCCTGAACTTTCACCCAGCCAGAGCTGTCTACTCCGAGTATTAAAAGGTTAAAAGGTAACCCATTTTCTAATTTAGGAGAGTTGCCAAAAGGGCTGATTCATACAAAAAAGACTCAAATCATACAGGAACCAGGTTTCATTTCCCTGCTTCCTGAGGGCCCACCAGAAAGGTGAAAGAGGAGTCACCACAGAGAATAGGATCAGTTTTGAAAACTGAAAAGCAAGTACAATATCTGGCTATCAGCCTCAGGACACAAGTACAACAACTCAAAGAGAACATAATCTTTCCTCTTGGAATCATTCCTAATTTTACACTCACTGATGGCACATATGCACTCTGGCAGCTGATAATGGTCTACACTTATTACAGCTGACTCCAAACATTCAGGAGATGTCCCAAGGGGGCACTCAGCAAACACTGACTGGAAGCAGAAAGCATCTCTGACATTTCGTACTGCATCTGCCCCACAGTGGGTATTCTCAACTGGGAGGACAATAGGGTGAGAAAACAAAAAATCCCAGAATGGTTTGGATTGGAAGGACCTTAAAGCTCATTTCATTCCACCCCCTTCCACTAAACCTTCAAGCACCATCCAACCTAACCTTGGACACTTCCAGGGATCCAGGGGCAGCCACAGCTGCTCTGAGCACCCTGTGCCAGGACTTCCCCACCCTCACAGACAGGAATTCCTTCCCAATATCCCATCTGTCCCCTGGAGCATCAACAATATGGAAATACTCTAAAGGTAGTACCTAAAGGATTGACATGACAGCATGACTCAAGAGCCTTTTTTCACAGACCTGTTCCTAAACCCTTTGAGACTATGTGACTGTGTACATTTTCACCTCACTGACATTTAGTTCTTCCCCCTATGGATTAAAAATACTAGAAGTTCTGGACTTTTAAATGTTGCACAGAGAAACTGTATTATGTACTATTTACTTTTTATGTCACAAAGCCTTGTTACCAATATCTACTAAAACTAATTAAAAGGCATTACTTTTCTAACAACAGAACACAAGAGAACAGCCCAAATTCCCTAAAACTGGACAGCTGCAGTGACTCCCAGGTGTAGTTTCCAATCCCCAGGAAAGAGAAGATGACCCAGGTGACCAAACAACTACATTAGACCATCAGAGGGTTCTACACAGAGCCAGACCACAGGAATCACAACCTGCATTTCAGTGATGCAGCCTAAGTGAAAGGCAGACCCACTCCACAGTCTCTCTGTGTCTTTGCTGTTGACACCCAAATACCTGCACAACCAGGGGTTTTTCAACACCCACCATCTTTTGTGAAAACAGGGCTGAAAACCATATCAGAAAGCAGATTATTAGGAATTTGATACACAGAACAATATACGAAAAACTGTACAGACTTCTGATGCTATGCTCTGGGGTGAGGAAGTTTGCTACAAGTTAAAGCTTACCTAGTGAATGGATAGGTCATAGAGAAATACTGATCTAAGTCTAAAATAAAAACTAGAACAGCGTAAGAATATGCGATACAGATAAGGTTTTCCTACTCAGGATATTTAGACACTTAAAACACTGCACATCTACCATCAGAAATAATGAGCAATTAAGAAAATCTTCCAAATACATGAATACATTTTATTTGCTGCACCATCCCAAGGTGCAGCAGCAAATAAAACTCCCATTATACGAATCAGATCCCTCCTAAACAGAGCACAATAGTCTTAAACTTTGAGGCTCATCAAAGTGAAGCAACACAAATCTCTCTCAGTTTGCATGTTTTCGCTACCTTCAACCTCAGTTTCAACAGATGGAAGTTCGCCTTTGATGATGAGACAAAGTTGCCAAAAATGCAAAAGTCACATAGCTTTCCAAATAATGGAGCTACTACAATCTTGATAAAAATTCCTTGAATAGACTCTTTTAAAAAAAGCACTATTCTGACCTATTCTTTTGAAAGTAACAAAAATAATTAAAATATGGCACTTCTGAGCTAGAACAGAAAACATTTTTTAATCTCTTTGCTGCTCATAACTGGCAAGAAAAAAAGCCTAAACATTACTCATCATCTGTAAACGGCACCTTTCCTACACTGCAGTTATTTTGTAGAGCTTTATAATCAATTATACTGCCTTTCTTCCTCCTACATTTGACTTTTAAGCTCCCATAAAATGCAGCAAGCATCCCTAAATGAGTCAAAACATTGTCAACATTTAAATTTCCAAACAACTAACACTGCACCCTAAAACAACCATAACTAGAGAAAATAAGGGAATTTAATAGAAATATCAACTAACTTGTACTGGCACCACAGGGTGCTACTTAGGAGTGATGTAACTAGATCACAGTATTTCATTTTTCCTCCACATGCATTTATAGTTTTTAATGAAGTGGAAATGCACTGATAACAACCAGATGTTCAGTTATGGATACCAGCTCTTAACAAGCTGCTGAAAGAAGCCTTTATAATTTAAAGCTTTGGGAGCTCCATCCTGCAACAAAATGTTAGCAATAGTTTCTACATAAAAGTCATACAATTAAATACTAACATTGTATCTTTTTGCCGACTATGCAGTTCGAATCATTAGTGTACACTCTTGTGTGCTAACATTAGCAAAACCAAAGAAAAAGCAGAGTATCCATAGCACACTCAAGGGAACCATAAATCAAACATCAACATACAGTAACACAAGTGTTATAAGGGACTGCACAAGTCTAATTGTTGAAAACTGTACTTTCTATAAAATTAAATCTGAAACTTTTATCCCTGGCATTTTGTACAATGCAGCACAGCCCGTTTTTCAGAAAGGTAATTCAAGACATTTTTAATAACTCTCAGACACAGCATCACAATGTTGCAGAGTCCCAGAGTCCCTACTGCAACCTATTTCTGCCTTTAAGCACATTTACCTTTTCCAATACAAACTAACTTTAAGAAAGATTTTCTTAAATTGCCTGTAAAAACTGAGACACTCCCAGAAATGCTCTGCCTCCCGGAAAGGCTCTGCAGCTTTTCCCAACAACAACAAAAAAGTTATGTTTCATAATAAGGGACAGAGATTTGACAGTTATCTTCTTCCACATCCCACATCTTCCTTATTAATTCTGAGAAAGACAATCCACCTGCAATTTCGAAGTATGCTGCAGGTTGTTTTGTAGGCAGAAATGAGCTTATTCTGCCAAAGCTGATAACTACAGCAAGCTCAGAGGTGAGTGACATCTGCCCATACTCAGGAAAAGACTGGAGCCTTGAATTCAGTATCCCTGTCAAGCCCAAACTCTTACAATTTAGAACCACAGAATGGTTTGGGTTGGAAGGGACATGAAAGACCATCCAGTCTCAACACTGCCATGGGCAGGGACACCTGCCACTATCCCAGGCTGCTCCAAGCCCCGTCCAGCCTGGCCTTGGACACTGCCAGGGATCCAGGGGCAGCCACAGCTGCTCTGGGCACCCTGTGCCAGGGCCTGCCCACCCTCCCAGACAGCAATTCCTTCCCAATATCCCATCCAGCCCTGCCCTCTGGCACTGGGAAGCCATTCCCTGGGTCCTGTCCCTCCATGCCTTGGCCCCAGTCCCTCTGCAGCTCTCCTGGAGCCCCTTTAGGCCCTGCCAGGGGCTCTGAGCTCTCCCTGGAGCCTTCTCTTGTGCAGCTGAACACCCCCAGCTGTCCCAGGCTGGCTGCAGAGCAGAGGGGCTCCAGCCCTGGAGCATCTCGGTGGCCTCCTCTGGACTGGCTGCAGCAGCTCCAGGTCCTTGTGCTGTTGTTCCCCAGGGCTGGGGCAGCTCTGCAGGTGGGGCCTCACCTGAGCAGGGCAGAGGGGCAGAATTCCCTCTCCCCTGGTGCCCATGCTGAGGATTAGCCCAGGGCATGGGGAGTTTCTGGGTCCCAATGCACATGGTTGAGGCATGTCCAGCCTCTCTCACAGCCTCTGGGTTATCAACAGATATCCCAAAATCCTTCTCCTTAGGGCTGCTCTCCAACCAGCCTGGAACAACCATGCCTGCAAAATACCACACACAGAAGTATCCCAAGCACCTGATGTGACATTGAGAACAAGTTCAAAAGGAAGGAGTGCAAGACAGCTGCACAGATACCTCTGTTCCTACATTCTGAACATGGACATGGCCTTCCATGCTTTAAAAATAATGCTACAGCTTCAGTGAAGGAGAAAAATAGAAGCTTAAACTGGGGTGCAGACATGCAACATATTCACACGGCAGCTGCCAGCTGTATACACTCCTTCACCAAACTGCACCTACAGAACCCAAGGGACACACTAATTGTCACAATCCTCTATTAAGGCTACTGAATGCTCCTAACAAAATCTTTGCTACTCTGAAAGACACTTTGAAGACCAGCTCAGCATGGAGATTTTAATGGCCTGTCATAACAAAAATTCATCTTTAACAGCAGCTTTACAGACAGACACTGTTACAGTGTCACTGCAAGCTGCCAAAGCTGGCTGTTCTCTCGCACGTGGATCCTAAGTCCTGACACACAAATCATAACAAGTTGGAATATTTAATGTGTTCCACTCAATCTATTCCTTCCCCAAATTCACATACTAGGCTTGCAATTCTCTTGCTTCATTCCAGCTAAAGACAGAAATTAACTACTCCCTTGAAACAAAATAGGGAAAGAATCTCTAGTGATATCTGACCAGGGAGAGGGAGGTAAGCAAGAATAAACTCACTATGAAAATAATCCTGATCACTCCCTTGACCAAAATTAATAATAAACTAATACCTTATAACACCTTTATGAAGAACATAGTTGGACTGTGTTTTAGAGAAAGAAAGTTTTCCAGTATCTCCTTTCCTCTACCTACTTCCCCTTCGATGATATGGGAACAAAATTCTTAGTTAAGACATTATCACATTGTTAAATGTATTTTAGTGATAAACAAGACAGTAATACACATTTTTGTTAGTATTTTATTAGCAATCAGCAGCATGCTATTTCAGGATAAATTTAGCTAAAAAAACTTACATGACAAAAAAAATCCCAACCACAAAATAAAAATCTTCCACATCTCTGTCTTATGGTTTCTGATATAGCTGAATATTAAAATTATGGACAGGCTTTATAATTTTCTATTTAAATATTCCCATTTTATCACTAGGTTTTAGAGTAATCTAAGTGCTTTCAGCAGCTGCTTCCATTTGGAGCAACCACATTCACACAGAAATAGAGATGCTGACAGGTTCAGTTGTTGAAATGGGTGAGGAACAATCATGCTGGTGTATTTTCTTCTGCTGGAAAGGCAGAATAAAGGAACTGGACTGCACACACACAGTGGTACTTCCAAGAAAGAAAAATAAAAGCCTGCAGGATTTATGAACTTGTCTGTATATCACAGTCCTCTCAGCCCTTTGTACTTCCTCTAATCTGCTCCAAACAAAGCCTGTATCTGTTCCAGGAAGTCCTGACAAGCTCTGTGGAATGACACTCTGAATCACACCACTAATTCATTACACTCTACCTACACAAATCCCTCGCGTTAACGTTGACAGAGCTGTATTTAATGACAGCAGTGTTTCAAAAAATATTGCATCTTTGTCAGTTTTCCAACCAAAAGAGCAATCCCAGCTATAAAATAGCAGAGCTTTATACTACACTGTAAGAGACAATATGAAACTCTTACAAAGCCATGATGCTTCAGTTGGGGCACTACATTTTAGACACAGACTACAATGAAATTTAACACTAAAGACACCGCTCACTCTACCTTTAGTAAAGTTTATCATGGGGAAAAAGGTTAAAACTCATCAGAACACTTCCACAAAAGTGAAAGAACACTTTTATTTCCAAGGAACAAAGCATGCTTTCCTACATAAAACACTGAAGTATGTTTCATGACACATATCCCAACAAAATGTGGAATCAACATCTCTCAAATACAACAGATGCATGAAAAAAAAGCCATATAAACAAATCTGTAGATCTACAGAAACATTCCACTTATTCATTTCTCTTATCCCTTCTCCAGACATCAATTCACTGGAATTTCAGAAATCAGTATTAAATAGCACAACATGATTTATTTTTGCAATTTAAACCCCCACAGAACTGCAGAAGAACTTTAGTTTTCACCTTACTGCATACCCCAGAGCTGAAGTGACACCTCCACTGTACCTTCCCCTGTACCATGAGCACAACCATTTCCACCAGTTACTGTCTGTGTGCTGACAGGGGTACCTGAAACAAATGGAATAACTTCTGTTGATGGTTTGAACTGCTGTGTGAGACGTTCATCATGTACTTCTTCCAACAGAATATTCAGGGCTGGTACTGGCAGCAGCTTATCATTATGTGTACTGCTCCATCACATGGAACATTCAAATACAACTACATAAACATTATAATCCCATTACTACAAGTTTCATGCTCTCAAATGCTCAGTTTATAAAAGAAGACTTAAAAAAAAAAACAGCAAAAGAAAAATGCCTACTTACAAGAGGGGAATTTCAACAATGAGCTGGATGAGGCAACACAGCAACTCTTCTATGAGGTCTTCACACTCTGTTCCTAAAAAAGAAACATATCAAAGGATTTCTGGGTTTTCAAACACCAAAACAAAGCGAAGATTCAAACACACAGATGCAGATGATCAATATCTTAATTAAGGAACAAACACTAGAAGTTATACCTGTAAAAGGAGATAGGATTTTTTTTCCTGAAATAGAAAGCACTTGAGATTACCAACAGAGAAAATGGTGATGCCTTCGCTTTTTTACATAAAAAAGTGACTAATAACAACTGCATAAATTAAATGAGATGCTGGTATTGTGGGAATTACATTTAGCACATCAAGCCTTCCTTTACTACTCAGAGGAGGTCATATTAAACACTGTTATTACTAACAGTTGAACTAACCACTGTTGACTTCTCACTGGTCCACAGTTAAGTCTCCTCTCAAAATTCCCTGAACTTCACATATTTTCTCACTCAGTTTTATAAACCCAAGCGAAGAGTAATCAGAAGCAGTTTTGTTTGTCTAACATACACTGAGCAATACTCTAAAAGAATGTCAAAAGAATGCAGCCACTGAGCACATCACTGCTGCTCTTGAGTAATACACATACAATTTTTTCATTAATATATATATTTATTGAAGAAGTTTTAAACATTTCAATGACAAGTTGGTGCATTTTAAGGGAACAGAAATCTTTCTCTAGTCATACACAATGTGATAAAATGCATGGAGTGATTCAGAATTATTTAAAAACTTGCAACTATTCTAAGCAATAAAACTGGTGGTATTTTACATCAGCAATTTTTAAAAGCAACTGTAACAAAAGACTTTTAAGACTCACTGAGGAAAAAGCTTATTAAACCACTTGAAGTCACCACATAATACTAAAAAAAACCCAAAAGATAAATCCCTTGGTTCATCAGGATTTATTCTGCTTTCAGAAATAAAATTATGATGAGAAACCTACAACATCATAAGGAAGTGGAGGGTTTTATAGTGCTGAATTGCTAAGGAGCAGCATAGCTGATCCTCTGCATTACAGCATCGCAGCATAATAATTACCCAAATGCCTGTTTATTTTGTATTTTCAAATAAATAAGTCCTGCCATAAACACAGCATTATAGCCAGGTTACAGCAGTGTTACTCTGCTTAACCCAAGTCTGTTCTTGAGTCCAGAACTCAATTTTAAGAAGCACACCAGGGGGAATATTCACTATAAAGCAAAATTATTTCTTTCCGCAATCAGTTTATTAAAAACACATTAAAAATTGTCACCTAGTGAACTGCACATTCTAAAGGAAATCAGTTTTTTATCACGGAAACGTGGTTTCCTTTCTATAGAATCCCCCATGAGTAACACAATGCAGCTCCTGTTAGTAAAACCAAGAACTGCTCAGAGTATATAACCTTGGACAGAAACCACAGCCAATAACAGAGCACAGATAATATATTCTAAAGTAACTTGAATGTGACATTTTCCTAAGGCTTTCTGAACCTAGAAAATGCTTATAAAGCAAGACTGCTACTAATTCCCAACAGGTACCCAATTTTTCTCCTAACAGAAGAAAGTGAGAAGAAAAAGGTTAAAAAAGTAAAGTGAGTGCATTTTTAAAACATCATTTCTACATTTACCACACTACATGTACAACTCATCTGAAAAGAGAATAAGGTTATTTGAATATGAAAGAAGGCTTTTCCCTCAAGACAATATCCAAAATAAAGCAAGAAAACACCGGGTTAGCACATTCACACAGAATGAAAGATGTTATTTAAAATTTTTTAAAAAGCTGAATTGCTGTAATCAATGTCATTCAGCTACAATAATTATTGTATCCTTTTCCCAACTGGGGCACACACATTCTTGTTTAATTTTCATCTTGCCAAGACAATGAGGAGGATGCAAGCCAAACCTATAACGTGAGAGAGAGCTATAAACACAGAACACTCTGTGTTTTCACAAACAATGCCTCTTTCAATAGCAGGATAAAGACAATACACACAAGACTCATTCACATTAATAGATCACATACTTGGATCAAAGACCTGTAAAGCCTTGGGGAAAGTAAGTACAGGGTGAACCTGTCCAAATAAAATTAGAGCAGGGAGAGGAATCATAGGTGCATCTTCTAAACTCTAGTGCAGAAGTGACTCAATCACACAGGTTTTAAAATGTCCACTTATGCTGAAGTACCATTTTTTCAGCAGCTATATTTAAGTCCTCAGATGTGAACTATTTCATTTTGCAAGTAATTTGATGGATTCTGACTTTTTGGTGGGGCTTGTTTGGTTTGGGTTTGAGATATGTATATATAAATATTAATTTTTTTTGGTTTTACTTTTTCAAAGTTACATACATTACAGGCACTGGATTAGTACACACAACACAGGCAAAATGTCTTATGCAGAGGAAAGCAGAGATGCCAGGAGACCCCAATTCTAAAACCAGTCCAGCTCCATCCTCTCAAGAACCTAACTACTACATTGATAAGACCTGATCTGGTGGATGTGCTGAATATTAATATTAATAAAATATTCCGGTATAACAAGGTATATCCTCACCGTAGATGCTACTTGTTTTTCTGCCCTGTTACTCATAAAGAACCTGGACACAAGTAATGAAATAAGTCATTCCCTGCAAAATAGACTTAAAGCTTCCTTAGGTTTTGTGGTTTGATCTTCAGCTCTAATGACTCTCACAAACTTCCAGCTTCTACTTAAGAGTGTGAATAATGAGTACATAAATTAATTGCCTTCCCTCATTTCCTTTATGTGATAGCTAAACATTCATGAAATCATTTAAGGCTTTAAATGTGTTGTTATTTTTACACTGTGTTCACCATGTCCTCATACTTGCTTTACTACATCACAAACAGCCCTTAGTACCCTTGCGTTTAAAAACTTCTCTACAGATAATAAATAAAGCTTCCTACTACAAGAACAGGTGAAATGAATTGATGGTCTGATTTAAAATACACTACTCAGCATGTGCTCTCTTACACCTTTGAGTCACAATACAGTTAAAGACTGTGCAGAAACGGGATACAGTGGAAAGATGAATGACTTGTGTTAGTGAGATTAACTCCAGCTTCAGCTGAGCAGATGCTGACTCCAGTTTGGGATTTATGGATATCAGGAATTTTTCAGCTGAATCTTAAAGTATATGGGTTTAGTCTCTCTGTGAACTTTCCTGCAATCAAAATTGTGTAATATTCTCCAAAATTATAAGGAAATTCCCAATTATGGATGAAGAGGCAAAGGCTGCACTTCTTGGGCTAAAGAACCATCTGAAACCTCTCAAAAAGAATGCATTTCTGTTAATGGCAGGCCTTCTTTTGAAGGAAATCAATAAACAGGAATGTTAGCAGGGACTCAATCCAGGGCAATTTCTTCATTAGGCTAAAGTACACCCATGCACTCAAACCTCAAAGAAATCCCTTTTTATGACACAAAGCACAATTGCACAGCTTTCTTCTGAGCCTCAAACACAGTCTAGCAGGAAAAAGTACAAACTGGACATTTAGATAAAGTGAAAGCATATGAAGTGCAAAATCTGGGAGGAGAATCCTTCCAGATAAGGGAATTATAAAAAATGCTACCTGAACAATAGTGGCCATGTCATACAGCATATATTTCTGAGCAGACAGTGACAGGGATATTTTCCATACACAGGACTCTCACAGATTATCATTACACACTTCTCCCTGACTCACCAAATATCCCAGAGCAGGGGCTGATGCAGTGCCTGATTGCAGTGTGAGCATCCTGACAAGCTGACACTGCAGTTATGTGTGCTGACCTCCCAGGTGCTGTACTTAAATCAGAGAACATGGCACCAAAATATATTATCCAACCAGAAGGATAAAAATGTGATGCTCACAGGGAAACAAACACAACCACAGAGTGATTTCCAAAGGAGTTGTGAGATGATCCTGAAAAGAACAGTAACCTTTTCTCAGAAGGCTAAGAGACTGAACAAAGCATATGAAAATGGACCACAGGGGAGAGAGGCTGTTTGTGTTGCTGGGTGGTTGTAGTGTTCTTTCCGATAACTACTCACCAGGCAGTAAGGAAACACAGAAACTTCAAAATTCAGACACTGTATTAAAGCTTTTTTAAATATGGATATTTTATTTACATCATACAGTTCATATAATAATGTCTTTTATAAGGCTTGTTTTATCATGCTCACAATTGAAGAATTATAAATAATGTCACGCTCTGGTAAATGAAAAAACAGCAAGGGTGACTAAGAACTTAATTCTTAAAAAGCATGTTCACCAAAGATGGTAAAATTTCCATTAAAGTACTAATAAATCCATGTAAAATTAAGAGGAATATAGGAATAATAACATTATAATAATAGATTAATAATATAACAATAAATAAAATCTATAATAGGAATATTCTCCTTCCCGAAAAGTAGAAACCAAAAATTCAAGAAAGCTACACTTAATTATAAAAATACAAACAACAAAACACTTCATTTTCTTCTGTTTACTTTTAATAGGCCCTAGCACAACCACAGTTTACTACAATTCACTAACGATACTCCACTTTCCAACAGCTGAGCATAAGAGCTATGGGAAGGTACACGCCTTATTAGCACATTCTGGAGACATTTAAAAATAAGATTATTAGGAATCAAACTCAATGGCTACGTAATCTCAGCATGTTATGAACCTCAACACCCTGAGGAAGTTCACAAGAGCCATCTCCAACTGGAAACCCAAAGAGGAGCTGAGGAGAGGCTCGCTTCCTGTCTCACCAGCAGCCCACACACAACTACCTTCCTAATCAACAACATCCCATGAACAATCTGCTCAGAGGTAATTGCTAAGTACATTTGTTGTCAATATGCACAAAATTATTGCTAATAAATGTCACTGTGAATTACAGTCAAGTGCTACTAGACATGGTATAAACATGGGTCTACCCTGGTGACAAGAATCACTTTCCATACCACACTGCGAGGAACTCCCAGTGCAAGGAATAAGGATCGCAGGGGTTCCAGCTGACAATAGTCTCAGTTTTTCCACCCATCCCACTGTGGTGCGCTGTACACTGAAGCAAGAGGTGAGCCATTTTTTTAATTCAGGAATAAACCCACAGGCAGTCTGCAGGGATAGCTTATACACAAGCAGGTTTTCTTTTCCAGTGCATCAGTGAGCTGACTTCCCTCCTGGAGATCACTCATCACAGTTTAAATACATTAAACCATTTCAACATGTAGCACTTAATCTTTTGGCACCACAATTCTAATTTCCCCAGAGTACTGGCAGGCGCCAAGGAGTTAAACAGATTTTAATGAACAGTTTTCACTGCTGATGAGCAAGCAGTGATTTGGCGTTCCCAACACGTGTCCTCGTTGCAGGAAATCCACAGTCAGACACTTTTGGTTGTCCTCACACCATCCACACACACTGCTCTAGCATTCTGAGACTTTTTAGGCTTTATGCAACAAACAACGTGCAATTACAAACTGAACAGTACTTTGACTTGGACTTGGCAGTGCTGGGCTAGCTGTCTCACTTGATGATCCTAGAGGCTTTTCCAGCCTAAATGATTCCATGATTTACACTAAAGCAAAGGAAATCAAGGCTCCCGTGGCAGCATTATCCATCATGCACTCTGTGAGAGCATCTTGATACAGCACTACACAGAGATTTGTGGTCAACAGTGTTCAGAATGTCTTTTTGCTGCACTTTTTGCAGTAACATAACTGATTTTGAATGCATTTGTATTATTCTTATTCAAAGGTAACAGCTTCTTCCTTGAGCATCTCTCCTGTCATCTTCCATCTCATGTCACATATACTCCATTTCCTGGACATGAGCCTATTTTAGTAATTCTGCCTAAATTCTGACTTCTCTTATACTCTTGTATAAGCTATTGCCCCCAAATTAAATTTTAGCAATTGTTTTCTCAATGGGTCAATTCTAACCGTAGTACTATAACTTTCCTTCCCTAGATCCCTAAAAATTGCATTAATTCCACTCTGTGGCTGCTGCTGGTTTATGAAAAATACGTGAAAAGATGCATTAAGAAGGTGCAATATCAACGTTCCAATGTTTGTACGTGGTCAGCTTCACCCCAATTCTGTTCTGTTCCTCTGAAGAGGACCATTAACACCTTTCAAAATGTATGAAAATCACTAAAGCTCAGGTAGGTCTACAGCACCACACTTTTAAAAAAAGCCAGAATAAGCGACACCTAACTCTCTAGTACTTAATTTCTGGTTTTAAAGCAAAGTTTGGGATTCTCAGTCTAAAAAACATAGAATCATTGAATTATTTAGGGAAAAGACTCTTAAGACTCTTAAGATCAAGTACAACCATTAACCTAACTCACTAGTCCAGCACTAAACCATGTCCCTACATGCCATCAGGACATTTAAGTTTCTCAGAGGATGTTTGTTTCACTAGCAGTTGTGTGTACGCACCATATGAGCTTGGTCCTGCTTTCTCTTCATAAGTAAAATGAAGTTGCAGCTCCTCTTCTGACATTCGACTGATGAATACTTTCAGCAAACAGCAAATAATGAACAGTGCATTGTGAGCCTGCCAGATAAAGAGGTGGCTAGAAAAGAAGCAGGAACAAACAAGAATCAGTAATGCTTCACCAGCAAACATGCATCAAAAACCACAAGAAAATAAATGTCAGAGTAGACGAAGTTCCTACAGTTAAAGCAAGGAAAAGCCAAAGTGTTTAAGCAGGTAGTCTGCAGTTGATGTTACAGAAAACACAATGGGAATGTACTTAAAAGTAGTTTAGAAAATACAACCTTATCCCTAACTACATTCGTACTATTAAAAACACCACAGCCAACAGAAGTATCACTCTTTGAGGAACTCACCTAACAGTTCAGCAAACTTCTAGAGGTCTCTAGATGCTATGGACTCAAGGCACACAGACATTCAAAAACCTCCGACAGGTTCAGACTTGAAAGCTTCCTGGCTCCCTGAACCTTAGCCTTTTTCCCAAGTAAATAGCCTTCAGCTGACAGCAGGCATTTATGGACTTCACGAGCATCATACAGCAGGATTTTCTTATGCAACACACATAAATATTTTCCAAGTTTTCTCAATGAAAGCTGCATAAAATTTGAGTCCCAGTAAGCAACTGTTAGGAAGCCCATACAACACCACAGAGTCAGCTATTGCCTGTACTTCCAAGGTATCTTTGGATTAAAACCCAGAGCTATCTGGGAACAAGTAACTTTTTACTTTAGATGCAAGTGAAACACTTGATGGCACTCCTGGGAACAAGGAGGAATTGCAGCTCCAGATCTGATGAGAGTGGGACATTCATCTGTGGGTGTGAGGGAACAACTACAGAAAGCCTCCTGCAGAAAAACCCCACAGTGCTGCAGAAGTAACCTCTTGGAGTTCTATCCTACTGCTGAAAGGGGCAAAAAAACCCAATGGCAGCTGTATGACATAACTTGAAGGCAGTATTTTGATACATATTTATAGATACAGATATTTGAAATATTTCCAAGATAGAATACTGGCTCATACATTAAGCTTCAACTAAAAAGTTCAGATGATTTTTGAACAGCTCTAAGCCAGTAGTACCCATAGCTTACACCATTTATACAAAAATGTGTTAATCTAACACACAAATATGTACTTTTCCCCAGTAATCTATTTAATTATTAGACTTAATTCCTGTGTTTAGAAAAGTACTAGACACTTGTTCTGTTTCAAACAACAGTTTAAGAGAATTCTAAGGTTTGGTTTGCATGTTAATTAGTAGAGTAAAAAAATTCAAGAGCTAGCAACGATAGGAACATTTAAAAAATTAAATGGCATACACAGCTCTTTTCTGCGAACTTACTTCTGACATTCTGCTGAAATTTTTAACTCTTTGGTTCTAGAAAGAAAGACTTTAATCAATGATCCAAGGTTTCCTGTTCGAGGATTCTTCTCAACTAGACGAGGAAAAATAATATACAATTACAAAGCATGTGTAAGTTGACACTACCTAGTTCAAACAATATATAGAAAAAACCCAAAATTTCGACATCTTTCATATTTCTAAATAAAGCACAGTATGCCTTGTTTTTCTGTACAGCCATTCTTCTTTCAAGATTTTCCAGTACATGATTTACTAGTCCATAACTGTTCTCTAAATACAACTAATATTAAATAATACTAATAATATTAAATATCCCAAATGAGGGATGCTCATACTGCTTCCTTTCCCAGACTTGTCTACAGCACAACAGCCTCCTGTCACAAAACTGGGCAGGTCTTCACAACTACCTTTTACCTTCCTGCAACACCACTGATCACATTTTATATCATCCTTTCCTTTCATCCTCTAATTCTTTCCTCTTACTGATCAGCTTAAAGGGCAAAGTGAAAAAGACAAAGTAAAGACGGAATTATTTGTTTTAAACCTTTCAGTTATATCAAGTTCTGTAAAACAGTTATCAATGGAAGTTTCTAAAGATTTGGGATATACATAAAAACACTCTTTACACACTGCTTTAATCTTTCTAGTGCAACATAAACAAATAGAATGCTAAAGGCGTGACTGTGCACAGGGATGCTGTTTCCCAATTTTTCTGATAAAGTACATGGAAAAAAGATGGCACAACTTCTTACCTAAAGACTTGCAGACTGAGATTGTGGCTTCTTCCAAGAGCTTTAAGTCAGCACTAGGTATGAGGAAAAGAAAATAAAAATGGTTACACAAGCAACTGGGCTCCTGCACTTGAAGTGAAAATTCATTACAAAACAGTAATAAAATCTCTCTACAAAGCACTTAATTTTTGCCATCCATTAGCTTGTGCAGGTCAGTTTGTACAACCTCCCTGCTCATGCAGGGGCTTCTACACCCAGCAGCCCCAAACTATGTCCAGGTGGCTTTTGAGTACCCCAAGTTCTCTGAGCAACTCATTCCAATGCTCTGTCATCCTAACATCAGGCAGCGCAATATTCTTTTGAAGTACAGCATATTAGGAAACTAATATTCAAAAGTGGATTGTTCATCAGAGTGAAATTATCTCAGTGTCTTCTCCCAGGGAACAAGGGACAGGAGGAGAGAAAATGGCCTCAAGTTGTGAAAAGGGAGTTTTAGGTTGGATATTGGGGAAAATTCCTTCATGGAAAGGGTTGTCCAGCCCTGGCACAGCTACCCAGGGCAGTGGTGGAATCCCCATCCCTGGAAGGATTTAAAAGCCGTGTGGATGTGGCACCTGGGGACATGGGTCAGTGGTGGCCTTGGCAGTGCTGGGGGAATGGTTGGACTCCAAGATCTTCATGGGCTTTTCCAAACTAAATGATTCTGTGATTCCATGAGCATTTTATTACCACTACTTTTGCAGGTCCAGTGCTGCCATGCTCAGCTTGGTGTTACCGAAAATACAAATAGAACAGCAGTCTATAGAAAGAACTTGAAATTCTTTACAAGAAATTTCACATTAAATGATGCATTTTTGAGAACATGAATAAAAGAAACCTCAATCTGACATTTAACCTCAAGCTAAGCAGCTCTTTCCTTTCAATTAATGTTATTATACTAGTGCAACAATCACATCAGATACAGCAAATTGTTCGTAACTTCATTAATTGCCTCGTGATACGCCTCAGAAAAACATCATCTGAAAAAGAACAATAAAGCACTAAAGCAAAACCTGACAGCAACCACTGAAAGTAAACACCAGCTGCGTCAAGCACATACTTCTGACCTACCAGTGCAGGGCAACTGATCCTCAAAAACATCCTTAACAGATGGGAAAACAAGACAAATCATCAGATACTCTGTTCAATGCCACATTGAGCAATACGAATATTAATAACTAAAGGGCACCCAGTTCCACCACTCTCGTCGTTAAAATTTTTTCCTTCTATCTTGTCTGAATCTACCCTCTTCTAGTTTAAAACTATCACCTCTTATCATATCATGAAGGCCCTACTGCTCAGTGTTTTGGAAGAGATGGTAGAGCCTCTATACAGACTGAATTAACATACAGCCTGACCTTCAGGGACCTCTGAAGTTCAACAAATAAAAGGACAGTCAAAAAAAATTAGTTCAACACTTGCAGTCATAATGCAGCCCTCTTCTCTTTTTAAAGTCCTGTGCTTTTTTTAAATTTACATGGTAATCCAGTTTACAGCACGCTGTTGTGTCAACCTGAGATTATCAGTGGTGCTGCGTGGGAAGCTGCTAAACCAGCTCCAGGGCTGAAAACCCTGTGGAGCCATGCTCTTGGAAGCTGTGGAGTTTGAGCTGTGCCCCAACTCATGAGGACTGGATGATATTGTAGAAAGAGCAGCCAGAATAATTATTTCAAAACCCTTCAAGAGGAAACTATTCAAGATAGAGACATCAAGCAAATTAAGTTTTAAGATGCCTGCAAATTTTCTTGTATATCAGACTAATTTACTGTGTAGTGAGCTGACAGCTGAGACAGCTCTTCATCTACAGCTGAATATCCTAAGACAACTTTAGATTACGCAGATTGGCTTGTCCTGATATCAATTACCAGCATTCATTCTTCTTTTACAAACTGCTTTGAAACACAAGATTCAGAAAGAACAAACTTACACTTTGATATATATTTTAAAAACATTAGACTTGGTCTCAAAGGTGGTCTCTTGTTCCAGCACTACAAACATGCAGAGTAATTAAAAACAAATGGTATTGAGCAAGAACACGCCACCAGCAACTACGGACAACACAGTTTTCTAGGTCTATGTGACCTTGCACTTTTTTAAAATAACAGAAACTTCTAAATTTGCCCAGCTGGCTGCTTGTCATCAGGATTTATTCCTTCCCAAGACCAGGCAGACAGGGAGGGTGAATATTACAATGGACAACAACTCAATAGAGAGTTCTTAGGTACTGAAAAATCATAATCTAACACAACATGACCCCTCCCACTATCCAAAGATCCTGGGGACACAGCCAGAGTGGTTATTATAATTGCTCCAGGACTTAAACCATAAATGCAGACATTCAGCTTTGAATTACAGTTCA
Organism: Corvus hawaiiensis; assembly: GCF_020740725.1. Taxonomy (NCBI): domain Eukaryota; kingdom Metazoa; phylum Chordata; class Aves; order Passeriformes; family Corvidae; genus Corvus; species Corvus hawaiiensis. The sequence goes on along the minus strand of NC_063255.1, from coordinate 1,568,076 downwards.
TTTTCTCCCTAATTTCTAAGGTTAGGTTTCAAAGTCTAGCATTCTTACAGATTTTTTTTTCTTCCCTTTGAGTTATTAAAAACCACACAAAGTCCTCAAACAAATTCCACAGAGTTGCTTAATTTCTACAAGTTGCCAGGATCAAAACCAGTGGCAAAGCAAGCAAGGCTTTCAGATCTTCAGCAAAGCTTTTAACACTCAAGTCATTCTTTTTCATACTAAAATGAAGTTTAAAGCTTAAAAATTAACTAAAGCCCACTACCCCTTATTCATACAAGAACACAAAACTGAATTTTGCCACACTCAAGACTAAGCAACAGCTACCACAAAATTTCAGTTCACTCAAAAGAAACACCTAATGAGGGGGAATTACAGCAGAAATACCACCCCAATAGGCACACACCAGTGAAATACTCAGTACTGTTACACCCCCAAGAATGGATTCACGGGGTGAATATCATGGAGGGCTACAAAAAATAGCAGCTCATTCCCAAGTACCTGGGGCCAAATTTAGTGGTGACTTTCTTTCCTTTGATTGGGCAGGAAAATGAAGTGAGAGACATGGAAAAAGCTGTCTGGGTATTTTCTTGTGCAGTGAAGAGACAGAAGGTAAATTACATTAACACTCGGGTAGAAAATGCCAGAGCCAAGATTCACAAGGTGGCACAAAAAAAATGGTACAACCAACTGTGGCACTGACTTTCCTCTGCAGTCCCTGTGGAGATGACACCTGGTTCATGAATGAATGTAAGAATGGAAACTCAACACTGAAACATCTGTCCTTTCATTACGCCACACAGAACACTGCTAATAAGTATTCAAATTGTATTTCAGCTCTAACAAGCACTGATAAGGTGAAGCTCTTCACTGCACTGATCACAAACAGAAGTTCAAATTCTGTCTGAAAACCCTCACCTGAGGAATAGAGACTGCCCTGTTGTCAAATATATGTCAAATATATAAGCCTGAGGAGAAGTAGATGAGGGAGCTGGGAAAGGGGCTCGGGCTGGAGCAAAGGAGGCTCAGGGGGGACCTTGTGGCTCTGCACAAGTCCCTGACAGGAGGGGGCAGCCGGGGGGGTCGGGCTCTGCTCGCAGGGAACAGGGACAGGAGGAGAGGGAACGGCCTCAGGCTGGGCCAGGGGAGGTTTAGGTTGGATTTTGGGGAATATTTCTTCATGGAAAGGGCTGTCCAGCCCTGGCACAGCTGCCCAGCGCAGTGGTGGAGTTGCCATCACAGGACGGATTTAAAAGCCATGTGGATGTGACACTTGGTGACATGGGCTAGAACAACAAAAAAGTAAAGAACAGATTCGTTAAGGATGGAGTGTAAAATATTCCCTGCTCTGTGAGAAACACTTGGTATATTCACAACATAAAAAAGATTATCTGTTGCTAGTAATAAACAGGCCATAAGTATGAAAAGTAAGTCAACCCCTCCTGCTGCTTGATGGCTCTGCTGAGCATCAGTAGGAGAAACCCAGGCACACCAGTAACATCCAGGAAGCTCTGTCCTGGACAAGACACCACCATGGAAAATGGTCATGTGCACATGGAACAAACTCTGAGGGTGGGCAGGCCCTGGCACAGGGTGCCCAGAGCAGCTGTGGCTGCCCCTGGATCCCTGGCAGTGTCCAAGGCCAGGTTGGACAGGGCTTGGAGCAGCCTGGGATAGTGGAAGGTGTCCCTGCCCATGGCAGGGGGTGGGACGGGATGATTTTTAAGATTCCTTCCAACTCAAACTGTTCTGAGCTTCTGTGACACCAGCTTCAATCCACGGACCTTTAACACCACGATCACAGTGACCTGGGTGAGTTTGCACATGTACTTCAACTGGCACAACCTGAACTGAACAACCTCACTTTGAGAAAGCAGTACATATTTACATATTCACCAGTTCTATGGTTTTCCAACAAATGAACAAAAGGTATCACCTGATGTGGGGATTCAACTGGGCTGTGAACATATGGGGCAAACAGAAAAGATTCAAAGCAAAGTATTCTTAACTATATAGACTTGACTGACTCCCTTGGATACAAGCAAATATGTGAGGTGCACAGTTGCTTCCCACACACTTCAGGAAAAAATTCCACACTTCACAGGAGTTCCTCCTTCATCCTGTGATCTGACGGCCAGCATTTTCAAAGTACTTAATAAAAGAAAGAAATTATTTTATTTGCTTTTCTTTTATGTAGATGGTAAGCTCACAGACTTCAGCAAAACTAAAATTAATAGTAGTAAAATTTGCGTCCTTGACAGTGCAGCCATCTTTAAAGAAGATGGTTTTGTCTTTGTTTATTTTAGAGGTATCCAAACAGGAGAGGTTTTACAGTGGCAGTGATTACCTTCTGTAACATCTTAACACCATGCCACAAGAATATTTTGCATACCAATTGTCACTACAAACCCTTCTCTATACACAGGCAGTATCTGTGTGACTGCAGCTATCAGATCAGTGGTGAAAGTAAAGAGTAATCAAGGATAATTGTTATTTCACTGGGATTTAATCACTTTGTGTTTGCAATCACTCATCACAGTACAAGAGTTTCTTCATCAGGGAGTTAGTTTTCTGTAAGAAAACCTCTTCTCAGCAGAGGTGGGAAAGAATGGCAAATTGAGCAGTCTATTAGTCAACAAAATTTCATCATTTTCATTGACTGCAGATTTTTATTTCTGGCTTCTTACTACTAAAAAGCCGGATTCTGCAGTAAGCTATTCTGGCATATATTGTAAAAAACATTACTTCCAAAAAGAAGAGGATGGAAAAAAAAAAAAGAAGGGGGAAAAAAGCCCACTGGTGTTATAAATAGGATTATTTTTAAATGGTTGAATTCAGCTACCTTACTTTAAATTTACTAACAATCAGTTTTCAGCAAAACCATAATTATTAAGACAGTGAAGGCTGTTTCCTGACAGCAGCCAGCTTTGAAGAACATGGTTTCATCCACTTTTATTTTAATGGCACCACAATAGAAATTGTTTCAAATTTGCAGAAATATCAAAAGTATCACCACATAACAAGAGAAAGCATTCTGCCTAAAAGCTGCAAACATACTCACACGACAACACCTGCCCTTAGTATGGTAAGAAAAAGACCCAAACCAAAGCAGACAAGTATCCCCATAAAAAAAGGAGGAAAAAAACCAAAACAAGCAGCTTTCCTGACAGTTTTTTCCTCATGGTAAGGCCTTTTTTCTTTGCCATTGAATACAAAACAGAAGAACCAGCCCATTTAGTAAATTCATACTGTGGGAATGCTGATTTTAATGGACTAGTTGGAGGACAGACATCAAAGAATATAAGGCAGCATATGATTTATTGTACCATTTAAAAAATGTACCATGTTAAAGCAACATAAAAGCTTCTCATTTTTATGTCTTTCCATTAAAGGCCCATGCACATTATTCTTGAACCAGCAACTCATTAATAACTCTGGGGAAGGAACAAAGCAGAACAGTAAATATTAAGCACATGATTTTCAGCAAGTTCTGCTTTAGTTAACTTTAAGTTTTCCATCAGAAAATAATTGTAACTAATACCACCACTAAGGAGGAGGTTGCATTCTTGGTAGCAAATCACAGAAAAGCCAGACAAACACAAAGTCTGCCTAGACTGAGAACTAACACTCCAAAGAAAACCTCATAGCTCTTAATCCTGACAGTAACAAAAAAAATCATCCAGAAAAGCTGTATTTTATTTTCCAATATCCAAACACTATTAGATTGATAGGTCAGTCACCTCAAGTATAGAAGTGGCAGATTTAAGAGGTTTTATACAGTTTTAATTCTGCTCCCATGAGTCTATTCTGTGCAACAAATAAGGACCCATGAAGGAAAAAAAAAAAAAAAAAGAACATGCAGGAGTGTGAAATTAGAGCACCAAGTACTTCCTAATGGCTGAAACAAGAAATGTCTCAGCAGACACTTCAGCAGTACCTGCTTAGCACGCATGGTTTGCTTTATGGAAGAGGATATCACAATAAACCTTTTACAGTGAAAAGCATGAGGCAACCTAAAACTAAACTGCTGGAAGCTGTTCCTTTGGCCATCATTTATGTCTGCACCACTTATCTGCTCCCACTCCTAGACTGTGAAAGGCCCCCAGAGGCTTTCTTTACCTGCCAGACACCCAGGCTGGCTCTGGCTGTTACTACTCACTCTCGCCAGGGGAGTCACAGGCAGGAAGCAGGGGTTCACCATCAGCTCATTTCTGATTACTGACAGCTGATATTTCCTCTTAATATTTCTCTAATTATTAAGAAAATCAATAGTATGAGAGGAAGAACAAGTAGCCCAGAAAGGCAGAATATTAAACTCCAAGCAGCCAGTTCTGCTTCGACCACACACTTTCCTTGGTCATTTTTGGATGGCACAGCAGGTTTAAGCAATCCCACCTTTTAGCCCAAAAGGTTGCTGCGTCCCAAAAAATCAGTCCCTCATTGTGCCAGAATTGTTTTGTGGTGCAAAGCTATGAATCACTCAAGGGAATTATCTTGGCTGAAAAAATAAACACTTCTGCTGTGTTGTTTTCCAGATAGATTAGTTCCTGATTAAACCTGCAGAAGAACAAAATAAACACTGGAAGAGAGAGTGAAAGGGAGAGAGCATCTTGCATCAGTGTTGCTGACAAAGATACAGCAACTTTGCAGTCAGCAGCACTGGTATTTGGCAAGCTTTATTCCATACAGAAAACTACCTTGCGTCCTTCACAGAAACAGACCAAAAAGCCAGCAGGACTGAAAAAGTAAAACCCAGGAAAGAAGGCATGGCTGAGAAAATGAAATGCTAAACCATTTCACATGGAACCAGAAAAAGAGAGATTAACACATTCAGTCAGGTAGAGGTCAGAAAAGAAACCAAAAGAGAGAATAAAGATGAGACATGGATAAAAATGGGAAGACATCAACCAAACTGAAAAGGGAAAGAGAGAAAAGAAAAACAAGGACAAAGAAAGAAATACAAAGTGCCAAGACACACAAAGCATAAGAAAATGAAGACAGCAGAGCACAGAAAGTGGTGCTATTTTAAGATCTGGTATCATGTCTCCATGTTTCTCAGAGTAGAAAGACAGTAATTCCCCATCTCTCAAGCCAAAGCACAAAGACTACTGTTCCACAGAAGATCCAGCTCTGTTTGACACTTGGGGTCTACAATTCCTGGACTAACGGGGAACAGCTTCTGTAAAGCAAAGCACTAGTCACAAGCTCCTAACTAGAAAAAGCACATGTGGAAAAGCATTAAAAACCCCACAAACTTCCTTACGCACACTGATTCAGATTCCCCTTGAAAGCCTTCCTTGCAGATACTGTTTTCTTGCTATTGCCAAGGCTTCTTGACAACAAGGTGAATCTGTTGGGCATCTGTTGCAGAAAAATCTACCCCAGCCCCACCACTTCCCCAGCTTGCCAGTTTTTGCTTGGATAATTTTTGTTTGGCTGATTGCTTTTCCTCCCAACATGAATTTTCCTATCGCTTCCTCTTCTAATGTTTTTCTCCTCCTCCTCCCCTACAGTACTGACATATGTAGAACAGAATTATGTCCAAAGCAGTACCCAGAGAAGACAGCCCTCTTCTCCCTGAGGATGGCATTAGTCCCATCTTTGCAAAAACTTAAGGAAATAGGTCTTTTACTCTAAAACATCACCAACTGCCTTCACAAAAAAACAACACAAAACACTTACACAGCTCTCTATAATACTAGCAAACAGTCACTAGTTTTGCAACAGACAACTGGAAAAAGTGAATTTAAAAGGAGAAGAAACCTGTAAAACTCTGTCCTATTCGACAGGTGAAAACTGGCTCCGTTCCACAGAACACAAACAAGCATCTTGCTCCTGACTCTTAAGCCTCATTAAAAACAGAGTTAAGTTGATAATTTGGAAGCTTTCAATCTCAGAAATTGACATTGACCTCTATTGTTCCATTCCTGCAGGCAAGGTTATCTGATACAGACAAATGCTGAGGGTGCTGTGCAGCCAACATCGTCTGATTTCACTTGCCAGTGGTTGCCTCAGGTAGATACAACTAAATGGGAACTTTCTGTTTCCTTCCATTACTAAGCTGCAGAAAAGATGTCTCTAAAAATACTTCTCTAGCTGCCAGGCAAGAGCACCATCTGGTGTTCAGCTAATTAAAGCTTTCAACCTACGTTTGGATCATTTTATTGGTCTGCTTGTTTTTTTAATTATGTTTCTTGTTTGAGGTTTTTTTGTTTGGTTAGGTTTTTGCTTTGTTGATTTGGGGGGTTATTTTAGCAAATTTACTCTGCACTGGATCTGAATTTCATGAAACAGGCATAAAAACCAAGCTAAAAAAAACTCCTTAACTTTCATAGGGGAAAGACGAAAAATAGAACCAAGAGAAATTGGTGGGGTTTTATATGTAATTATTCCCCCTTAAAAAAACCCAAACAACAGAATATTATGTAAGTTCTTAGAATGCTGTCAATCTTATTAGTCATGGGTAGGCTGTAAATAATTCTTCTCTTCAAGGATCTTAGAGGAAAAACAACTGCTTTCTCACACACTCCCAGTTCAGTACTGCCCTTTACCAGCTTTGCAGCCATCCACAACTCTGTCCCTTCTTCCTAACCTCTGGCTATTCTCTCCAGGCAGAAGTCAAAATACTTCCTCCTCCTCACTCTTTACAAAAATAGCACCTAGTAAATGCCTCCCAGTTATTTACCTTAGCTATTTTCCATTCCAGTTGCCCAAACTTTCACTTACAGAAAAGCACCCGTTCTACATTGAAAACTGTAATAACAGTTTAAGTAACACCTGAAGGTAATAATATCAGATTGTTCTTGTAAGACTGATAATCAACACACAGGCCAAGGAATTTAGCAATGGAGTTGGGTTAACAGAAGTTACAAGAACTTCAATTCTCTATTTTGGGAGATGTGCTATGGATCCTCTAAAAAACACTGACTTTATTTATATCAACACCACCTTCTGGAATGAAAAGGCATTCAAAGCTTGAATTGATATTTAGAAAGTATCTTTATGGAGAATATACACCAAATTTCTTTTCAAAATGCAAAAGGGGGTGAAAAAAAGCCATACAGACTAAGCAACTCAAAAGCTAACCTACAATTAAATCATACAAGTACAGTTCACTCTAAGTTGAGAGGGAACATCAAATGTTGGAATCTTCAGCAAATCCAGTCAACCCAAATGCTATACCAAAGAAAAAGAAAGCTTCCTAGAACAACAAGAAAAAGAAAAAAGCTTCCCCCAACACTACAGACCCTATTTCTGATCTTTACCAGGAGAATGAATAGCAATTACAGCTATTATGAAGAAGAACGAAACCCACAGGAATGGAAGAGGTGGTGGAAAATGCTTCCAAACTTAGAAACAACAACATATTTTACACAGGCATTTATTCCCCTGCTACCTAAAACAGGAATAATTAACATAACCACTCATTTGCTTTCAGACTGGTCACTGTTATAAACATACTATCAAAGTTAGCTCTTCAACACCCTCTTACCTGTTTGTTGGAGTCGTGAAGCTAAAAGACAGAAGCTGATTCCAGAATGGGTCATTCTCGGAGATGGGCTCTGATCCTGACAGTTTTTGTAAGTACTCATTTTCTGGAAGCTCACTGATGCTGCTGCTATTTGCTCCCATCTTCTTTATTTGGCAAATCTCTTTCTAAATTTTCATTCCTTTGAGAAACAAAAAAAGAAGAAAGAAACATTTTAAGTCTTTTGTACAAATAAAGAATACACAGACCCTGAGTTAGCCACCAGTACAGCTTTAGATCACCCCCTTGAAAAATGACTGAGATGTAGGAATCAGGCGCATCGGAATATATTAGGAAGACTTCCTTTCAACAAAATTTGGATAATAACATCTTTGTCCAAGGAAGATAAAAGTTTCTGTGCTACTACTTCAGTCATCGTATCACTTGTATTTTAATACATTATACTCAGCAAGAACACTGCAGCACAGTTTTCTCAGTACCAAGGCTGCTAACAGTGAGGAAAACTACACAGAATTCACAATTTTAACAGGGGTGTCAAGCTGACATGCTGTTCAGAAACGTATTTTCAAAATTAATATGCACAGAAAGAAAATTACTACTTCTGTAATGATGCAGCTAATTCCTGCACACTACCAATGACCTACACCTTTAAAGTTCCTGCCCTTCCAGAGTAAGCACAGCTCTTATCATGCTGTTATCAAGCAAGCAAAGGTACTACTGACCAGACACGAACCTCCTGATCTCTGTAAAATAACATGGTACCTTCCACGGCAACTACTTTAAGGGGAAAAATCCATAAAATGAACACATCAGAAACACAACTGCTTTTTGATGGAAGACAACAGAAGTTGGCACTCCAAACCCTCTCACTATATGTGTTGTACTTGATCTGTGCGAAGAATGAGAAGCTTTGATTTCTTCATGCTGCTTCTCATCTTTATAAACAATTTAATTAAAGAAAGAAAACCACCAAAATGCTATCGACTATGTCCCAGGTATGATCCCAAGCACCTCACATCTTTCCAGGGCATCGGCTTCAATAATCTTCAATCTTTTGGGACAAAATAACTGTGACAGGTTTAAAAGCTGGTATGAAAAAAGGCATCCCCATCAAGATAAAAGTGTTGTGCAACTTTACTGTAACCTAAATACTCACTCCTGAGCTGGAATAAGACACAAGAACAGGCACAGATGTATCAGAAGATGTAAGCTACTACCCAGCAGCAACTCTTCCCTTGATTTCTACAAAGATGCATATACGAGGTATCAGATACAAGGTATCAGATACCAGAATCACGACTGTACTGACACTCTTAACACTCATCAACTTCGCAGAAGCAATTGCTTCCGGAAAAGACAATTCTAATAAAAGTTCATAGCAATAAAGAACTGTGCAAATATGAGGAAAGGTGCACTAAAAACAAACAAGACATGCAACAAACACCTGGAACATTAGCAGCCATAGTGGAAGTTCTCGAATTCATATTTGAGATTTAGAGCAACTGCATAGTACCCAAATGTGTCAGAAACAAAGGGCCGGCACCATCACAGAGCAGAATATAAGATATACTAAGTAATAAAGAGATCTTTAAAATGTGAAATCCTATAAAAACAAGGAAATTGGTGATTATTTTCTAAATTTTATCTGTAGGACACTCTACAGGCTGGAAATACAGCACTCCATACTCCTTCCCCCTCCATTTCAGTATTCCATCCTCTACCACCACTGTTACCTGCTCTAGAAGACAGGATACAGTGCAACTGAATGCTGACCCTCTCCTCCTTTAAATTGTCTCAAAGACCCTTTGCTCTTAATTTGTTGTACCTCCAAGATGCTCTCAGGGAGCTCTGTTTTTAAAGGGTCCAGGTTTACACCACCTCCCTTCACACCTGACCTTATAACCCCATATAACCTCTCTTAGCAAAAAGCTCTGAAGACACTGTCTATACCACTTGAAAAAGCCGTACTTGTCACAGGGACTACCAGTAAGAAGAGAAATCTGAAGTAGCCTAAGAATGAAAATGAAACTTCATGCCAGGGAATTCTGTAGAGAAGCATTAAAGAATTATAATATACAATCAGCTTAAGAGCATTTCCAGAACTTAGGCTGAATACTCACTCACAGAACAGAATGAATGCATCTTACCAGAACACAAATTTTGCTGCCCTGAAGGAAAAATCCTCACAATCAGTGTATTCTACCCTTCAAACAGTGCCAATCAATACTAAAGCTATAAAGCAGAAGAAAAACCAATTGGTGTAATATGTGAGAAAAATGGATCATTAATTAGAAGAATGAAGATTCAGCATGTACATGGACATCTCAGCTCCGCACCCCCTGCTTTCCAGAATGGTTTGAGTTGGAAGGGACCTTAAAGCTCAACCTGTCCCACCCCCTGCCATGGGCAGGGACACCTTGCATTGGACCAGGCTGCTCCAAGCCCCATCCAACCTGAACATGTTTGCAACATGTTCAACTACTGCAAAAGCCAACAATGATGCTGTTGGCCCTGGACCTGTATTTTGACTCAAGCCCCTTCCCTGTGCCTAAACTTAAAGGCCCTACATTTAAACCTTTATTTCTTGGACAAAAGACAAGTCTAGCCTCTGTCTGCTTCAAGTTCCCATTCTCTGCTCATGTTTTCCAGCTCACTTGCTCCAAGACAAACAACTAATGGTGAAGAGAACCAAGAGGCAGCTGGAGCCCTGCATTCAAATCCCTTCACCTTAACCTGGAACTCTGGAGTTCTCCATGCCAGAGCACTGACAGCGCCCAAAGTTCTTAACTCGTTCTCCTAAGATGAGTCACCACCATATTCTCTATTTACAAGCTACTGTTGCAGCTCGCTGCAGCTCTCAAAGCCCCCCACTTAAACCACTTTCCAGCAATACCACAGCAACTGGTACAGGTTTCAAGCTAATTCTTGAAAAGGAGTCATGCTTGCTTTCCAGATTTCCTACAGCATGTCAGCACGTTCAATACCATTAATAATCCAAAATAAAGAGGGCTTTAACAGCAAGTCTTTGCAAAATTTTATTGTCTCTTTTCGGAGTCAGTGTCAAATCACAGTGCCCAAGAACATGCCCAGTTCCATGGCCACAGCCACACTCCCAAGCAACATGACAAGCAATGGAGCCCCTTGTAAGCCCTCCAGCCCTAATGCTCAGCTGGCTCCATCCAAACTGCAGAGAACACGTTTGATTCCATAGACCTTCCCCAAAGCAACAGAAAAATAAGGCACTAGCTGATTATTTTCTCCTCTAAATGAAAATAAATATCAAGCCATCTGGACCTGTCAGAATAATCCACCTGCTAGCTTGAGCTTTCAATACTTGATAGTAGTTTGTAGATAAGGGGACTTGGCAAGCTTTGACTTCCACTCATTCAAGAGCCAACAAATCTTGGAGCAATCAAACAAACATACAGATTTTTTCTCTCTCCTATATCCCAGGTGGTTTCTTTCGTCTCTTTAAGTACATTACACTCACTATACCCCTCTGAAGCAAAAATCTCAGCAAGTTGTACTGATCCTTCCTGTAGATAACCACACTTACAGACACATACAGCTAACTCCTTCCTTCAGGAACTTGTGTTATCCCAAACCTTTATGAAGCGCTCTGCAATGACTTCATGATGCAACCTGAGCACCTTCAGCTCCTACAACCTGAACAGCCACAGGCCCTGCTGTAAGTAGGCAAGACACTTCTGAGGAATTCCAGCCATCAAGTAACCCAGGAAACTCTCCTTCGAAGTTCATGAATATCCTACGGAAAAAATGTCTAAAAATAATTTAAAACAGAAAAAAAAATATCAACGTTTAATTTCCAGGCATTTTAACAACAGTAACAGATTAACCCCAATGCTTTAACTTAGCTGGTTACATGCTAGCCATGATCTCAAACACATTTCCAGGACAGTTGCTACTAAAAAATATTAACTTAAAAGGCAGTCACCACCTTAAATCATTTTCAAACATGCTATTAAATGTTTATTTTAGAAACAGCTGCGTTTAGCTGAAAAGATCACTCAAATAAAACATGTAACCACTTAAATGTGCACACTGCTTTTAATTAAGAGGCACTGCCTCTGTGCCTGTTAAGGCAGTAGAGGTTCAAGTCTCTAGATAATAATATAAAGGGTATGTCAGTACTTGGAATAGAATTACAGCAGTATTTAAAACATTTATTTACCCATGATTTTTCCTACACTTGACTTTGTAACAGCCCTCACTGCACAGAAAGGCTGCTCCAGGGGATCCCAAAGAAACTGCAGAAACACAAGGTTAAACAGCTTCTGCTTCCTCACCTGCTGAAGTGGGACACCCCAAGAAACACCAAATCACAGGAAATTCTCTTTCACTCCAAGAAAGTCAGTCCTTGCTCTAGCAGTAAATTACCAATGAAATCTAATTTCTTTTTCCTTGAAATACACTAAATAAATGCACGGTTCATTAAAATAAAATTTTTTTAAAAGCCAATCTAATTTGCCAGCCCAGCTGCCTACCCAAAAAAAAAAACCACAGACACAACTTACTAGCAACTCATTTAGTTTACCTCGGTGTTATTACACCCCCAAAGAATCACAGCCTGGTCTGCAAGTGTCATTCTCTATTAAATCCAGCATCTGTTTAGTCCCAGAACTTGGCTCCATGATGCAGCAGTAGAGGCTTTAGAGCAACACAAGGGAGTTTGTTTTGCACATCAGGACTCATTCCAACCTCAAATTGCTAGGGGTAGGTATAAATATCAAGTTTACTGTTTCTTCTAGAAGATTTTAGTATTAATTATCAACAATGCTAACAAGAATATAATTTTTCCTCTAAAAGGAAGTTAAAAGCAATTCAGCAATACAGAGACGCCACGTATGAGCTCCTAGGTGTAACTAGAGGTACAGATGTGTACTGTTGAACTTGGGAAAAAAACTCATCATATTCTCTATATCTTCTATTTAAATAATTTTAGACAAGTAATTAGAGATCCTTTTGGGATTTTATCTCCTACTGGTCTCACAAACTAATTGCCAATGCTGGAATTTTATCTGTGCAGTACAGTGAGTTCCCCTTCCAAAACTATGCTTGCCATGGTAGTTGAGCTGAGTCTGTAGACAACTTGAATATCGATTACATATAGCTATGGGGTTTTTTAAAATTACTGCTTTAAAGTGTAAGAATTTGAGGTGGTCATGCACATGATTTTACAATGTCATCTGAGATCTGGTCACTAGGTTGGGTCTTTAACACAACCACATGAAAATATTGAAAACATTTGAAAACCTAACAAAAAATTCATTTCCATACATAGCAGGACTCTGGTTACCTTTACAGTTCGCAGCTTTATGAACTAAAGCAAATGGACATCGTTTTCCTTCCAAGCAAAGCAGCCAGAGCCACTGTAAAGATGAGAACATGAGATGCAATGCTGCCCATTCAGTATTACCAAAGCACTGCACTGAGGTTTTTGGCTGATTCCTACTTGTATCAAGACCTGCAGGTTTCAGACCATCTTTCACCCATGAGACATTAAAGCATCCCACAAAATCCTAACATAATGCTTGCCACAGAATTATGAGACTACTGCAATATATTTATACGTAATTCTCCATACAACAGAAAACACAGAACTTACATTAACACTATGTATTGTTCAGCTCCAATATTTGAATTTTACTGTCCACACAATATATTTGAATTCTGACTACTCACTCATGTTCAGTAATATTTCATAGATTCATAGAATGGTTTGTGTTGGAAGCCACCTTTACAGGCCATCTCATTCCACCCCTGCCATGGGCAGGGACACTATCCCAGGTTGCTCCAAGCCCCATCCAACCTGGCCTGGAACACTTCCCACAGATGGGTTAGCCACAACTTCTCTGAGCAACTTTGTAGTTTTCTAGGCACATTAAGTGTTTATTCACTCGCACTGCTTGGGGAATTGTTTTGGGGAAGTTTTGGTGGTGCTATCAAGGCTGAAAAAAAAACCCAAGAAATGAGATATTATCTTTCTACAAAGACAAAATGCAGTTATGCAAATACTTCATTCATACTAGGACATCATTCACTAGTTTTCACATAAAGAGGTACAAAACTGTAAGAACTTTGGTTTTACCAATTAAATTGGTAAGATTTTGCTAAGCAAAACTAATGATGCAGAAATATCTGGCAATAACAATTTACGCCAGTAAAAGGGATCTTTAGGGAAAAAAAATCTTTACAATCCTCAGACTTTAGTAGTTTTTGCCATTTTAAATCAGAGAAGAGCATTGAAATAATCTTTGTTTTTAAAGCATGTTAATGAGTCAAAATATTCCAGCTATAACTTAATGCCTAGCAATCTTCAAACACTATCAAACCACTGTTAAGAATTCACCTTCTCTGATACACAAGTTAGCCACAACCAAGCAGCCTGGGAGATTTCAGAATGGAATAAACGCATCCTTCATGACCATTTAAAGAAGTTTCCTACTGTTTTTAAGTTAATGAGTTACACAGGAAAGACTGTTTCTGCTCATTTTACTTTATACTGATTGGTAATTTTCCTCCCCTTTTCTACTGTCTTTTCAGCAACCACTCCTTCCATTTCTTTCTCCAGCTCCCTTTACCCACCCGTTTTACTTTCACATGCTGACACTGTTCAGACTCAAAAGTCTCCCCCTGCCAAAAAAAACCCCAAACCACAAAAAACACAGTTTTGTGAAAAGTAGCAGACAGGCAAGCTGCTTTTGTGAAAAATACAAAGATGAGCTCTTTTAGAGAACCTTGGTTGACCATGTAGGGGTCTATCTTTGCAGCTTGGGGGCCAATACCACCTCTCATGGCTTTCCAGATAATCCTGTCTTTCCTCTACCCACTACTTTTCAGACACTACCAAGTTTGACGGCTACTGTCACGGATCATGATACAACCCTCTAACCTATCTTTGCAGCAGCACAGCACACTAGCTATTCACCAGGTACCAAAACATCTTCCTATAAAGCTCAGCACGTTAGGACAGAAGCGCTTCTGGATGGCAGTAAGAAATGCAACAGAGTTATGAAGTGCTCCCCACAATGCAAAAAAATAAAAAAACCCCAACATCTTAAGGTCTTTAGGCAGCTCTCAACATAAATTATCTGACTTGCCCACTGTTTACTCAGCTGGGTGAACAAATACAGCATCTCTTTTGGTTCTCCTGCTCTGTTCTAGTGCCTTCCCCTTCCACAGTAAGAACCTGAATCAAGCAGCAGTGCAGTGACATCAGCATGGTCCTTCTGGGTTCCACTGAAGCCTTGCACGTAGCAGAAGTGATTAATCTTGATAGATTTACTGCAGGCAAAGAAGGCCCCTCACAGGGAAGGCAAGCAGCTGAAAAAACGAGTGACGATGCTGTGTTTTCTGCTCCAGTTCCTTTTCCACAATATTTTCGTGGGAGTCAGTCATCAATAAAAGCCTAATTCTGAAGAGCACAATCTGCTTCCTTCATATCCCACCTACGGGACAGTTGTTCTCCTCACAACTGAAGAAGAGATTTTTCAAAACCTTCATGGTGAGACAGAGTATTTCAAGCAGAAGAACTTGGATGTGAGTGAGCCCAGATGTCATGGTACTTCCCCCAAACTGCTCAACAAGGGATGCTATTGTCTTTGACAGCTCACCCTACACAGTTTGTCACATTTTAATAAAGTGCTCTGAAAGGATGACAGAAAAGTGAAAACCTAAATTCTATAAATGAGACTAAGATGTACTGATCTTGTTTCTCAGTGTCATCTCAGAAAACTAACACATTTTCATACACTCTTTATAATAATATCTAATCTCTAACCTCCAGGTTACTGGTGATCCATTCTGCTGATCTTTAATCACCAAATCTACTAATTTTGATAAGGAGATGCTAAATTACTAATCTCAAAACACCTTATTTCAAGTGAACTACTAGTCATCTTCACAAGTCACCTTCAAAGCCTTGTCCTGAACTGGAACTACTGACTCATAGGAGGAAAAAAACAACCTTGCTCAAATTTCTTTTCTCTAAAGTTATAAGAGATCAAAAATATTTTACACAAAAATGCCATTCCAGCCTTTCACCTCACAACAGGAACTTCTGATACAGAGTGCTCTAAAAAATATTAAAATGTTACCTGATGGCCCCAAACTCCAATAAACAAATACAGGCTTCCAGCAAAATAAACCCCAAAATTATCATATTTCCACCCAACATGTATTGGCCTTTCCATGAGCACGTACCCAATAGTGACACAACTAATCTGTATGAAGCTTTTGGTCCTCTATTCCCTCAGTCACCGTGTTTTATCAGGGCAGGGCAGCAGGCACGTGTCAAACCTCTTGAGGAAGCTTTTGCTGAATCCTGTGTGTGAATCTCACAAATGCCTTTCTATTAAGAACTTCAGAGAGCTCCTACTTGACTTTTACAGGTAAACAAGCATTTATAGCATTTAAGGATTTTTTTGCCCAATTTACAAACAAAGCAATTTATGCAACAAAACATATCTCTAGTACATTAATACAAAATCCCATGAGATCAATTAAGGAGTCCTCAATTTTGTTCATTTTAGTGCTGGCAGTTACACTCCCAAATCTCCCTGAAGGCTCAAAAACCTCTACATACATAAAATTTATTAAGACTTAAAATTTAAAGCTACAAAAACTATAAAGATCACTTTTCTGTTGAAATTCCTACACAATATGTTATAAAATAACTACTGCACCAAGCCTACCAATCTGAGAGCAGAATGTCAGCATCAGTGTTACAACAACATTCTATCACAGAGGGGAGGAAAGGTGGTGTGGGGACAATTATAAAAAAATTTAATTATTAAAAAAGTTACCTCCATCCTTACTCTTACATTCCAATACCCCAAGAAAAGGTCAGCACTTAAACACAGCTACTGTGTTTTGGAGTACATGCAGAAATAAATTCTTTAATCCAATTAGTAAACACTGTCAGAAAGGAAGAAGGCTGGGTCAAGCACACCTTGTAATTTCTGTGTAAAAGGCTCTACACCTGTTACAAAACTATTACAGGTAAATAACACATTTTTCAAAAGTTTCAAGAAGTGAAAATTCAAATACTATCTCCACTCTTTGCAGTGGGCAGGTATTTCTGTAAAGGTTTTGTTTGCTCTCACCAGTGAGATTCCTGCTGCCAGCCAGGACAGGTGTGCTGGAACTATAAAATGAGAACAACAAACTGAACTTTAAACAAGAATATCAAAGGGATATGGAGCTCAAAAAAAAAGCAAATCAAGAATATGCACAACCCATACTGAGACCTGACTTTACAGCTTAAGAATATACTGCTCATCAGAAGCAATGTTGCTGGTTTGACCTTACGTTCTTACCAGGATCAGAAAGAGAGTTTTATTACCACAAATACAGCAATGGTTTTCAAAACCAGTTTTACACCAACTCCCTGATAATCTGTGAAGGATTATAGTGTTGGAAATCTTGTTCAATATGAGAATGTTTTGAGGACTCTGCCCCTTCCCTCTTTTTTTAAAAAAAACCCCTCACTATACCTATCTAAAAATAAATCAAAAGTAATTCACTCTTTCTACCATAATTAAAAGGGACAGCTGGGTTGAATATGACACAAGCCAGAATAAACCTAGCATGATCTAATAAATCAAGTAGCTTCTATATGAAAGGAATGTTAAGATTACTGTTACACACAAATATTTCCTCCATCTTTCACTATCAGACGTAAGTAAAACCTGCCTAATGGCCAAAGCAATGTTTCAAAAAGATAACTCAACCACCTTTTAAGCTTCAGACAGATGCTCAGATGTTCATCAAAAGGCCTGCATTTGTTTCAATATTGGTATATTTTAATATATTTCAAAGCTTACACAACTATTTTGGTATCTGTACTCTTCCACAATTTGGGCATTAACCATATTTTTGCAACAGGATTATTTGTCTCTGCTTTTAAAGTTTCTCACAGCTGAAGATCTATCTACAGCATTAAAAAGCATGTTATGCAGAAAGACAAATCTGTTTTGTATGTGTAATAATTTTACATTATATTACACATCAAGATTTGTATCACCTATCTTCAGGATCCACTGCAAATTAAATTGTACTTTCCAGGGTGTGGGATTACTTCAAGGTGCAATAGACTTTCCACTCTAGAGAATACACTTTAAAAAATACTGTTAAAGTCATTAATCATACTTTGACATCAGTTCATCAGACACCAAACAGCATTTCTTCCATTTAGTGACTTTTGTCAGTCATCAGCATGTTAATAACATCTTAACATCTTAAAAACACAGCATGTTAGAAACTGCCAGAGGGCAGGTTTGGATTAGATATTGGGATGGAATTCCTGGCTGTGAGGGTGCTGAGGCACAGGTTTCCCAGAGCAGCTGTGGCTGCCCCATCCCTGGAAGTGTCCAAGGCCAGACTGGATGGGGCTTGCAGCAACCTGGGACAGTGGAAGGTGTCAGTGGAAGGCCCATAGCAGGGGGTGGAACTGGATGATCCTTAAGGTCCTTCCCCACCCAAACCAGTCTGGGATTCTATGACCTCAGAATTTTCCTACTAATCTGATAAAATCACTGGAAGGAAGCACCAGAGCCATCTGAGTATAGCAATAATTTGCTATAAATATTTTTTTTTAGAGATTTAGCGGGAAATATGAGGGATTAGAAGCTCTGCTAGTAAAACATCAGCACAGGACTGGAAGAGGAGTTGAGGGATGCTTCAGCCAGGTGAGAGTGCTGAGCTGGGTCCATCATTCCCTGGGCAGTCCATGGGCCTCTGCTGATGCAGCAGCAATGGAAAAAGAAAACAGCCCCTGGAAAGGACAGCACGAGGCCTTCCCAAGCTCCTGACAATCTAAGGAGCAATGGCAATGTTTTAGTCGCCCCAGCTGGAGCACCTTGAACGTTTTTCAGTTGGGAATTGACACAACGCGGGATTACACAACTCTGCGTTGGGACACTGGACCCAACCACCCGGGAGCCTCTTTCCGCTCTCCTGCACTCCAAAAGTGAGCCCTGATGGAAATATCAGCAGCTTACTTACTTCTGCAAATACCTACAATGATTAGAACTACAGCCCAGCACGTTATCCCTCAGCACAGGAGAAGGAAAAAATCAGATTATGGCCCCACGAACTCCCTACGCCCAGCACAAGAGATTAAAAAGAATAAATAAATAAACAAACAGTGCTTGGCACGAAGGCATATGAGGTAATACAAAACCTGGCAACTAAGGTGAGATACCAATTCAATTTTAAACTAAAATATGCCTCACTTTTGATAAATATTATCACTCATAAGTATGAAAACCATGTGGTAGAAGTGAGGAGGCAGTGAGCCCCAGAAGATCTGAGATGCTGCAGAGCACTAGAAAAGCCTCTGGTTCTCAAGAACAGGATGGAAAATAAGTCAATTTATCATCTAATCATGAAAAATAAGTATCATTACGAGCACAAAAGAAAAAGATGGGTATGAACCTCTGGCTTTCCAGTCCTGGGCGCATTTAACGGGACACAGGGACATCCCAAGGGCCCTGAGGGATCACAGGATCCCTGTCAGGGAGCACTCAAGGTCTGGATAAAGAGACACAGGCACATTCTGGGAACCCTGGCAGGGATCCTCTTATACCTAAGGGACACAAGGACATCCAGGGGACCCAGCGAGGGATCGATTCCTGGATCCCTAAGGAACACAGGTACAACCCGGCAACCCTGTGAAGAATCCCTGGAGATGCCCCAGCCCGGGCAGGGACACGGCGGGTGCCGGTGCCTCGGCAACTCTCCGCAGCGCCGGTGTCGAATTACGCAAGGTATCCCTTCATCTATCGCGACACAGGCCCGCGCCACGAGGGGACGGTGACGTCGGGGCAACCGGGGGATCTCGGGGGCCCCCTTCGGAGCCGGCGCCCGCCGGGTCCACCCATCGCCCATGCCCCTCGAAGGCACCGCCGAGGCCGCGCTTACCATCCGTGCCCTGGGCCCGAGGTCGGTGGCGGAGTCGGTGGCGGGGTACCTCGGCCGGTGCCGCTCCCGGGTCCCCTCACGGCCCCTCACGGTCCCCGCCCGCCTCCACGTCGCCGGCGCGGCTCCGCTGCGCGTGCGCGAAGCCCGCGCGGGGCGGCGCGCGGGGCACGACGGGAGTTGTAGTCCATGATGGGCGGGGCGGCCATAACACCTCCCGTGCCCTGGGCCGATCCCCAGCGTGGGCAGCAGGGGAGGGGGATTCTGCCCCTCTGCCCCGCTCAGGGGAGACCCCACCTGCAGAGCTGCCCCAGCCCTGGGGAACAACAGCACAAGGACCTGGAGCTGCTGCAGCCAGTCCAGAGGAGGCCACCGAGATGCTCCAGGGCTGGAGCCCCTCTGCTCTGCAGCCAGCCTGGGACAGCTGGGGGTGTTCAGCTGCACAAGAGAAGGCTCCAGGGAGAGCTCAGAGCCCCTGGCAGGGCCTAAAGGGGCTCCAGGAGAGCTGCAGAGGGACTGGGGACAAGGCATGGAGGGACAGGACCCAGGGAATGGCTTCCCAGTGCCAGAGGGCAGGGCTGGATGGGATATTGGGAAGGAATTGCTGTCTGGGAGGGTGGGCAGGCCCTGGCCCAGGGTGCCCAGAGCAGCTGTGGCTGCCCCTGGATCCCTGGCAGTGTCCAAGGCCAGGCTGGACGGGGCTTGGAGCAGCCTGGGACAGTGGAAGGTGTGGGATGCACTTTAAGCTCCCTTCCAACCCAAACTATTCTGGGATTCATTCTGATTCTCTATTCTGCATCCCACATTTTAAGTGGGACATGAGTTAAGCCCACAAAATGGGATCAACAGTGAATACCTGGGGGTGGGAAGATTTACCAGGCCCCATCCTGCCCTCATGCTGCTTTAAATCATTGCTTGTCCAAGGGTAACCTTCATCTCTAAAGCCAGGTTTGTGCCATCAACAGCAGGTTCCAAAGTACCCGTTGTGTCATTAAAAGGGAAACCCTTCCCAGTGTAGTCCTGAGTTTATTTCCATGCTCCATGTGGTGTTTGACAGCAAATCCCCAGCCGGGCTCTTACACATCCCTGTCCCTGGGCTGTGCGTGGCAACAGCACGTCTGCAAACAGTGCATGTGGGGTGTGACCCCGTGTAAACATTGCCACGGTACAGCAACAGTCCTGGCATGGGGCTTGTCCTGGTGTTCACACAGCGTTTGATGGGAATGGCTGTGGCTGCAGAGGCGGTGTGTGGTCAACAGCACGGCTATAAAACACCGTATGCCAAAAAAAAAGGAGCTGTAGAGCAATCCCCACGCCAAAAACAAGCATTACTACATCTGTGTGTATGAACACATCTCTTCATAACATGTCAATTTATGTTTCACTGTCATCCCAAAGCCAGGCTGGACGGGGCTTTGGGATGACAGTGAAACATAAACAGGCTGGACCTGGGATAGTGGACAGTGTCCCTGCCCATGGCAGAGTGTGTGATGGGATGAGATTTAAGGCCCCGTCCAACCCAAACCATTCCATGATTCTAAAACAACAGCGAAAGATACAGCACTACCATCTAAAAGCATTTCTAACGCAAAAGAATCACCATGGCAAACATTGCCTTCTAGGCCTTTTCAATTAAATTACTGCAGCCAGGTTCACTGAAAACAGGAATAATGGCAGTCTGTTACAACCAAAATATGATTTGGTGCAGCGAGCGTGCTCTAACAAGCAGGAAACTGCACAAGGAAGATAATCCCTTCTTCCATGTCTTAGGCAGTTTAATGAAATGGAATTACTTCTCACTGAAGGAGATTCAGTTAACCTAAGTGTAAATTAAATTTCTCTTCATTTCCTTTACCTGCAACCTCTGGAGCCACTGTTCTTTCAGCAACAATGTTCTGCATTGTACAGAAATGATGAAGGAATGACTCCGAGGTCTGAACTCCAGCAGCACGTCCAACATCTCCCAGAATTCAGCTGGGACATGACTGCTACATCTGGGTAATAATAGCATATTGTGTTAACTGTCATTAGCTCAGAATTTAACTTTATTGTCAGTTTAGACATTCTTAGCAGCTGATCATGTGCAATTTAATACGCTAGAATTTCCTTTCCTTTCAGCATCAGGCCCATCAAAATAATTAGAAACATAAAATTAATTAATTTTTATTTAAAAATTTTTGGCATATACTTGCATTTGTTTAAATGTTGTCTTCAATTAACTTCTTGGCATCCAGCTACCTGTGCAAACCAACATACAGAAGGTACCACATCCCATTTAGACCTTCCCATTATGAAAAAATACTTGAAATTAGTTTATTTGAATGATGGCTTTTCAAATGTTGATTTACTGATCTTTCCTCAATAGTATTTAAATAAAGCCAGACAGGTTTAATGCTGAAGAACTTAGGACTAGATTTGCAGTACTGTGGTCCCCCAAAGATGCCAACTCTGAAATTTTCTGTCTTCAGTGTAAACGAAGCTGCTACTTGGTCTAGGAAATTCTGGTAGATGTCCATGTGCCACCATCAGGTGCCTAAACCTTTTGTAAATCTTGTTTTTAGCGAGTAATGAGCACAGGGGAATTTTCTCAGTGAAATTCAACTCACTTGATAGATATTATTCTCTCACATGAGGATTTCCTTAATTTCTGGCTGCTTGTTTTTCTTAAAGAAGGCTTTGTGCACTCCTTTGCATCCCAGCAGATGATCTCCTGTGTGGATACAAAAATGCTGTTAGCAAGGAATTTTCCTGCTGGTTTCTAAGCCATGGGATACTTTTCTCTCTCACACAAGATATTAGCAGAGTTTATAAACCATGAACACCTGCGATCTTGCCGAGCTTTGTTTATAGTACAGTAGGAAAATATTTTGACAATGGATGTTTTAGGATTTTAGCCAATCACCCCTAAGGGGTGGCTGATCCTTTGTCCAATTAGACTATGAAGAAAAAAGTCTATAAAAGAGTTTGTAAAATAATTAAATAAATCAATCTTGCTGCACAATTCCTGCCTGCTGGATTTCTCTCCTCCTCCCTACAGCTGCGGGATATGGTAATATTACTGCACTAATATTCCCGCACTCCTGCCCAGGCTTGGGCCTTTGCTTTCACCTGATTTTTATTTAACTATTCACAACACAACAGGACTATTGACCTATTATTGAAAAAGAATAGGGGCAGAGGAGTTACAACACAAATCTCCTGACAGGACTTCCAGTGAAGTGCCTCACACAGAAAGTTTTGTGATGTGGATTGCTCACTTTACGGTTCAACTGCAGCTAATAAAAGCAGTGGAACACCATTCCAGAGAGCATAAATGTGTCATCTTACTTGCATTATCTGCCTGTTTTCATAATTTTCTCAGAAGGCCTGGTGCTTAAATACAGTGCTGGCACATAGCTGGAAGCCTGGTGCAGCCTGCAGTCTAATTTACTGTACACTTTATTTTTTATGTTACTGTTCGATGCACTTCCTTCTGTATTAATATCTTAAATAACTAAAAAAAATTAATTATGCAGACTTCATAAATTGACTGGATACATTTACAGATTAAAGGAGGCCCAGTAAAGTTCTTGCTCTACTCTTTGTTGTGTACACAGCTGTTTAGAGGCGGATATGCTCTAAAACTATGGCCTGTTTATGAGATGCCCAACATATTAAAACAGCATGGAAGGGACAATCTCTTCAGCAATGCTCAGGATGTCAGAACACATATTCTTGTTTAGCTGCAAAGTTGCAGCTTGGACTGGGCATGCCTGAGGCATCTCCAATCCTGTGTCTGGGCCCCTCAGGACAAAAAGGACATGGAGCAGCTGGAGTGTGTCCTGGGAAGGGAACGGAGCTGGGAAGGGGCTGGAGCCCCAGGAGCGGCTGAGGGAGCTGGGAAAGGGGCTCAGGCTGGAGCAAAGGAGGCTCAGGGGGGACCTTGTGGCTCTGCACAAGTCCCTGACAGGAGGGGGCAGCCGGGGGGGTCGGGCTCTGCTCGCAGGGAACAGGGACAGGAGGAGAGGGAACGGCCTCGCTGGGCTGGGGAGGCTCAGGTAGGTCACCAGCAGGAATTTCCCCATGGAAAGGGTAGTCAGGCCTTGGCAGGGGCTGCCCAGGGAGGTGTTGGAGTCCCCATCCCTGGAGGTGTCCAAGGAATGCCTGGATGTGGCACTCAGTGCTCTGGGCTGGTGACAAGGTGGGGATCAGGCACGGCTGGGACTCGATGGTCTTTTCCAACCTGAATGACCCTGGGATTCCCTGATCTAGGAGAAAGCTGTGTTACTCTGATCCAATGGGGGGTCATGTCCCAAAGATGAGGTAAGAGCTGGTTAAAGAGCAATTCCAAATTCAGGTCCGAACAGACTCACTCATTAAGGGGAGCAAACAGCATTAATCAGGAGCTCACACGGAGGTGTCTGGGACTGAGCTCATTGCAAAGGCATGGCTGTGACTACAGGGGCACATCTGTGAATGCTGCAGATCGATTCACACCACGTCTGACCAAACCAGGCACTGGCAGAAAATGAGGCATCTCACCACAGGCATTGGGTGGGCAAAATTAGATACTGGAGTAATTAATTATCTGGTGAGAGAAATCACGGTTACAAGAATAAGACAGTGACGGTTCAAGGACTACCTGTATAAAAAGGTGCATTTTTAGGCCTGCCCGAGGGAGGATTTTAGGGAAATTAAATCATAAAGACCAATCCAAAACTGCTGGAATGGTTTAATTTTGCATCTTTTAAAGAGCTCTCTGGTTTGGCAGACAGGAAAAAGCAGGAATTACCACTTCTATCCCTTACTAAGCATAGGGACACTTAAATCCCTTCACAGCTGGGATGCAAGTCAGCAGCAGAATCCATCTTCCCAGGAGGAGGCAAAGCTTGCCCAGTTCACTTCATCATGCACTCAGTTATTTTGGGACCTCCTTCTGTCTGGGGCCTGTCTCCAGGTTTCCAAAGATTTTGTCACCACTTGAGGTGTTTATAGCTCTGAAGCCTAAGAATTCTGTGTAATAATTGTATGAAGCGACTTATTTTTACGTAAAATCCTGGTTTATTATAATTAAAATTACATAAGCATGTTAAAGAGGTTTTAGTTGTATGTTGGATTTTTTTTTTAAAGCCAGAACAGCACCATTTTAAATCACCAGAATGGAACATAAAGCAACATTCTCTTGCATCATGCCTCTGCTGCTCATCTTCAGGAAAATAAAAGGCATGATATTTCAAGGAAAATAATTAATGGAAATATCACATCAAGACCTTTTTCTTTCAGTAAGCTAAGTAAAATTTTTATGTAGCATAACTCCTTTAGCTCATCCATAGATTTGACATGGAAAATCTAAACTCTTCATAGATAAACGATGAGCTTTTGTTGTCACAATGCAGTCCACAGTTCTTCACCAAGAACAGATAGAGCCTTTAAGGTGAAAGCCTCAAGTATTGCACTAGCACTTAGTGACATCAAGATGCTAAGATACATTTACCTTCCATAGATAATGTATTCGTATGTTATTTAACCTAAACTCTAATCACACCAAACAGATGGGAGATGAAAAGTAGTTCCAGCAAGAAAAATACAAGAACTTCAGCTCTCAAATATTTTACATCAACAAATGAGCCGGCTGCCATTTTAAAGGCAAAAGAGACTCTCTCCTGCAAGCAGTGAAGTTTTTTATTCAGCTGAAATGTGCAAAGAAAAAAGTCTCAAAGTCAGAGGAATATCAGCAGTTCATACTGGACACGAGGGAATAAAATCCTTAGGAATTAACTCCTTTAAGCCGTTTTCTTGTCATGAGCTGCTGCGGATCTCTTTGCAGTGGTTCCATTTGCAACGCCATTGCTTTCAGACTGCAAATAAAAGAGAGTGTCATTAATGAGATGTCAAATTAGAACTTCACACCTAAAACAAGAACAGCTGGTGACAAAAATGGCTTTTAGAAGCAAGGCCGGTGAAGACCTGTGAAGAAATACGGAGCAAGAACCAAAAGTGGTGGTGTCTGTGTAGATTTACAGTAATTATTGCTTCAGGGGGAAGGGAGGAATGAGGGCAGTGACAACATTTACAAGTCCTTGCATTTTGATAGAAGATAAATAACAAAAGCATAATTTATATGCACTAAGCACCTTCCCCCACTATGCGTGGCAGAGCTAGCTGAAGAGAGGGGGTTGTTTTTAATTTCTGCTTCATACATCTGTTGTGATTTACCAAGTATTTGACTTTTTTCTTCTCTGAAAGAACAGCCAGTCTTTAAAAAAAAAAAAAAATTAATTAAGCTGTTTCAGGATACGGGTGCAATTCCTGTCCCTCTGAGACCAGAAGCTGCCTTGAAGAAACTATTTCTAGCTGGCTTGGTAGTGGTAACTGCTGTTTCTACAAAAATAACCACCAAAAGGTCTGTTCATACACCCAACTATTCACCCTCCTGTGGTGCCTGCCCTGAACTACCACTGGGTGGCCCATCCTGGAGCTTTCCCCGGTTAGCTGGGTGAATTAATCTTACTTTATGGCTTCCAGATCCATCCTCCTGGTCTCTTTTGGTGGCTGAAGGTCCCTGAGGGTCCCCAGCGCTGCCTGCTGGCCCCTGTTTGGCATCTGCTCCTTCCTGCACAGCCTTCTTAGGCAGCACGCGCTTGATGAAGGGCGCGATCACGGGGTAGATGTAGGGCTCCACAAACTTCTTGTAGAGCCAGAGCAGAACAGGGATCACGATGCACGGAATGCACACCATGGCTCCCTCCTGTGCTGGGGCAAAGGTGGTGAGGGGGGAAAAAAACAGCTTAGGGTGGCAGTGTTTGTGTGCTGCAAGCTACAGACAGTATTTAAATAGTAAATAAAAAACATCGTTGATACCCGAACATAGATTATTCTGTAATTATAAATTAGCTGTTGAAGTTTAAAAAATGCTGTGTGTTCCAATGTTATCAAATCTCCAACAAAGGGAACATTCTTGCCATTTTAACAAAAAAACCAAACCAATTTGCTATTAATTCATCAGTCCTACAGATGCAACTAAGAAAAACAAATTCAGGAAGTGAGTGGTTTTGATTAAACCACACAAAAACAGTTTAAGCAGCAAGCTGCAGATATTAGCCCAGTTCTTGCTATATTAAGAGTCCAAAGGGTTTGTTTTGCTTATTCCGTTTTTACTTAAGGAGAAATCAGACAGTAGAAAGGTAATCCATCCAGTGGGTTACCACTGAAGGGCAGGACAATGGGAGAAGGGAAGAGAATTCCAGTCAGGATTTGAGAGAAATAGAATATGGGTTACTTTCTTCCTCCTGGCCTCACTGGATCCCACACCAACCCCATACAATTAACTACTAGAAAAGGAACCATCCTCTCTCTCTGAAACCCCAGAAGTCTTCAAAATTGGCACCTTGGAGTCTATGCTAAAAAAAAAAAAAAACAGAAAAGCAAAGCAAGGGGGGAGAGAGGTCTAACTGGGAGAGGAAGCAGTTAATTAGAGCCAGACCTGTCCCTGCCAGAGCTGATGAACAAAACATTAGGCACACTCTGCTGCCACACAACTTTGCCCTTCACAGTTCCCCTCTCTAGGCTGCTGACATCTCAATTCTCACACCAAGAAGCAAAACAAAAGCTTTCCAAAATGGACAATGAAGAGGCAGATGTGCACACTTCACTAGGGACCAGTTTTGTTTTGCTTTTTTTTTTAAGCTATCCTGAAGATTTTTAGCCCTATGGAAAAAAAAAATCAATTTCCAGCTGCGTACAGCCAGGTTCTGTTCTGGCTGCTTCAAATACCATTTAAAACTACTCTCTGAAGTCAGAGAGGAATCTTACATTGAGATAACACAAATGAGTTAATCCTTTAAACTTACTTAAAAAAAAAATTCAGGTACTCTCTCCACCAGAACTTCCTAAATATTAAATTTCCAGCAAAATGTTGTGGATTCATCCAGAAGCTGAAGAAAGTGGCTGGAGGGAACACTTCTGGCTGTGAAGTCACTTCAGACTTACGGAATTATTTGGGTTGGAAGGGACTTTCAAGATCATTTCCTTCTACCCCCTGCCATGGGCAGAGACACCTTCCATTATCCCAGGCTGCTCCAAGCCCCTGGCCTTGGACACTTCCAGGGATCCAGGGGCAGCCACAACTCTGGGAATTCCATCCCAGCCCCTCCCCACCCTCCCAGCCAGGAATTCCTTCCCAGTATCCCATCCATCCCTGCCCTCTGGCACCGGGAAGCCATGCCCTGTGTCCTGTCCCTCCATGCTCTTTTCTAGGGAAACAGCACGTGTTGTGTTGTTTCTGCAGCCGCTTCCTGTGAAGATTCCTGGCCAAAAAAGCATCCCTACCTCTGCCGGATGCACCAGCGATCCCTGGGATCAGGGTGTGACACCGTCCTGATGAATTCCTTCTGCGACTTGGTGATGTTCCGCCACCTGGTTGGCAAGGAAAAAAGCACAAAAGAGGGGAAAAAAGGAGAATGAAAAGGTGGTCAGGCTTTAACCGGCAAGCTATTTTTTTGCACAGGCGGTGTTGCTGGTTTCTGTCAGCCCCCACACGCGGGGCCAGCGCGGAAAACGCTGACGGGCAAACCTCGGCACGGCAGCGCTTTGCTCCCAGCGGCTGGGAAACGCTACATGGGCAAAACCGCCGGGTTTTCCCCCTTTTCCATGAAGGACGAGCCAGACTAGGAGGGACTTATGTCAAGCGTTGCCGTTCCGCTCTCCGAGGGCGGTTGGGGCCGGTACAGCCCGTGCGCCCCCGGTTACCGGCGCTGCCGGGCACACGCGGGCCGTGCGGAGTGGCGGCGGCGGGCGAGGTGAGATAGGATGTGGGCAAGGGATCATTCCCTGCTCCCGGTGCTCCCGGTGCTCCCGGTGCTCCGCACCCACCTGCGCCCGCACCGGAACGGACCCGCGCTTCCGGGGCGGTGCTTCCGACCAATGGCAGGCGGCAGCGCGCGTCACGTGGCACGGCGGGCCCCGCCCCCAGCGCGGGGCGGAGTCACGGTTATCCCGGTTATCCCGGAGCGGGAAGCGGGGAGCGGAGGGACAGCCCCGCGGGACACGCGGCCCGGCCTGACTGCCCCATAGTGGGAAGGAATTGCTGTCTGGGAGGGTGGGCAGGCCCTGGCACAGGGCGCCCAGAGCAGCTGTGGCTGCCCCTGGATCCCTGGCAGTGTCCAAGGCCAGGCGGAACATTGGGGCTTGGAGCAGCCTGGGATAGTGGGAGGTGTCCCTGCCCATGAGGTGAAACTGGATGCACTTTAAAATCCCTTCCCAGCCAAACCATTGCTATGATTCTATAATATTCACTGCCTCTGTCCCACAGCAACGCCCAGCGCTGGGTCAGAACTTGCAGCAGAGCAACAGAATCAATCCAAATTTTAAAACTTTATTTATGTACATCTGTCCATGCAGATTTACTCCCGAGCCATTAGCTTTTGCTTCTTCAGCTTCTTCTGGGAGATCTGGGAAACAAACACAGAAAGAAGAAAATGGTGAAATTCCCAAAACATTCTTAAGTTATCTTTTACAAGTGCTGAGAGCTGTTAGGAATTCCCTCATGAATGACACTCATCACACCTGCACATGGAGTCCCTACACGCACTACACTGCTTGCAGGCTCTAAACTCCAGTCATTTTATTGCACACACCCCAGGTTCACACACAGAGTCTGGGAATGCTGCATCTGCTGTGAGGGAGGAAAGAACAAACCCCCTCTGCAACAAAAAAAAAGTTCTCAGGGTTTTAAAGCGCTTAGTATCGTGTTAATAATTTTAAAATGGGGTTGCTCAGAAAGACCTAATTTTTTTTCATGGGTATTCCAAAGGTGTCCTAAGATAGTCATCACAGCAACCCCTCTCTGTGCCGGACACTCGGCTGTCCTAACACCGTTACAGGAACGGAGCACACAACACGCGGTACCTTTTTCTTCTGGGCGACTTCCTCCTCTGGCTTGGGCACGATCTGCTCCTTCTCTGTGAGGATCATCTCGATGTGGCAGGGGGAGCTCATGTAGGGGTTGATCCTGCCGTGCGCCCGGTACGTGCGCCGGCGCATCTTGGGAGCCTTGTTCACCTGGATGTGCTCGATGACCAGGGAATCCACATCGAGACCCTGGAAAGGAATAAAACTTGTGACCCATTTTTATCTTCAGATAAACCATCTCTGCAGCAAAAATGTGAGTAATCACCCCAGACACCACTGCTGTCACTCAGACAAGCTTGGTGGTATGATGGAGCCAAGGGTTTTCCAAGCATTCACCAATGAAACAGCCAAGCTTGGTGGTGCCATGTAGCTGAGGTTTTCCAAGGATTTACCATTGGAACTGCTGAGCTAGGCAGGGTCATGAAGACTTACCAAAGCAAGCGCCAATCAAAATCACACCCTCACGCATCACAAATACTTTAGAATTATGCCAATGGCTCATTGTTTATGCTTATTTTGTGGTTACTTAAAAGCATCACCTTTAAGTGGCGTTACTCCAACACTGCCAACAAAGCTACCAAATTAAGCACTCTAACAAAGATGCAAACTGACCAAGAGTCTGCACATCTCAGTTTCACAGATTTTAAGATCTCTAAGCAGACCTTTTGAGTGAAAATTTTTTAGTTTAGTTTTTTCCTGTGAACAACTGTTGGTACCATTTTAACTTGAAGAAGACACATAGCCTGCTTAAACAAGGAGCCACACCAAAGCCTCCATACAATTCAGTTCTGTGGACAAAGCAGCTGGGAAGTGGCTCTCCATGTCAGTGACACCCAGGCCAGGGGTGCCAACACACACCACGACACCACCACTTTGTAACACCCACCTTGAGCTCAGCGTTGCTCTCTGCATTCTTCAGCATGTGCAGCAAGAACTCCGCGCTCTTCTTGGGCCACCGGCCCTGCGTCCAGCCCCACTGCTTGGCCTGGAATGAGAGGACAACAATGGCAGTCCTGCTTTTGACCTGGTACAACTCCATTTAAGTGACCTACTATACACTTTTAACTTGCCATTATCACAGAATGGTTTGGGTTGGAGGAGACCTTGAAGTTCATCCAGTCCCACCCCCTGCCATGGGCAGGGACACCTTCCACTGTCCCAGGCTGCTCTAAGCCCCGTCCAACCTGGCCTTGGACACTGCCAGGGATCCAGGGGCAGCCACAGCTGCTCTGGGCAACCTGGGCCAGGGCCTGCCCACCCTCACAGACAGCAATTCCTTCCCAATCTCCCATCCAGCCCTGCCCTCTGGCACTGGGAAGCCATTCCCTGGGTCCTGTCCCTCCATGCCTTGTCCCCAGTCCCTCTGCAGCTCTCCTGGAGCCCCTTTAGGCCCTGCCAGGGGCTCTGAGCTCTCCCTGGAGCCTTCTCTTGTGCAGCTGAACACCCCCAGCTGTCCCAGGCTGGCTGCAGAGCAGAGGGGCTCCAGCCCTGGAGCGTCTCGGTGGCCTCCTCTGGACTGGCTGCAACAGGTTTATGTCCTTCCTGCGCTGAAGACCCCAGATCTTACAGATTAGAATGGATTAGAATCTATTCTATTTTGCTGTGCACCAAACCCAACAAAATTTCATCCCTTTATTCAATGCTGCCAGCTAGATGCATACACTTCAAGTAGATGCATCTACTGGAATTAAGAGCCACCTTTTTCTCTGTCTTGAGCAACCCAGTCTGGTGGAAGATGCCCCTGCCCATGGCAGGGGATTGGAGTGAGATGAGCTTTGGAGTCCCTTCCAACCCAAACCACCCCGCGATTCTGTGTTTTAAAGCAAGTTCACTATCAAAAAATGACAAGACTACGTCCACACCATCCCTACATCACCTTTTCCCAGGAGCTCACCTGGGCGCATCTCCCGACGCCGCCGTTGTAGCGCCGGAAGGGGACACACTGCTTCTTCAGGGTGACGTCCTTCAGGTACTTGGTGGCCTTGCGGATGTGCATGCCCTTGATGGCCTGCGCGGTCTCGCGGGTGTTCTACCGACACAGGGCACAGAAAAGATCCTCTGAACGCACCTTTCCAAGAGACAGCATGAGCACAACCACAACCGCTCCCCTGTCCTCGCTGGATACAATTCTTTTGGCTACAAATGCAGCACTTACCGAAAAAAACCCAAGTCAAAGAGTGAAAAATAATTAATTAACAACACTTTTTTCTTTGCTACCCACTTTTCTAACCCTTGGTATGACTGCCACTAGTGAATCTATGGGTCCAGCACACTTCTTTTTTTAAGCAGTGGCTAAATCCAACAAGGAAATTTGTAACTCTCAATAAAAGTGTAATTTAAGTGCTTTTCATAGCTCCTCTTTGGCCACTAATCTAAAAAAGCAAGACCCTAATGGATAAATTCTTAAAAAAAAGTCACAAAAATGTCAAACACAGCACCTCACAGAAACTGATGAGGAAACATTGTGACAATTGTTAACAATGTTGTTTTCTCTGAAGGAATTATAGAGAAAAAAAGGCTCAAATAAAAACTAAGGACAGAAGATCAGTCTTTCAAACAGCATTTACTAATTGTGTAAGCCAGCTCTAACTATAATCCAACCTGTTTATAATAAAAAAAGGAAAACAATGTGAAAACGTTGTATTACACTGAGCAAAAAAGGATCTGCTAAGTGCTGGGCTTTTTGTTTAAATAACACTTCTGATTTCTTTTCTGCACCTAAGCCTTTTCCAAAGGAACTGAGATCCTTGTGGCAAACACCACACAACCAAAAAGAGTGGGGGAAATTAGACAAATTTCACACCAAACACTAACCCGGTGTCTGATAAATTCACTGCAACTGTTTCCCTGCTGTATGTAGTTATCTGAATTAGACAGAGACAATTTTAAGATACAGACTCTTTTATTTTTTGTGGATGGAGACCATTACAAGAAGCTAACAGCAATCACTTAACGACTAAAGAATAAAAGACACTTCCCAAAAAAGAGGGGTTAGATGGGATATTGGATAGGAATTGCTGTCTGGGAGGGTGGGCAGGCCCTGGCACAGGGTGCCCAGAGCAGCTGTGGCTGCCCCTGGATCCCTGGCAGTGTCCAAGGCCAGGCTGGACGGGAGCTCAGGCCCTAACCACGACAGAGAGTAACGAGATAATCCTCACAATCCCTTTCAACCCAAGCCAGTCCAGGCTTCTTTAAAAAAAAAACCAACAAAAACTAACAAAAAACCAGTAAAACACCGTATGAACTTGCAATTCCTGCTACTCACACACTCCTTACCTTGAAGTGCACACGCAGGTTAGATCCTCGCGACTTGCATGCTGCAAAAGAGAAAAAAGACCAAGTTCTAAAATCAAAACCTCACCGGTTTCCGTGAAATCCCACACGAACTCTCCTAAAACAGCAACTCACATTTCGTGGGGTTCTCCGGATCCAGGGAGTAGCGCACCATCTTGAGAGCTTAGCTGAAAAACACCAGTTAAAACATTAAATTTCCAACGCTGGCACGCAGAACCCGGATTGCTCCCCTTACCGCCGCAGCTGCTCAGGAATTACGTGTTCTTTTCACAGTTACATCCAAAGGTGTCCTAAGAAAGTCATCATCGCAGCCACGAATTTTCCCAGGCCTGCCCCATCACCGCGCCCCGCATCCGCATCCCTCCCCGTCCTCCCGCGCGCCATCCCGGGGAATACCGCGGGCGCGGGGCACGTTGGACCGACCCCGGTGTCCGAGACGCCGGTGCCAGCGGGGATGGGGCGGGATGGGGGCAGATGGCGGCGGATGGCGTGGGACGGGACCAGCCATGACTCCTCACCTCGGGGCGGTGGCGGCAGAGGAAGAGGAAGGGCGGGGCGCGCCGGCAGCGCGCGCGCATCTCGCGAGATTTCGGACGGGGGCGGCCCGCGACCGCCCCGTCCCCGCCCCTCCCCAAGATGGCGGCAGTGTCGTGCCGTGAGGGCTGGGTGTGCGGGTAGCGGTTCTCTGGCCGTCCTTGTGAATAAAACCTGCCATGGGGAGAGACACCGCGGTATTCACCCTCTCGTGGGGAAAGACACCGCGGTATTCGCCCTCCGCTCATGGTACAGGTGCTTTTAGTGTGCATCAGGCACAGCACCACCAGCCGATCGAGAGAGGGGGCTGCCCCGCGCCGCTCCGCACTGGTGCGGCCTCACCTTGAACGTTGTGAGCGATTTTAGTCACCGCAATATAACAAAAGTATCAAACTGTTAGAGAGCGTCCAAAGGACGGCTACGGAAATGGTGAAGGGCTTCGAGGGGAAGCCGAATGAGGGGCGGCTGAGGGCACTTGGTCTGTTCAGTTGGAGGAGACTGAGGGGAGGCTCATCGCGGTTAGAACTTCGTGAGGGAGCAGGAAGGTCAGGCATTGATCTCTTCTCTCTGGTGACCACTGACAAGATGCAGGCAACGGCTGGAGCTGTGCCAGGGAGGTTTAGGTCGGAGATCAGGGAAAGGTTCTTCCCCCAGAGGGTGCTGGGCACTGCCCAGGCTCCCCAGGGAATGGGCACGGCCCCGAGGCTGCCAGAGCTCCAGGAGCGTTTGGACAGCGCTGCCAGGGATGCACAGAGATTGTTGAGGGGCTGGACTCAATGGTCCTTGTGGGTACTTTCTAGCTCAGGGTATTTTGTGATTCAATCAATCAGGATCATTTAGGTTGGAAAAGCCCTCCGAGATCATCGAGTCCAACCTGTGCCAAATCCCCACCTTGTCACCAGCCATAGCATAGAGTGCCATGTCCAGGCCTTCCTTGGACACCTCCAGGAACTCGGACTACAACACCTCCCCTTTCAACCCCTTTTCATGAGGAAACTCCTACTGGTGTCTAACCTGAACCTCCCCTGGCACAATCTGAGGCCATGTCCTCTCCTCCTGTCCATTGTTCTCTGGGAGCAGAATCCAACCCCCCACCTAAAATCACAGAATTGTTAAATTTGGAAGAGACCTTTAAAATAATCCAGTCCAATTCCCATCCCAGCAGCCACCACCGTGTTCACCATTAGATGGCAGCTCAGGATGGGAATAGAGCAGCACATCGCTCACAGAGGTGTCCAGGAGACCAGAACGCAGAGATTCATTCAAATTCATATTTATAAACCTCAACTGGTATTTACTGCACCATTATAAAATAATCACAGACTGACTCATTAAAAGAAAAGATTTTTCTTTTCCATTTTAGGCAGCATTTGCGACTGGAACTGCTTGGGAAGCAGCTCAATAAAAGCAATTTGTTTCCTGAAAGTGGTGCCCAGCTGCAGCAAAAGTCTCATGGAGAAAAAATTGACAGAATGGGGAAAAAAAATAAGAGACATATTCCTGAGAGGGCAGTAATCTGGTGTGCAGGCACCTCCCCAGCACGAGAGCCTGGGTTTAACTGAGTTTGGAAATGAGCAGAGGAGGAACTTGCTGCCCATGTAAAGGCTCTGAGCAGGTGGCTATTTTTGGATCTCTTGTTTAGGGTTAAAAAGCCCCAAAGCTCTGCAGCTAGGATTTCACCCAGATAGGAAGAGGAAAATATTTGAGCTAACACAAATATTTACTTGGCTAAAAACTGTAAGAGCTCTAGTTGTTACTGCAGCTCTCCATTTACCTGCCTTAAAATGTGCCTTTTTCTTTGTTTTCAGAGAAGCTCTCTGCAAAGTCTCCAAGCAACTTTCAAGCACTGATCTCAAAGAGGGAAACATGCTGGCATGTGGGCAAATATTACTTGTTCTCTTTATCATACAGTCACAGAGTGGTTTGGAAGAAACCTCAAAGATCATCTCATCCCACCCCCTGCTATGTGAATAGACACCTTCCACTATCCCAGGGTGCTCCAAGCCCCGTCCAGCCTGGCCTTGGACACTGCCAGGGATCCAGGGGCGGCCACAGCTGCTCTGGGGAATGCTATATAGCACTGAGTTTCCAGGTACAATAAATTTAAACTGTCTAAAGCTGTCCTCAAACACTTGCACATATTCCACAGCCTTCTGCACCATACTGTGGGAATCCCCTCTCAGAACATACCTGAATGCAACTCTTTTTCTTCATCCTGTCTGCCCTTCCCTCTGCACCTTCCTCTGTTTTCTGCTGGGGCAGGAACCCGGTCTTTCCATGGGAAGCACCTTTTCAAACAGCTGCTTCTTGGCAGCAGAGCACAGAAGCAAGGAGATGTTCTAGGAAAGCTGGAGGAGACGTGTGAAACACAAGTGCTTGACGCGTGATGGGGGTTATCACCTGTGTTCATCAATCAAACCCAAAATAAATACATTTTCTGTTTCCCTACAGGTGGAACTGTTTTGCTCAGCTGCTGAGGGCTTGCAATGGTGGAAGGGTATCACAGAACAACAGAATATCCTGAGCTGGGAAGGTCCCACCAGGGAGAGTCATGGAGTCCAGCTCCTGGCCCTGCGCAGACACCCCAACACTCCCACCCTGTGCATCCCTGAGAGCGTTGTCCAAATGCTCCTGGAGCTCCAGCAGCCTTGGGGCTGTGACTCCTTCCCTGAAATGCTTGTTTTCAGCTTTGGTGGGAGCTTGACAAGTGCTCTCAGGGGCAGGCTAGCGCATACCTGGTGTTAGGATCAGGGCTGAGGCAGCTGATCTTGAGCTCTTGTTGGGATTTAACCAGGTTATTCCCCCACTGCACCAGCTGCCTTGGATATTTGGGTAGTATGAGCTGACTCCAAGAGAGCTTTTGGATCCTAAGCAGAAAATTCAGGCAGGTGAGTCCAAAATCATATTCCTGAAAACTCCTGCATAGGAAGCAGCTGCCTCCTGATGGTACTGGTACCTCAATTCCACAGGACTTTACCTTAAACTCTGCTGGTGCCATCCCTCTTGCTCCCCTGTCCATACTGCCCAGCCCCGGTGCCTGTGCTGTGCATGCCCAGGGACATGTCTGCTGTCCCAGCAAGTACAGACAGCAAACACACAGCTGTGCTTGGACCTGAGCCGAACCTCCGCTTTGTGCTCTGGGAGCTCCTGCTGGGAACATCCTCCCATGAGGGGCTGATCACAATGGCAGCAGAAGTTTCTGTTATCGCCTCTGCTCTGCAGCCAGCCTGGGACAGCTGGGGCTGTTCAGCTGCACAAGAGAAGGCTCCAGGGAGAGCTCAGAGCCCCTGGCAGGGCCTAAAGGGGCTCCAGGAGAGCTGCAGAGGGACTGGGGACAAGGCCTGGAGGGACAGGACACAGGGAATGGCTTCCCAGTGCCAGAGGGCAGGGCTGGATGGGATATTGGGAAGGAATTGCTGTCTGTGAGGGTGGGCAGGCCCTGGCCCAGGGTGCCCAGAGCAGCTGTGGCTGCCCCTGGATCCCTGGCAGTGTCCAAGGCCAGGCTGGATGGGGCTTGGAGCAGCCTGGGACAGTGGAAGGTGTCCCTGCCCATGGCAGGGGGTGGGACTGGATGACTTTTAAGGTCCCTTCCATCTCAAACCATTCACTGATCCCATGATTCTCTCCTGTGGCTGTACTCCTGGGGTTGGAAGGGGGCTGCACCCCTTATCCTGCCGTGGAAAGGCCCAGCAGGCAGCAGGGAGTGTATAGGTACAGGAGCGTTCTCTCACATAAGTCCTTTTGTGTCTTTAGCTGTGGGTAAATAAGTGGCCTTATCAGTGGTACTAGGAGCTGACAATCAGCCAATGTCCCTGACAGTCATCATCCCTCCTGACCAGAGGGACAGGTGAGTGGCAAGACTGGCTGGAGTTACGTTTTCACTGGCTGGGGTTATGTTTTTGTGGCAGGTCTAAAACCACATGGAGTTCATCTCCAGCCAGGGGACCTTCCTGCTCACCTTCCAGGCTGACACTCAGCTCAAGCACACACCCAGCTTGGGACAGTCACTTCTAACAGAGGGGCAGGTGGAGACACAGGAAGGGCTGTGCTAAAACCCCTAGAACACATAGAAACACTGGGCTGACTAACCAAGCTTAACTCCAGCTTGCTAAAGCACACCCCGTATCTGCTGTGCTATAGAAGAGGGCCTGGCCTGTTCTTTGCACGGGAATGGAAGCCAATTCGTCAAATCCTTTTGTAGATATCTTGGCATTTCTCTTAGAGACACAGCTTTTGGAGTCCAAGGGTTATGTGGGGATATTAAACTGTCATTCACAAAATTACACACAAATGGTTCCTTGTCCTAATGTTTAAGCAGAAAATCTTGAAGACAAAGACATTATAAATTGAAACCAGCTTGAATGCTGCAAACACTGGGGCTTTCAAACCATCAGATAGCTGCCTACACCTTCTTTCTCTGAAATACTCTCTGCTGACCAGCCTATGGTCTCCTGTCCTCCTTGTCCCAGATGCATGGCTCCTCCAGAGCACAGCTCACCCCCACTGTTTGCCTTTTCCTCCCACAGTCAGCAAAACAGTGTCATTTGGACACATGGTAGTCAAGTTCTCCAGCTAAAGGGCTCTCCATGAGCATCTTAAAATCTACTCAGCCAGGTAGTGAGTCACAGGAGCAAGATCATAGAATCACAGATTCGTTAAATGTTTTGGGTTGGAAGGGACTTGAAAGATCATCCCATCCCACCCTCTGCCATGGGCAGGGACACCTTCCACTGTCCCAGGTTGCTCCGAGTCCCATCCAGCCTGGCCTTGGACACTGCCAGGGATCCAGGGGCAGCCACAGCTGCTCTGGGCACCCTGGGCCAGGGCCTGCCCACCCTCACAGACAGCAATTCCTACCCAAAATCCCATCTAGCCCTGCCCTCTGGCAGTGGGAAGCCATTCCCCCTTGTCCTTTCACTACATGGAAAAGGGGGAAATGCACCTCCAAAAGGTGGACTGAACTTCATCAGAGATTTGCTCTGCATCAGCAATTCTGTCTTGGTCACTTGAAGAGCTCAGTTATGTTATATATTCCTCCCTGTGGCTTTTAAGAAGAGATGCTTCCATAGGGAGCCAGAAGATCCTTATTTAAGCAGATAAGTTATTTATATGCCTATATTTGTGTGCTTTTATCTGTATATACATGTACATATATAACTCATCATAAGTGTATCATCTAAAACATGTGAACAACCGAAATGCTTTTGATGCCCTGCGAGTCCTCCTAAAACACAGACAATTCTTTGCAAGGAGAGGTTAGCTGCACATCCTATTTAAATAATTTCTGTCGTGTGTATGCTGTACCCAGAGCAGGGGTGAGGAAAGAGCTGGGGAGCTCAGCGTCACGACAACCGAGTATCTGTCCTCGCTGTCACCACTGCTGAAGCGTGATGCAGCAGCCACAGCATCTTCCCCACGCTGCTGGTGACCTGCCTGCCAGGATCATAGTCAAAACAAAAAAACCAACAAACCACAGCAATCGGTGGTGTTCTCTTAATACTCAACTTTTTTGGCATATTGTTCAAAGATACGGGTTCATCCACCCCCTACACACCCAGCTAGGAGGGAATCACTGGTAAAACAAACCTCCTGTGTGATTAAATAACCTTGTAGCTAAAGTTTGTGTTTATTCAGTGCAGTTTTTGACAGCAAACCCATTTACGCAGGTTGTGCAGGTCTATGACTGCTCGTTCCTGGCTTTAAGTGCCAGGAACAGCCAATCTCTGTGATGAGTGAATAAAGGCATCATGTAACTGCCTGATCATAAACACTTTCTGGGATAAATTAAATCCTGGGTTTACATTTGCCCTAACCTGTCTAGCTCATAACCAAGAAGTACTGTTTTAAATGTGCTTTTGATTAATGAAACCTAAATTATCCCTGGAATCACAAATATTGCCCACAATTTAGTTACAATTTAAACTATGGGGAATTCTGTTTAAACAAAAGAGAATGGTTGAACCCTGAAGCAGGTGGGCCAGAGACAATATCCTGGGCAACCAGCTCTGGCTGACTCTGCCTTGAGCTGCAGGGGGCTTGCTCTGGACAGCCTCCACTGGCCCTTCCCAACCTCAGCTTCTCTTGATCTGTGAATCCTGTCAACATTTCTAAAGCTGAGTGTGCCCTGTACTGTCAACTCAAACTCCCTTTGTTGCACTGCATCTCCTAAACAAAAGGGATCAAAGAATCCTCCTCCTCTCCTCTGCTACAGTCATGATTAATGTGGCAATGCTGGGTTGGCAGTCGGACTCAAGCACCTTAGAGGTGTTTTCCACCCTTAAATGATTCCATGATCCTATAACCCTGTCTGCTGTTTTTGCAGCTGCCCTGCTTAAGAGCTCCTCTGAATCAGCTGATAGACCACAACCAAACTTGCTTTTCTCTTCCAGGGGTTTCTCCACCTCCCTGCTGGCAGACAAAGCATGCAGGGACCTAGGACAGAAGCAGTCCTTCCAGACAGGACCTGGCTTTGCAGAGTTCTGCTCAGAGCTGGGAGATGAGCTTGGATGATGCCTACTAACACAACCTGTGCCAAAGTTTCAGACAGCAGACAGCTTTCTATTCATGGCACAGCAAGAAGCAACAGCCCTGAACATCTGAATTTCATGTCTGTAGCAATCTTTCCAGCATCTTCATTTTTTATCCCAGTGCGTGGCTTTTGTGGTCATTCCTTACTATTCTTACGGTCAGAGATTCTTCCTAAGTTTCTGATCCCCCCCAGCTCTAATGATTGCAGTGTCTTCCTCTCCACAAGACGCAAACTAACCCCGCTTTGATCCCAAATGTCACCTCTGAGGTCATCCTTCCCTCCCAGCTCGCTCCATGCCTGTCCTCCAGTCATCCAGCTACTTCCTCTTTTGCTATTGCAACAACTCTGACACAAGCCCCCTCTTTCAAAGCTTTCCCTATCTGTCCAGCTTACTAATCCTCTCTAGCTGTGCTGCCCTCCCCCTCTCCAGCCTCTCCCCTCCGCTCTGCCTGGTCTTTTCCAGCGTGCCGTGGCCCAGTCACATGCGGTGCTTGGGAAGGTCATATGATGGGTAGGGACTGCCGCGCAAGCCTGTGGCAAGGGGCCCCTATAGGTAGCACACCTCCAGCTCCCACCCCACCCCTCGGCCATCAGCTGCCCCGTGACTCACTCAGGTGCTGGACCTGCATCCTGGATGGGCACGGAAGGGGAGACACAAGGAATTGCACAAGGAGCTGTTTAGTGGGTTGGGTCCTGCACCCATATCCCAGACTGGGGATGTCTGCTGCTACTGCTCCCCTGTCCTACCTGCCCAGCAGGCCTCTGTTTAGAAGATGCCACCCTTGCTCTGTAAAGTATATCATAGAATGGAATCATAGAATTATTTGGGTTGGAAGGGATCTTAAAAATCTTCTCATTCCACCCCTGCCATGGGCAGGGACACCTTCCACTGTCCCAGGCTGCTCCAAGCCTCATCCAGCCTGGCCTTGGACACTGCCAGGGATCCAGGGGCAGCCACAGCTGCTCTGGGCACCCTGTGCCAGGGCCTGCCCACCCTCCCAGACAGCAATTCCTTCCCAATATCCCATCCAGCCCTGCCCTCTGGCACTGGGAAGCCATTCCCTGGGTCCTGTCCCTCCATGCCTTGGCCCCAGTCCCTCTGCAGCTCTCCTGGAGCCCCTTTAGGCCCTGCCAGGGGCTCTGAGCTCTCCCTGGAGCCTTCTCTTGTGCAGCTGAACAGCCCCAGCTGTCCCAGGCTGGCTGCAGAGCAGAGGGGCTCCAGCCCTGGAGCATCTCGGTGGCCTCCTCTGGACTGGCTGCAGCAGCTCCAGGTCCTTGTGCTGTTGTTCCCCAGGGCTGGGGCAGCTCTGCAGGTGGGGTCTCCCCTGAGCGGGGCAGAGGGGCAGAATCCCCCATCTTGACCTGCCTGTCACACGGCTGACGATGCAGCCCAGGGTATACCTGACCTTACAGAGAAGCCCTTTTGCTTTTCCCCTGCCCTCACTTCAGTCTTTCTGCCTGTCTGGCCTTGGACTGGGAAGTCCTGGGATGAATGTCAGCAGCATCTGTACATTATAGACAGGAACACAAGTACAAGGCACTAAGAAATGCCCCAAACTCTTCTTAATTAATTACAGAGCCATTGACTCTTCCTATTAAGCTCCACACACTCAATAAACACAATAAATGGGAGATGTTAGGCAATTAAGAATAAATGGCCAGAAGGTGAAACAGTGCCTGGTGAGGACCAGCATCTCATCATCCCATTGCACACTCTGCTAACAGATGTGGTAGGTGTCCTTTTCATTGAGACACTGAGGAATAAGACTTGATTCAGGGATGGGATAATCGATGAGTTGTCAAAGTAAAATGTGCAACCTGGTGGAAACCGAAATGAGTAATACTGTTGGTGTAAATAAAGCCAACATCTGAGAAAAGCAGGAGACTCCCTGTATTTCCAAGGTTGACTTGAGGCTTTTCCCTATCTCAGGCACATTCCAGCTCTACACCCTGCATGGATTGGAGAAAACAAATGGTTCAAACAGGAGGGTAAAGGAAGAACAGGGTGCTGGAGAACAAATGATACTGACCTTGATGATGCACAGCAGCATCTTGTGCAGCTTATTCCTGTCCTCAAGCTGTTTGTCACCCTTTTTCTGAAACACAGAAGCTAGTGCGTAAAGTCTATGTTTGTGGTTTAAAACACGATCCCTCTTCAGTGTGTGAATCACAGTGAAATACTGCCACAGGGTCTCCTATATACCAGCTGAATCAGCAGTCAGGACCAGAAATAGATTAAGAGCTTGTGTGAGCTGACACAACAACTGCCCAGGAAGAAACAATTACCTGAAATTTGCAACCATAAAGCTTGGGTATATATTTACAATAATGGTGAGAACTAACATGTGTTTTTATAGGACTTTGCTAAAGTAAGTAACAAATTAGTTGGTTTTAATAAGTAGACACTAGAAGTCGAGTGGCGTGCTCAGAGTTTCATGGGTTTGGTGTCCATGCAGATTTACAGGATCAGTTTTGAAAGCCTGGGATAGATTTAAAGTGGATTTAAGAGTGCTGAAAATTAATAATAGTGTAATAGAATGGGTTTGCATGTAAGTGACCTTAAAGATCCGTCTGTTTCCAAAGCCCCTGCCATGTGCAGGGACACCTTCCACTAGATGAGGTTCCTCCAAGCCCTTTCCAACCTGGCTCCAGACAACTGGTTTAGGGGTTAGTCTGGAGAGTTTTCAGAAAAGAAGGAGATGTCAGCTTACTCATTATTCTGCCAAAATGCCAAATTCCAAGATTTTTTACCTGCTAATTACTGGAAATAATCCCAAAGCCAGAGCTCTGCCCTGTCCGACCCATCTCAGTGGACAGGAGAGCCACTGCCTGCTCCACTGGAGCTTCATCCCAGCTGAGTGTTGGGTACACCTCACTGGTGGTGTTACCACATCCACTCCCCACCTGGGCCAAACATTCCTGCAGATTTGAAGAAAAAGCATTTGGATAAGGATATGCACTCTAGAGCAATCCCTAAAGCTAACAACTGCCCTACCTGCTCCTCTCTGGACTCTCTAGCAGCCCAGGCTCCTCTTACAAAAAAGACAGAGGAGCAGCCTAAGTGATTTATTACTTTTTTAGTATTTTCTCTTTGCTGGATGCAGGAGACTTAAAGCAGAAGCTCTGTTGAGGACTCACTATCCACCAGCTGAAGGATCAAGTAATCACAAACTTCTGAGATATCACATCCCACCAAAACAGGACCTCGGAAAGGAGCAGAAGCAAAAATCCCTCTGGCCACCCACAACACCTCCACACTGCCGATGGACTTGGCTCCAAGTCCATGTTCAAGCCCAGACACGCTCAGCATTCATCCAGCTTGGATGGAAAAGTCTGAATTTTGCGTAAAACATAAGAAGAGAGAAAATACACGTCATTCCCCAGCACAGACCTAAAGGCATCCTTGTCTGCAGAGTGGATGGAGCAGGCCCACTGCACACCGCTGGGCCTTCTGTCTGACACAAAGCAGCCAAGCAGCCTGGATCCGTCTCACAGACCACGGGACATGCTGGGAATGACAAGCTGAATTCCACTTGTCTGCTTGGGCACAGCGAACAGGCATCAGGACACACGGAGCTCTCCCTGGCTTCCAGCCTGAGCTCCTGCACAGCCCTGCTGGGGCTGAAGGAGGGCAAGATCACTTGAGGGTCTCACAGCAGCCCAGGGACTCATTCAAGACATGGGCAGGGGCAAAAAGAGATAAAAACCATCATAAAAATCACTTCATGTTGCTCATACATGTCTGAGAAAACAGCAGAAATTTGAAGAAGTAAGAAGAATTTTGTCTGTGGTGAAGGGTGGTCCAGCAGCAGGACCAGGTTCCTGCTGTGGGGAGGGGGCAGCCAGCAGGGATCAAAGCCTCCTGGAAACCTCCCAGTGGATGGCGATGCCTGGAGACAGGTACAAACTGTAACCCTGTGTGACAACGTTCACAAGAATTAGCATTTCGCAGGAATGTGGGGATTTATTCTTCAAGGCCCACCATATCCGCGAGCACTACAGCCCAAACACTGCACCAACAGAGCATGTGCTTGATAAGAACCCAGGAACAGATGCCAGCGGATTTAATGTGGGACAGGAGGCCCATTGCAGGTTTGCAGACTGCTGGCAGGGTCAGCTGTAAATATTCCCTCACAATCAAAGGCATTCATCTAAGGATTACATGCTGGGGGCTTTGTGGTAAAGTAAATTTGCAACTAACAGGACCATTAATAGTCAGACAGTTTAGTGGGCTCGCTGGCTGCCATTTATTTTCCCCCCAGTCATTTTTACTACATCTAAATACCATGCGGATGTGGGACTTGAATGAGGTGTCTTAAGAAATCAGATTAGAAGGAGTAGGAGAAGGGGTTACCTCCAACAAAGAGAGCTCAACGGGGATCGAACAGGGATATCAATAGTGGGTAAGGCCACTGAAGCATGTGAGCTGATTTCATAACCTGGTGGAGATTAGCCTCTTCTGTAAGCAAACAAACCTACACAGGGATA
The DNA here is from genome assembly GCF_020740725.1 of Corvus hawaiiensis. Classification (NCBI taxonomy): domain Eukaryota; kingdom Metazoa; phylum Chordata; class Aves; order Passeriformes; family Corvidae; genus Corvus; species Corvus hawaiiensis. Next base: position 1,523,917 of record NC_063255.1, on the reverse strand, counting down.
TGAAGTATTGGTCCTATAAAGCATGTTCATAGAGGGGCTGTATTTGAAAGGCTGAGGAGGGGAGGCAAAACTTTGTGGGGTAAGGAGTGGCTGTGAAACAAAGACACCACAGCCTGTTTTCACCCCAGTTTGACACTCTCAGAACAAAAACATCCAGAGCAGAAACTGTGCCACAGAAATGATATGTCCCCGCTCGGCAGCAAGTGCTAAGCATAAAATGAAAATGGTGTGATGGGATGATGACAAACCAAGAGTTCCCGGGCTGAGCAGGCACAGGGTGATACAAGGATGAACCTGGGATAGTATTTCACTGGAGAGCCGCCTCTCCAGGACCTCAGACCCCTTGGGGTGCAGTCAGCTCTGCACCCCTGTCTGATGTGGGGGTCCTTCCCAGGCCTTCACCCCAGCTCAGTGCACACCGAGGTTGCTGCCATCCGAGCAGCCCTTCCCTGTCTCAGCTTGTTCTCTGCCTTTCCTCCTCCATCACCTTGGAAACAAGTAAGGCAGAAGGAGCCATGCTGGAAACTAGCATCAATTCCATTGGATTCTACTGCCTGTGTTTTGTAATTGAGTATAGTAACTGTTTCATAACTAAAAAAACTAGAGAGAGAGTGTGAGTCCCTTTCTCTCCCCTCCTTCTATCCTGTAAATCCTACTTCCTCTTTCCTTGGAGAAAGGAAGAACCAGGCAGGAAGAATGGAGGGTGGTTAAAACTCTCTCAGGTTTCTAAATGTACTCCTTGACACTGAATATCTGACCTAAAGCCATGACATCACTCTTTAACTTGTTCAAATGAAAAATTCTTAATTGGAGCATCTTTAACTCTGGTTGGTGTGCCATTGTTTTCAGTAACAAGCACCTCAAGAGCCACAATTTTTCCCCAACAGGAGTGGCCAAGTGTTCCACTTGTGCCTTCCCAGAAATGTGAAGCCACAGGAATACTGTGCAAATCCCTCCTGCAGCCGTTCATATCAGCAGCAGTACCCTGTCCTGGGCCTCAGAACACTCTGCTGCTCTTTCCATGGCAGGTCATCCGTGGGAGGATGAGGGATGCAATGTTGGTAGCGCTGTTCATACAAAAGGCTGCTGTTAGTTTTCCTTGTTATCTCCAGAACTGCTCACACCGGAATTACTCTACCTCTAGAGGTTTTTAAAGAGGTGGTGTGATGATTAAGGGTTTTCCCTTTTACTTTAACGCTCAGCTCTTTGATGGTGTGGCCATTTCTGCAAGGAAAGCCGGTGTCTACATGCTAATTTTAAAGACAGGGGAAAAGAGGCATTAATGACAATTATTTTGCAGAAGTCTTCAGACTTCAGTCTCCTGGAAATCCCTTCTGTCAGGAATGCTGAACTTCTGCAGAAGACGCTGACCATAACCCAGGTTTGAGATGCTCCCCTTTTATAGAAACAGCATTGAAAGTGTCTCCTTGATGGATGCATGGGTGTGGAAACCTCTCAAATTAAGTGCTGCTGCTGTAAAACCTGTCTAGTCCTTCCCTGAGAGCACCAACAGACTCCAGACCTTTAAATATTTGGGCATCTTAATTTACATATCATACTGATTTTAGCTTTTTGCTACTAAAATAAGCTTGATTCCTCTCATGTACCTTCAACCTCCACATTTCATGAGTCTACTCTGACTCACCGTGGTGCTGAAGAAGAAACCAGACTCAGCCACCCAGCACCCACCTGCAAAGAGCTTGTGACTACAGCTGAGTGGAACATTTTTCTATTTCCTATAAAAATGCTCATGATTTCAAAAACATTCCTCTACTTTTGGACTGAATTGAGACCTTTAGGAAATCATGTAGGAATGGAGCCAGAGAGAGAGGAAGAAAGCCAGAAAGACTCCTCCAAGAACAGCCACTATCTCCGTGGGCATTGCCCCCCTCACACCAGCTGCTGAGGTAAAGCCTCCAACATCCCTGCAAGTGCTGTAACTCTCAAGCTTCCATGTCTTTTAAAGTGGATCACTATACATTTTACCCTGGTTTATTATTTATTACTTACTACAATATCCAGAAATTCCATCTGGGAGCCATGAAATCTTTCCCAGTGAAAAACTAATCAAAACTAGGAATTTTTCCTTAGAAATATTTGGCTTAATGAACTGCAATTTTCCAAGCAGCTCTGGGTGGGAGCCTCCTTCCCCCCAGGCCACGAGGGTTACAGAGAGGTCAGTGCCGAGCCACACTCCGTGAGTTGATACAATGCCCATCACGACAAACCCTGAGCATCTCCCTGGATGATCATCACCTTTCGGCTGAAGAAGCCAGGAATTATTTTGATGCACTTTTTCCTTGCTGTTGCTAAGCTATTCTCATTGCTACTGTCATTCTTGGAAGCCAGAGGCAAAGACCAGGACTCCCTTCCCAGAGCCCGGAGTTGCACAGACAAAAGGAGGAGCTTTACAATAGTGGTTAAACCACGATACTGTCGTGGTGTTCAGCAGTCTGGAAGGGGTTTGTTGGCACCAGAAATTTTTTTAAATTATAAGGCATTTGGTGATGAGGCTTGGCTGATTCATTTCCTGCAGGAGTAAGTCCAGTAGTGGTCAGCAGCTGAGAAATCTGGATCCTTTTGGTTTTTTTCAGTCAGTGCTGTCAGGGTGCTGCTCCTCGAGAGGGACCACACAGCTGCAGAGAAGAGGCTGCATTCTCAGGACATTCTGCTCAATCCCACGCTCCCTGAGGAGCATGAGCATCATCTCCAGCCTCTGGAAACAGGACATGCTTGAGGCGATCCCAGAACATGTATTCATCCTGCAGAGTCAGAAATTAAGAGGTTCTAGAAACAATCCCCGAAGAGGAGAGGAGCAGCAGTCCCCAGCCACAACCTGTCACATATAAGAGAGCTACAAGGAAATAGAAGTAGAATAGAATAGAATAGAATAGAATAGAAGTAGAATATTTCAGTTGGAAGTGACCTGCAATGACCATCTAGTGCAACTGTTGATCCACACAGAGTCAGGAGGCTCAGAGATGTGGGGTACAAACTGAGTACTCTGAGAAAGCACTGCCAGAAAGTCAGATTAATTGTCTCCTGGTGAGGGCTAAAGCAATTCCTGTGCCGAATTGCCTCCCTTCCTCCCTTCCTCCCTTCCTCCCTTCCTCCCTTCCTCCCTTCCTCCCTCCCTCCCTCCCTCCCTCCCTCCCTCCCTCCCTCCCTCCCTTCCTTCCTCCCTTCCTTCCTTCCTTCCTTCCTTCCTTCCTTCCTTCCTTCCTTCCTTCCTTCCTTCCTTCCTTCCTTCCTTCCTTCCTTCCTTCCTTCCTTCCTTCCTTCCTTCCTTCCTTCCTTCCTTCCTTCCTTCCTTCCTTCCTTCCTTCCTTCCTTCCTTCCTTCCTTCCTTCCTCCCTCCCTCCCTCCCTCCCTTCCTCCCTCCCTCCCTTCCTCCCTCCCTCCCTTCCTTCCTTCCTCCCTCCCTTCCTTCCTTCCTCCCTCCCTTCCTTCCTTCCTCCCTACCTCCCTCCCTCCCTTCCTCCCTACCTTCCCTTCCTCCCTTCCTCCCTTCCTCCCTTCCTCCCTTCCTTCCCTTCCTTCCTTCCTTCCCTTCCTTCCCTTCCTTCCCTTCCTCCCTCCCTCCCTCCTAAACCCCACTGCCATATGTTTATATGAGAAAATCAGGAATTTACACACCAATTTCCATGCCAACTGTGCAATTTTCAAATAAAACTTTTAAACTTTTGCAAACCCTCTGACTTTTGTCTTTCCTTTAAACCCTAAGCTTTTATAAATCCTGGGTGCTCCCTTCTCCTTAGGGGTGAGACACCACACTCCTCATCTTTGCCCATCATTTGCCTGCACCTTTTTCCTTTACCCACCACAGACCCTGGTGCCTTCTCCTTGCTTTCTGCTGTGAGTTTGGAGAGAAAGAGGAGCTGCAGGGCTGAAGAAGGGGGAGAAAAAGAGAGCAGGAAAATCGTGTTCCCAGAGTATGATCCCTTCTTACACTTATAATGCTGTGGTGAGACAGCAGCATTATAAAGTGAAATAACTTGTTATGGATCAGTAACTGGTAAATATACAAGTAATTAAAAGGTAAAAATAAATGGTTATTTTTTGAATTCAAAATTATTTATGGTATCGATAACGTACTGCAGAAGGTGATAGGCTGTGAGTCGGGCAATGCCGTTCAGGAAGCATCTTGTGCCCCTTAGGTCCAGAGGGCCCCAAGTGGCAAAGTTCTGGGGGGTTCCCACGGGTGGAGATGGAAAGCACAGACCCCACTGGTACCTAGGTCAGCACCCGTGAGCCCCCCTCCCCAAACTCCCGCCAGTTCCCCACGCGGGGCTGCATGTCCCCTGTGCCCCTCGGGGTGTCAGCGCTGGGGACTCCCTGTGGCTCCCTCCAACCCCCCCATGTGTCCCCTGTGCCCCTCGGGGTGTCAGCGCTGGGGACTCCCTGTGGCTCCCTCCAACCCCCCCATGTGTCCCCTGTGCCCCTCGGGGTGTCAGCGCTGGGGACTCCCTGTGGCTCCCTCCAACCCCCCCATGTGTCCCCTGTCCCCCTCGGGGTGTCAGCGCTGGGGACTCCCTGTGGCTCCCTCCAACCCCCCCATGTGTCCCCTGTCCCCCTCGGGGTGTCAGCGCTGGGGACTCTCTGTGGCTCCCTCCAACCCCCCCATGTGTCCCCTGTGCCCCTCGGGGTGTCAGCGCTGGGGACTCCCTGTGGCTCCCTCCAACCCCCCCATGTGTCCCCTGTGCCCCTCGGGGTGTCAGCGCTGGGGACTCCCTGTGGCTCCCTCCAACCCCCCCTTGTGTCCCCTGTCCCCCTCGGGGTGTCAGCGCTGGGGACTCCCTGTGGCTCCCTCCAACCCCCCCATGTGTCCCCTGTGCCCCTCGGGGTGTCAGCGCTGGGGACTCCCTGTGGCTCCCTCCAACCCCCCCATGTGTCCCCTGTGCCCCTCGGGGTGTCAGCGCTGGGGACTCCCTGTGGCTCCCTCCAACCCCCCCATGTGTCCCCTGTGCCCCTCGGGGTGTCAGCGCTGGGGACCCCCGGGGACCCCCCCACGCGGGGCGTGGCCTCCCATTCATGCTGTCGGTGACGTCACGGAAGGCGTGACCAATGGGAGCGGCGAAGTGGCCCCGCCCATGGTGCGACTCTTAAAGCGCCGCCGCCGCCGCCGCGCGTCCGTCCGAGCGTGTGTCCATCCATTCATCCATTCCCTGCTCCAGCCCTCCGTCCGGCCGTCCTCCCGAGCCATGAGGAGGCTCTTGCTCCTGCTGTGCAGCGCCGTGTCCTGTTGCATCGCGGCGCGGGGCGCGGAGGCGGCGCTGCCGGCGGCAGGAGGTGGGTGAGCGCGGTCCCACGCGGGACCGGGGGAGCCGCGGAGCGGGTTCGTCCCCTCCCGGGGCAGGCGGGTTCGGAGGCGCTTTGCTGACCCTTCTCTCCCGCTGGCTCGCAGATGGCAGCGCGGAGCGTGTGCCGGCACAGAAGGCGCGGGTGAAGTTCGGTCTCCGCTCGTCGCCGGACGCCGGTGAGGATGGTTGCACGCTCGTCATCGGCCAGCACCAGTGCCTAGAGGACTGCAAGTTCAACGTGACAGCTAAAACCTTCTTCATCATTCACGGCTGGACGGTAAGTGTGAAGAATCCTGGGCATTGCTGAGTCTGCCCACTCAGAGGGAGTAAACTGCCCTGCAAATGGGCTGTGTCTCCAGAATATTGATTTTCAGGAATTTCTGTGACTGCCTCATTCCCGAAGGTGTTCAAGGCCGGGTTGGATGGCACTTTGAACAACCTGGTCTAGTGGAAGATGTCTCTGTCCATGGCAGGGGACTTGAAACTAGATTATCTTTAAGGTCCTTTCCCACCCAAACCATTGTAGAATCCTATGAATATAGGAATTTGGGAAAACCTTTCATGTTCTGAGCACAGTGGTCTCTTAAAAGCTGTGCTTCTATTGAGATCTCTGGAGCAAAGAATTCTGGGTCAGGCTTAGGAACTCTGAAATCACCCAACTCATTCATAACTGCTCAAGATCACTTCATAGCTCTGTAATGTGAACGTGGCACTAAAATCCAGCTGACTGACCCCTGTGAATGTGACACTTGACTTCACGGGCACGTGTATAGACCTTCTGTAATCGTAGCTGTGTGCCCAGCCCTGACGTCTGCTACGTGGTCTCCTTGATAAAGAAACAAGAGGGCACACAGACTTTATCAAGCTTTATAATTCTGCATTTGATGAGGCTGAGTGTGTGGCACGAGGGCACTTATCAGCTCTGCCAGGGCTTACACAAACCGTAGTGCCAGGTCTGGCGAATAATTTTGCAATCCATCAGAATTTCTGAAACTCTTGAGAAAAAGTGCGATAAGGTGGCACATAACGAATGCCTCTCCCTCCTGCCCTAAAAAGCAAGTGGATAATTACAGCCAGAGTCTCTCAAAACCTGTTTTTCTTACTCCATTGCAATGCATGCTCTTACTGCATTGCTGAGAGGTAGTGGGGCTTGCAGAGGAGCAGCATGCAGCTGGAGCAGCGTATGTAAATGACATGCAAATAACTTGACTGTGGAGGTGTCATCTTGGTCCTGCAAGCTGGAAACTGACACCTGAATCTCTTTCTAGATGAGCGGCATGTTCGAAACCTGGCTTGACAGCTTGGTGTCCGCACTGCAGGAGAGGGAGAAGGATGCCAACGTGGTTGTGGTGGACTGGCTCTCTCTTGCCCACCAGCTCTACACTGATGCCGTGAACAACACACAGATTGTTGGAAAAACCATAGCAAGGCTGCTTAACTGGTTACAGGTAGTGCAAGCTGAGAGCAGTCTCTGTTGTAATGCTCGGTTAGGGACTGTTGCACAAGGCTGCAGAGTGTTCACCAGCTCCAAGGCTCACCAGCGGTGCAGGCTCTGCTGTAACACCCACCTCAGGGCTTGGCCAGGTGATGGCTCATAGCTGCAGTGCTGCTGCCCTGCCTTCCTGAAAGATGCTGCCTTGCAGCACGCTCGGGTCAGTGGTGCTGAAGTGCAGTTCAGATTTGGGAGTGCTGCCTGAGCAATGTGGGCTTGGGAGTTGGGCATTCAGAGCCACCACTGGCTTGGCAGGAGGGTGGGGAAGGAGAAGGAGAGGTCCGTGGTGCTGCACTTGGCACCTGAGGCCATGGCCAGTGCTGAGTCTGCTGGCAGCTCCCAGGGGGAAAGTTTTATTCTTTATGATAAAGAATATCTTAATTGGGGCTGGAACATGGGTAAACCACAAGGGCCATCCAAACCATTCCACTCATCTTGATGGAATACAAAACAAAGTGTGCTTATCTGCCCTCTTCCCTCCATCTCTTCTTGGAATTAGACTTTCTATTCCTGCAGATAGAAGCAGCACCAGATGCCCGGAAAGACAGGGGATCAAACTCTCATATTTTCTTTTCCTTGCAGGAAAACCCGCTCTTCAAGCTTGAGAATGTCCACCTGATTGGGTACAGCCTGGGTGCCCATGTGGCTGGCTTTGCTGGTAACCACGTCCATGGGACCATAGGCAGAATTACAGGCAAGTGGCTTTCTAAGCAGTCTCTCTCCTGTCCTTCCTGGCAGTGAGTTTCTCCGAAGAGGCTCCGTTTCCTGTGTTGCTACAATGTTGTTTTGGTGTTATTCTTCCAGAAATGACAAGTTTTCTATTTGTGGCAGCAGTGGAAAGCACAGGTCTCTTCACATCAATTGTAGCAGGGTTTCAAAGAAAAAGCCTTACCCAGGACAAACTGGTCCTGGGTTTATTTGAATTTAAATGTCGGCTCGAAACAAGTCCAGCTCAAGCTCTTACTACCTAAATGCTATTCCTCTGAGTGATACTGGTTTTGTAATTGTAGCTCATAAACTAATGGAAATGAGAGCTATTAGGTGCTGTTTGTCCTACAGGATGTCTGATTAAAAAAAGAAAAAAAATCAAACAGCTCTAACCCCTCATTCTGGAAATATCTGAAGACTTTGCTTCCAGCTCCAGAGGAAAGCTGATTTCAGCATGTGAGAACTTAGGGCATAGTACAAGGGGTTGCATTAAGCATTTAAATGTGACACTGGCAGTGAGAATTCCACAGAGCCTAGCAATAAGTGTCTGTATTTAGTTAATCAGGAAAAAAAAATCACCTGACAGTCAAGTTGTAGAAATGCTCTGGTGTGCAGCTTCAGGTTGGGGGTGAGGCTCAGGGGTTAACAGAGCATCCCAAACCCATCATGGGATCTCAGATGCAGGGATTACCTGGCTGCTGCTGAAATTGTGTTAGTCCCTCCGTATGTGCAGTCTGAGAACAGACTAAATGTCAATGAGGCAGCTTTGGCTGCCAGCTGTCCCTGGGGTGTTAAACCTCTTCTGGTCTTTGGAGCTGCCTCTTGAATCATGTCTTCACCATGACCTAGTGAAGGCTCTTTGCTTCCAACAGGCAATCTGATCATGGTGCTACTATTGGGTTGTATTGCTCCAAAAGTGGAGCGGGACATCTTTATTTGTTCCCTCGGTGAGCCCGTGGTGAAGACATCTTGGGGGATAGTACCAGCAATGGGGCTGGGACTGTCTGTGTATCAGCTGGTGAGGAGACATGCCAGCAGCAGGCTTCTGGCTGTATTCTGTATGAAATAGCCCAATTTCTTACCTGGCCCTTTGTGTTCTGTCTCTGACTCCAGGCTTGGATCCTGCTGGCCCCATGTTTGAAGGAGTGGACCCCAGCAGGCGCCTCTCCCCCGATGATGCCAACTTTGTGGATGTCCTTCACACCTACACCAGGGAAACACTGGGTGTTAGCATTGGGATCCAGATGCCTGTGGGCCACATTGACATCTACCCCAATGGGGGAGACTTCCAGCCTGGCTGTGGCCTAAGTGATGTCTTGGGAGCCATTGCCTATGGGAGTAAGTTCTCTTTACCTTTTGCCTCTGTTCAGTGTAGACTTCTCACAAATAGACTGGCATTGATGCTGGGGGGTGGCCTTTTCCATAAAAGCAAAGAAAACCATTTCTTCCTTCTAAATTGTCTGTACTACTGGAGATAGTTGCTGGAAACTATACCTGCTTTTAATTCCCATTCTCACTCCCAACATCTGATCATAATCTGTGGTCTTCTTATGCTGGGACTAGGAACCTCTTGAAGCTCTTCATGGTAAGGGCTAAGTGAGCATCTCCCACTAACCTCCTGAATTGCTGCTGTTAGAGAACTGTTGAAGTTTGGCCACGCTCAGCTCATGTTGGGCTGCAGAAAGGCATAGCTCACTTTATCTTACGGGCTGCTGGGGTGACAACTGCTTAAACCCAGTGTATCCCTTGCAACTCTGCCTCTCTAGCAATTGGTGAAGTTGTTAAGTGTGAGCATGAGCGGTCTGTGCACCTCTTCGTGGACTCCCTGGTGAACCAGGACAAGCAGAGCTTCGCATTTCAGTGCACCGACTCCAGTCGCTTCAAGAAGGGCATCTGCCTGAGCTGCCGCAAGAACCGCTGCAACGGCATCGGCTACAACGCCCGCAGGATCCGGCACAAGAGGAACAGCAAGATGTACCTGAAAACCAGGGCTGACATGCCCTTCAAAGGTATGCTTCCCCTCCCCGGAGGAGCACGGCCTCCCTGTGGGAGCAGCCTCCCAGAGTTGGTGTTGGGAAGGATGTCGAGGTGGAGGAGCAGCATCGCCCCGAAGCCGTGCAGCTGCAGGCGTCGGTGTTCCACTGGCCCCCAGCTGCACTTCTGTCCTGTGGCATTAATGTGCTCCTTCCTCCCTGTGGAATGAACCCACAAGAATGCTCTGCCTTTTGAGCAGGACTGCAGTTCACCTGCTGTGCTTGCAAAACTCAACCTCAGAGCAGTGTAAGCCTTCCCCAGAGTGGAGCTGCTGCTGTTGTTGTGTAAAACTCAAATTTGTAATCAGCAAGGGCAGGAAAAAGTGATCAGTGCTGTCTCACTAAAGGAAGGGTCTGGTCTTTGCTAGCCAGCACTATTTCACACCAAGCAACACTGAGCAACGTCTCTTTCAGCACAGTTGGTTCCATCTCTGCTCTCCCCTTTCTCTCCAGTCTACCACTACCAGATGAAAATGCATGTCTTCAGCTATAAGGGCTTGGGAGAGGTGGATCCCACCTTCTCTGTCACCCTCCACGGCACCAATGGAGACTCTGAGCCTCTCTCTTTAGAAATGTAAGTGATCTGGCTTTTGTGTTTTTACCTAAGAAGGCCACAGGGACTACACAGGATGGCAGCATTCTTTTTCCTCTGCTAACACTGGCATTGCATCCCAGCCTAGCAGCCTCGCTTCATCACCTTTCAAAAAAGCCTTTCATCCAGTAGCCTAATTATAATTTATTACTGGATGAATTGAGAACATTTTAATGTGCCCAGTCCTTTACATGCTAGCATTCATGTCTCATTGCTTTTTTGTGTGTGTTTGTTTGTTTGTTTTGCTTTTCCCTTTCCCCATTTGGACGTAGGCTGAAATATCTCTGGAGGTGCTGCTGACCTCCTTTAGCCTCTCCCAAAAGAAAGACCAGGCATGAAACCCACCTTTAAGCTATGGAAGGATGGCCAAGCTAAGTTCTCGATGCATTGTGTGGAACCAGCTATCTGAGTTCACCTCAGTGTAATCAGCAATTAACTGGTGACAGTTGAACGTGCAGCACTTGATAAGCTGTAAGGGCTGTGTTAAACTCCTGGCACAGAACAAAGGAGCACCTGGCATGCTTCCATAAGGAAAAAATTCTGAGTGTCTGCCTCTCTTTCAGGCTTGATCTAATCGGCCTAAACGCTACGAACACCTTCCTGGTCTATACTGAGGAGGACATGGGTGAACTTCTGAAAATAAAGCTCACCTGGGAGGGGACATCTCAGTCATGGTATGATCTGTGGAAAGAGCTGAGGAGTTACTGGTACAGGCCCGTGAATTCCTCCCAGGAACTCCACATCAGACGAATACGTGTGAAATCTGGGGAAACTCAGCAGAGGTAATAATTGTGCTAGGCTGCACGTGAACTGACCTGAAACTTCAACCCAGAACTGAGAAAAACAAGCTGGTGTTTTGGCTGTAGTTGGTATCCTGAGCTGCCTTTCATTTTTAGTGTCACCAGCTAATGCTCCTTTGTGGTGTAAGAGAGCAGGTCACTGTCCTGCACGAGGCTGCAAACAGGCTTTAAGCAAAACTAGTGCTTTATTTTGATACTGTGGCATCCCCTGGGGACTAAGTTAACCTGCTTCAAGGTGGTTTAGATCATACCTAAAGCGTTACAACACTGAGCACCAAAAGTACTGAAACATGGATGGTCACGGCTGTTACTTACAGGCTTAATGTGCTGATTTGGCACAACCAGCAGGACGTAAAACTGCAACCAATAACATGGTGACACCAGCCCCTCAAGCACTGCATTGCTTCTTCTGGCATCTGCCTGGGGGTTGGAACGAGGTGATTTTTAAGAGCCTTTCCAAACCCAACCCATATCCCTGGATCATAGAGTTGACTATAGAATTCTAGTGGAAGATTCTCTACTGTGGCAGGAATGATTTTTAAGGTCCCATCCCAGCCAAATCATTCGCTGATTCTATGATTCTCTGCAAGTGGAAAGTTACCTGAACATCCAAAAAGTATTAAAACTTCCAAGCACATAGCACTGCACTCCCACTTCCTTTGTTAATGGTGATCTGAAGGTAACCCAGATTTGTCAAAGAGCAGCAGTTGACACTGACGATTTCCCACATTTCTCAGGGCTTTAAATAAGCATCACCTGTCATCTGTAAGGTATTCTGCATCCTGGCTTGTACGAAACACAGGGGTAGTAGAAGCAAAGATCCCCAGTTAAAATATTGAAGTAGGAAGTAAAACAGCTGCTCAAGGGGCTGATGGTGTATCCAGATGCTCTGTGGGATGGATGTCTAATCAAACAACTCGTCCTAGAATTAGCTGCAATCTGTATTACTTGTTAATTGTTAATCATGGAGACAGCAGGTACCTTGACTTCTGATTCCTCCTCCTCCTAGGTTTGCTTTCTGTGTGGAGGACTCCCAGCTAACCAGTATATCTCCTGGCAAAGAGCTCTGGTTTGTGAAATGCACAGAGGAATGGCAGAAAAGGTATGGAAGTCAGTCAAGAGAAATTCTGTCTGATGCGTGTGGCTTGGCTGGGATGAGTGGAACCTTCTCCTTTTTTTTTTTTTTTTTTAGACCCCAAAACCTCTTTTCTTTCATAAAAGATAAGGATTTTTAGCCTAAGATTCACAGCTATCAGACTTAATTTTCATGTATGCTATATCTATTGCTAAGTAGGTGATATTATTCTCCCTTCTGACCTTGGATTGTCACCTTGTACCTTTACATGTTTACTGCCAAATGGGTGTAGCTCAGTCCTTGGTCCTAATTGTGGTAGGTGCTAAATTGAGGTGCCACCAATGCCCCAGATCTGTGCAAGAGTGGAAAGGTAAGTAAGAGGCATCTATTAACTGCCCTGTAAAACAGGGGGAAGCTAGCAGGAGTGCAGGGCATTGCCTCAAAGATTGTTTCAGTCTGGTAGAAGACCCTGAGCTGCCAAGAAATCTCTTGGTTAAAGTTTGAGCTCAACTGAATGAGCAAGACGCAGGTGAGGACTTGCCATGGTGTTACAGCCCTGACTCCTACAGCCTCATCTCCAGGCCTGCTGATCTCTTCTGGTCCAGGAGAGTGCAAACTCTGCCACTGCCAAAGCATCTCAGCCTTGCTTAACCTCTGGGGGACTTCCCAGACACCTAGAACTATCCTCAGAGCATGACTTCCAGAAAGTCTGGTCCCAGCAGCAACAACCTGATTGCCTCAGATGCCTCCAGTCATATTTTGAATGAATCCCTATTCATTTGACTAAAGGATACTTTCCTTTGGATTCAGCCCAGCCTTTTGCCCTCTCTTAAATTTCAGTTTGGAGACTTGGAGCTTTATCACTTCTAATCCAGAGGACAAAGTGCTTGTTAGGGCTAGCAGAGCCCTGTGGAAGTCAAGCTTTGCACAGCCCTCCTGGGCAGCAGAGCTGGGCTCAGAAATGCGAGCTGGTCCCGCTCCAGGTTTGGCAGAAACCAGCAAGCTGTGCTGTGCACAGTAGCAAACAATTCTGTGAATGAAACCCCTGTGCAAAAACTTGTTGCCCTGCCACAAGTCTCGAAAGATTGAGTAAACAGTCCTGCAGGTACAATAAAAGGCTGTTTTGATATGCTACTTGGTAACCCCCATAAAACAGAATTGCTGGCAGATGTGCCCTTCCTGCTTGCTCGTGCCATGCAGCTTGTGCACGAGGCAGAGGAGCTGAGCACAGCTCCAGCACACCATTTTTTCTAGGAAATGATCCTTTCTCCCAGAAATTATGAATGATTACTTGCTGTTCAGCTCTCTGTTTCTGCCAAGTCAGTGCAATATTATAGTTCCCTACTTGGAGATTGAGCCTGCAAACATCTGTCCATCCCAAATGGAGCTGCACAGGCAGGGTCTAGCTCAAGCCCTGTAATTTCTGCTTGCAGCCTGCATAATGTCTGCTGCAGGCTCTCACTGAGTAGCTACTGGGCAAAGTGTGGCTTTGACAGAATAAAACACCAACCTGTGCTGTCCAAACCTGTTCTTGGCATCCCAGAAGTTCTTAGAAATTCTTCATTACTCCTCTTAACTTCTGCATTTAACTAGGTATCTTTTTTGCTGTTTTCCCCAGATCTGTCTCAAATCTCCTCTGAAGGCTCCCCGTAGGACTCAAACCAAGCAACCTAGGTGCATGAAGACCACACAGGTGGCAAGATGCTCTGGGGAAAACCTGGCTTGGTAGCACTTAAAAAAACTAGCTCTTAAGGACAAAACATCTTGGACTGGATGCAAGAAACTGAGGAGCAATTGATGAACTGTGGTCCTAGACCTAGAATAACTAAAACTCCATTTTCCCTTTCCCGAAGAGCCTGGTTTGTGCATTTAACCTTGCCTTGACCTGTTACACGCTGCATTTTCCCTTCCCTGCTCCCATTAACTAGAACTATGGATGAGATCTTCACAGACTGAGAGCTCAGCTATGATCTTCTGGTCTGCCTGCCAGTGGAGTTGAGAAGACAAATAACCACGCTAACTGCCCATCAGACCGTGGATGACAGAGCCACCAAGAACAAATTAGTACCTAGGGTAGGAGTTACCACGGTCCTGTAGCACTGTGGGCTGTGGGAAAGGGAGACCAGCACAGGTCAGCTGTGTGGGGTTGTCCAGGGAAGGGCTGGGGATAAGCACAATGCCACTTAATTCAAGTTGCCCTTTGCTTGCCTTAAAAATAATCTGTTCTGATACTGAAATGTCTATTTACCTGACATATGGCCTGATAAGAAGGCAGTGCTCTGTCCTCCCTGCTCTGGGGCAGGACACGGTGCAGGTGGTGGTGGTGGTGGTGGTGGCAGCTGCTCCTTGCCCCCTGGTCAGTGTCCACAGTGGGGCCGCCCAGTCCCACAAGTGGATCCCTTTTTAAGGGGCAAAGAGTAGCTGCCCTTGTACTGACTACAGGGATGGAGGAAGGTGAAGCACTGTGCTGCCTTGGGAGAGCTTTGCACTGCTCCCTTTAACTGCTGAGGATGCATTCCTCTCTGCTCAGAAGCTGTTGTAGTACCAATGCATAATTAAGACCTTATTTATGAGTAAAGTGCCAAACATGCTGCCCTCATTGTCACAACACCTCAGTTGGATTCCCTGGTCCCAGGTGATCTTGGCTTTGCTTTGAGTTGGACAGACTCTACAGCTGTCCTGTTTGCTACAGCAGAGTGGACCTTGTCAGGTGGTGAACTAGGTTTTGTTTTGGTTGCTTGCTTTTCTCTTTTTTTTTTTTTTTCCTTTTTATTTTTGGAAAGAGAATTGGTAAAACAACCCTTGAGCTTTTGGCATGCAGAAAGGCAATCTCAAAAATGGTGTTGCCAGGTGGTGCACTGAGGTCTGAAGTCTTAGCAAGACCTTCTGAGGCCTGCAAATCTCTTCAGTTTTTGTAAAGCTTCAGTCCAACCAAAGCAAGCACATTTGGGGATATTTTTTTTCATGGTTTTATGCAAAGTCTTCAATAACTGAAGCCTTTGGTAAGTATCTGTGACTTGTTGCCATGCCATACTTAGAGAAGTTTCAAAGCCCTATTTGTATATTGTGGTTTTTGTATGACTTAAAACATAATTTATTTCTCATATTGTATATATGTAAAGTTTTAAACATTTTGGTTTCGAGTAACAGTTTTTATAAGCCTTGAGATAAAAAATAAAGGGCTTTGTAAAAATCACTGAAGTCTTGTTATTGATCACAGAATCATTTAGGTTGGAAAGACCCTCCAAGAACATCGAGTCCAACCCTGCCCCCAGCTCTGCAAAGGCCACCACTGTCCCATGTCCCCAAGTGCCACATCCACACACATCCAGGCATGGGGTTTCCACCACTGCCCTGGGCAGCTCTGCCAGGGCTCAGCAACCCTTTCCATGAAGAAATTTTCCCTAATTTCCAACCTGAGCCTCCCCTGGCACAGCTTGAGGCTGTTTCCTCTCCTCCTGTCCCTGTTCCCTGGGGGCAGAGCCCGACCCTCCCCTGGCTGCCCCCTCCTGTCAGGGACTTGTGCAGAGCCATCTACCAAAAGCTTTGACATTCCTTGCCAGAACAGCTGTCTATGACTGTCTTGTTCCTCTCTGCAGGTCCCTGATACCTGCAGCCATGTACAGCACCCTCCTTCTTCTTCAGCTCCACTGTGTTGCCAAGGCCAGGCTGTTCTCTCCATGCACCCATCACTGAGGGCCTTCAGGAATGGGCCAAGTCACTCCATATCTAAACTTTCTCTGCAGAAATGCTCCTCATGAAACATTAGGAGAGGGGGGACATGGAGCTGGTCCCAGGTCTGGAGCCCCTCTGCTCTGCAGCCAGCCTGGGACAGCTGGGGGTGTTCAGCTGCACAAGAGAAGGCTCCAGGGAGAGCTCAGAGCCCCTGGCAGGGCCTAAAGGGGCTCCAGGAGAAATCAAAATCCTTCTCTGGTTTGCAGTGGAGGGATGTTCTGGCTGCCCCTTCCCCACAGTGACCATAAGCCCCATGCAGCAGGGAACTCCAACAAAACCATTAACCTTTCCTTCCCGTGCTGTTCTCTTTCAGACATGGCAATACAACCACTGCTTTTGGCTGGGGAAAAGCAGGATTTTGTGTTACTTTCTATGGTTATTGCAGTGAGCACAGTGAACTCTGCAAAGACCATTGCTGCTGTGCCAGGCTAGTCAGGACAAGTTTAGACAAACTCCCTCTCCTCCTTTGATTTCTTCCATTAATGCTTTTTTCCTTCATTAAATGTCACTTATATTTTGCCTGAAATGCTTCACCTTTGTCTGACTTCGCTAAAATAACCCATTGGTGAACACTTCTAAGAAAACTTACCCAAATCTAATCAATAACTGAGTTTTCCCAGCTTTTCCCAGCAGCCACACCACCAAATTTAAAGGGAAGCCTCTTATTGTGCTCTGCCTGCGCCTGACACAAATTGATGGCACAAATCCAGCAGCAGCAGAAGGACTTTGCAAACAGAGTAAATATGTCTGAGCTGAGGAAGATTTGCATGAAATTACTTAGTTAACCTTTCCCTGTGGAAAGCTCAGCAATGCCTGTCTGTGAGGAAAACTGTGTTGGTGGATTTGGCAGAGAGATATTTGGTGCTTGTAGGGCCCCTGATTATTCTGCACCCCAGAGCTGGAGCTGTTTTCTGATGTGTTCCTGTGGGGCTCCCTTTCACCCTGTGCAAAGTGTGTGTGGAGGAACTAACACCAGAAGTCATTCCAGATATCTGGAACTCATTTTTTGGCTGCTACCCCATGGATACAGCTGCGGAACAGGGGCTGGTGCCTCTTGCAGGGTGAGTCTCCTGCAAGGACAAGCAGGAGCTGGCCTCTAAAGGAAAAGGAGGAAGAATACAAGCTCACAAGAGAGGACAAACAGGCTGCAGCTCTTTCACATCCATGGGCATCCTCTTCAGGCATCTGGCCCTTCCTCCCAAATGCATCACTCCTGCTGCTCCACATCTTGAGGAATCACACCGGCTGGCACATCAAGATGCATCCCTGCCAGCTCCCCTAGCTGGGAGTTTGGCTGTGTATTAGACAAGTGAGAAAACAAAGGGAGGAGGGTATTTTTTTTTTTGAAGTCTCCAATGAATTTAAGATTTAAGTCTCTGAGGAATTTAGGCCTGGCAGAGCAGACACATTCCAAATCTATGCCAGGCAGGGCTAAGGCTGGACCACTGTCTCCCCAGCTGCCTGGCATCCCTCCCCTTCCCCCAGGTTTCCTTGGGGTCACTTTTTCCCAGCCACCCCACTCAGCCCCATGAGTCGGGTCCCCCCCAAAGGTCAGGCTGCTGAGGAACAATAGGACCAGCACAGGGAATGTTTTATAGCCCTCCTCAACCCCCATCCAGGGCTGCCCCAGCCTCACAAGCAGCAGCAACTGAGCACTGTTTCACCAATCACCATAAAATCATCATAAAATCATCATAAAATCAGAGCACCATAGAATCCGAGAATGATTTGGGTTAAGGGATCTTAATTTAAGGGACCTTAAATTCTATCTCATTCCAACCCCCTGCCACTGGAGACATCTCTAGGGACACCTGCCACTGTCCCAGGGTCCTCCAAGCTCTGTCCAGCCTGGCCTTGGACACTGCCAGGGATCCAGGGGCAGCCACAGCTGCTCTGGGCACCCTGGGCCAGGGCCTGCCCACCCTCACAGACAGCAATTCCTTCCCAATATCCCATCCAGCCCTGCCCTCTGGCACTGGGAAGCCATTCCCTGGGTCCTGTCCCTCCATGCCTTGTCCCCAGTCCCTCTGCAGCTCTCCTGGAGCCCCTTTAGGCCCTGTCAGGGGCTGTCCCAACCTGTCAAGCACATCCCAGCATCCCTTTTTGGAGGTGATTTGAACACAAAGTCCATTTGGACTGTGCTGCTCCCTCATTTCCCAGGGTAACAGCTCCCTTTGGCAGTGCTCTGAGGTGGATTAGCAGAGGTCCCCAATGCAGCTGCTGCCACCTATCTCACCCAACTTCATAGCTACAAAAGTCTGGGCACAAAAAGTCTGTTTGGGGTGAAAAAGACCAGCCCATCCTTTCAAGAACAAGGACAGCATGTTTTTTTGTTGGCTTCCCAAACTGAAACAATGACCCAGCCTCACTCCAGCAAGTAAAGCTTTCCCGTGGTCCCCAAGAGCAGCATCACCAAGAGATGGCTGCAACTGTCCAGGAAACCCAAGATCTCCTCAGCCTGTGCAAACCAGTTGTAATTTTACACCTGTACCGATGCTGACATTCCAACATAAATTATACAGCTCATTGCCCTCCCAGCAGTCCCATCCAGCCTAGTGGCAAACACAAAGGGTCTGGCAACTTCTGCAAATTGATGCAGAAGCATCAGAGACCTCACGCTGCCCAGAGGGATGGGTAAAGCAGCTCGACCCAGAACCAACCCAAGTGTAAAACTAAAAATCAGATCATTTTTGTTGCTTGATTACTGTTTTTTTCCTATCTCTGTCCTTTCTGTTCCAGGTTGTTTTGCAGCTGTTTCACAAAGCTTCAGGACATTTATGGCAATCTATATAATGAAGACACAAAGTGCAAACATTGAGAATCCTCTTCTTCTGACCCGACTTGTAATAACACTGAAAAATGAGGAAGATGGACCAATGGAACAAGGCTTTCCAGGCCATGCTGTTCCAGCTCTCCTCATTCTGCAAAACAGCTCAGACAAAATAAGAAATGACACAATGCTTGGACAAAACATTAACGCAAATATGGTTGATGTTCTTCTCTCTCTTTTCCATGTGGCTTTCAATATCTTGGTTTTGGCTGAAAACAGACATATCCTACAAAATTATGAGGAGAAAGGCCACACCAGCTTGGCTGGAGCTAGGCAAGTGTACTGAAACAATCATACTCCCACACCATGAAACCTGCAGATGTTAATATGAAGATCCTTGCTCTGCTATCTCTGTGAAACAGCCAGACCTGTCATTGAACAACCCATCAAAGACACTCCATGGAAAAGATGGATTACATTTTCTTCATGCATTGTAATGCAGAGAATACCCAATGATCCCAGAATCAGCTGGGTAATAAGGCTTAAAATTTATCTCTAAACTTCAGATTGGTGGATCTGGGTGGTTTGCAGATGACTAAGGTTATTCAAGAACCTTGCTTCTCTCTCTAGAAATAGTTTATTAGTGTTGTCTTTATTGCTGAGGAAAAGAATCCATTCAAACACAACAAAATCCACCAACAGCAGGACAAGATAAACAGATTTGCCTTAAAAGCACTCCATGAATCAGTGAGAGAGAGAAAACCCAGATGCCTTCACCTTGGTTAACAGCTCAGCACACAAACCAGAGCAGTTCACGGCCTTCTCTCCTGAACAGTTTTCATGCAAAAAAAAAAAAATAGTTGAAGAGTTTATTTTGCTTACAGGAGTTTTCTTCTACTAGTTCAGTCTGGTCTAATATGGTCTAATGCACATTAGGTGAATGAAGGCAAGTGAAGGTAAATCGAGGTGACTGAAACTGAAAATTTAAAGGGAGAGAAGGCCCACAGAGATACTCCAAGGGCTGGAGTCCCTCTGCTCTGCAGCCAGGCTGGGACAGCTGGGGGTGTTCAGCTGCACAAGAGAAGGCTCCAGGGAGACCTTTGGACAAGGCCTGGAGGGACAGGACCCAGGGAATGGCTTCCCAGTGCCAGAGGGCAGGGCTGGATGGGATATTGGGAAGGAATTGCTGTCTGGGAGGGTGGGCAGGCCCTGGCCCAGGGTGCCCAGAGCAGCTGTGGCTGCCCCTGGATCCCTGGCAGTGTCCAAGGCCAGGCTGGACACTGGGGCTTGGAGCAACCTGGGACAGTGGAAGGTGTCCCTGCCCATGGCACCGGATGAGTTTTACAGTCCCTTCCCACCCTAACCATTCCATGATCCTGTAACACTCTCCAACGCTGTCACAGTAGACCACCCACCCCCAGGAGAGCAGCAGCACACTCACACACTGTACATGTTTCCCTCGATGATTTCTGTAACCAAAGCCAAGGCTGCAGAAGCAGGAACGTGACAGCTTTGCTGGGAGTTGTGTCTGCAGAGCTTCCTCCTCGTCTCAGGAGCACGGAGCAGCCGCTGTCACCCAGGCTCAGGGTCACCCAGTGAGGCACTGCCCAGCAGGACTTCAGCTCAGGGCACACACGAGTGCTCCAGATGGGGTTCCTTTGAAACTTGATGGAGTTTTCCCTTGGACCTCAGCAGAGGTTTGGTGGGTTCTAACCCATGGAGAGATGCTGTTCCAGGAAGAGGAAGGAAGCTGAGCTGGAATGCCAGGTGAGGAGCACACTCTGCGCTGTGCAAGACTGGTTATAAGAGGCATAAATTTAGAGACATTAAAACTCTGCACACATTTTTGTCCTGCTACTTCTGCTCATCATCCTAAGTTATTGACCTAATTTCCTGTCTGGAGTCCAAGTCACACGCTGCCTCCAAGCCAGCTCCAGTAACAACATCAAAGCCCTGACCTAGACCGATCCTGTGTTCTGGCCAACAGCTACTTAACAGGACGCGATGAACTTTATATCCAGTTCGTCTTTACAGGGATGAGCCAAAGGAGGCTCTCATTTTTCAGTCAGATCCAAAGATCCTCAGTTAACTTTTGCTGCCCTGTAATGGTGCTCTTAAAAGTTGTTTGCCCTTCTCAACTGGAAGACCATGAGAAATAAGTGGAGAAAACCTGACAGCGAGACAGGCAAAGCAACAAATACGATTGTGTAAATGAAATGCTGCCAAACGATCAAGGAAAAAATGAAGAAATGGAAAGACTAAAACAAATAACCCCCCAGTGTTTTCTTTTCTCCTACCTCCATTACAAATGATTAAGTATGGGGGGAAGCAAGGACAAAATCAAATAGTTTTATGATATTTAAATAGATTCTATTTCCTTAAGATAATAATCACTAATACTGGAAATAACTGGAAAGGCAACCAGAAAGAAATTTTAAACTCTTCCACTTACACTAAAATTGTATGCTAAAGAAACCCCAGACATTTTAATGAAGACTGTTTTAATTCAAATCATACCCTCTACAGATCACTGGAGCCAAAGCCAAGCTCTGCTCTTCATCATTAGTGTCCAGAAACCATTTAGAAGACAGATTTTTTTTAGATAATTCTGCATAATCATTATCTGTGAAAGAAAACCTGCGCCCATGTTTTTCCATTTGCATCCTTGGGTTGGTTCCCAGTAGATTCATATCCATGTTCCTCATTGCATTTTCTTCCAAGTCTTAGAAGAATTGGCCCTCTCCGCCTAATTTAGAGAATCTGTGAGCCCATGTTTGTCCTCCAAAGGATCAATATCTGCACCCAAATATGAGTGACTCCTCTCAGGTGAGACCCCACCTGCAGAGCTGCCCCAGCCCTGGGGAACAACAGCACAAGGACCTGGAGCTGCTGCAGCCAGTCCAGAGGAGGCCACCGAGATGCTCCAGGGCTGGAGCCCCTCTGCTCTGCAGCCAGCCTGGGACAGCTGGGGCTGTTCAGCTGCACAAGAGAAGGCTCCAGGGAGAGCTCAGAGCCCCTGGCAGGGCCTAAAGGGGCTCCAGGAGAGCTGCAGAGGGACTGGGGACAAGGCATGGAGGGACAGGACCCAGGGAATGGCTTCCCAGTGCCAGAGGGCAGGGCTGGATGGGATATTGGGAAGGAATTGCTGTCTGTGAGGGTGGGCAGGCCCTGGCCCAGGGTGCCCAGAGCAGCTGTGGCTGCCCCTGGATCCCTGGCAGTGTCCAAGGCCAGGCTGGATGGGGCTTGGAGCAATGTGGGACAGTGGAAGGTGTCCCTGCCCACAGCAGGGGGTGGGACTGGATGGTCTTTAAGGTCCCTCCACCACCACGATTGCTGAGAAGCAATCTCACAGCACAGAGCTTGACCAAGGGCAACCCACATCCCAACTCTTTCCAAATCCTGAGTTCCTGCTTGTCTTCCTTCCCCACATGTGTGCAACCTCCCCCCATGTAACTCCTGGAATTCTCTGAGCATTCTCCCTGTCCTCAGCTGGGCAGTGGACAGGTACAGAAGAGCATCCAGGGCAAGATTTGAAGTACCTGAGAATGAGTTTCTCCTGCCCAGGAGCAGAAACTCCAGGAGCTCACAGCCCGTGTAACAGCCAGGCAAGATGAGCAATGACATTGCCTTAGCAAGCTGACAGTCTCCCTGTGTCCCTGCAGCTCCAGGACCATGCATCAAAGCAGCTGAGAACAGGAAATTTTTTATATGGTTTGTTGTTAAATAGGGATAGAGGAGAACCTGTTCCAGCCAGGCCACCATCTGCTCCCTGCCTTTAACCTTTGTGTTCTGGGGATGCTGGAAGAGATGCAGCCCCTGTGCAGAGGCACTCAGAGCTCAGTCTCCGCCTGCATCCTCTCCTAGGACCTCTCAGAGGAGGAGAAACACATCTGGCAGCCCCCCCTCATGTGTATCTCATAAAGAAAACCCTCTCTGCTGGGCTTCCAGAGAGAGGTGTAAGGCACAGGTGGGGAGAGGACGCACGTGCATTGATGTCCCTCTTGGCTGGGTCATGCTGCTGCTGGCCCACGGTGGTCACCTGGTGAGCCCAGCTCAAAAAAGCCCTCCAGGCAGTGTGGAATTTCCCACCAGGAGCTGTGATAACAGCAGCAGGCATGGTGCACCCAGCCATGGGGGAGGCCACCAGAGGTCCAGGCTGTTTGCCAAGGATCAGCCTTCCCTTCACTGGAAGATGCAGTAGGAGCAAAACAACACATTCCAAACCTCAAAGGAATTTACAGGGCTCCCTCCTTGATATCCTTATGGATCCTGGCTTGAGCATCCCAAAGAAGCAGCTACTACTCATGGCAGAATCAACCTTTCCTGCAATGGTGCTGAGTTAAGCTGGGATTGCAGTGCTGGTTCTTGTGCGCTGCTGTTGTATCAGCAATTTGGAGGGATGTACCTTCACAAGGTACATCCCGTGTGCTTCTGAGCCACTATCACCTGGTCACCTTATGATCATATCGAGCCCTTACCTAAATTTGTGGTCAGTTTGGGAATCTAGGTTGAAGGACTGCATCCTCCCTCAGCTCGGTGGGGATCTGCAGTGGCTGCACAGCAGCAGGGCTGTGCTCTCTGATCACTCCATCAGTCTGATTTTTCTTTAAAGCCAGGTTGAAGCCACCTGCAGCACCTGCTTTACACCAGCTCCAGACCTGGCCAGAGCGATGGAACAGCTGCTCACTTCCAGGGGTGAGCTGGGGCTGATTTACCCTTTGGGAGATGGGCACACCAGCAAGCCTGTTTGTTTGTAAACCAAGGATGATTTATTCCTCTTAGTAATTCAGTGTCCTTCGGAAGGCACACGATGTCAGCCCCATTCAGCAGCCCTTTTATTTATTATTTTATTCCTGCATAATCCGTGCTGCAGACAAAGAGGCACATTGTTCGACTCTGGCTGACAAACAAAAGTTGTTTTTTTATAAATTCCTGCTATGTTGTTTTCTCCCAGTTTTGCCGTATCAGCTTTTAACTCCCATTTAAAAAAAAAAAAAAGGTATTATTTTAAAAAGAAGCAAAATTTGGTTTTCTAATCCAACTGAATTACCTCCTTATGCAGTTTCAGCAGCATTTTACTGCTCCAGTGGCCAGGAGGCTGTTTGTGCCAACCTATCCAGCCTGCCTTGCGTAAAACACCCCATCTCACAGCTTTAATGGGACTGGATTCAAGAGACAAAGCAAAGGACCAAGTCCAGGTTTGGGCATGTACTGATGTAGTTTTTCATCCTGCCTTTGGCGGGGAAAAATATCATAAAATCTCAGAATGGCCTGGGTTGGAAGGGACCCTATAAATTATCTCATTCTATCCCCTGCCAGGGGCAGGGACACCTTCCACTATCCCAGGCTGCTCCAAGCCTCATCCAGCCTGGCCTTGGGCACTGCCAGGGATCCAGGGGCAGCCACAGCTGCTCTGGGCACCCTGGGCCAGGGCCTGCCCACCCTCCCAGCCAGGAATTTCTCCCCAATATCCCATTTATCCCTGCCCCCTGGCAGTGGGAATCCTTTCCTCCTTGTCCTGTCCCTTTAGGCCCTTTTCCAAAGTCCCTCTCCAGCTCTTCTGTAGTCCCTCCAAATACATTTCTTAAGATGGAGCAGTTGGGGCTGCTCCACAAGATTGCAGATTTCAGGAGATGTTACCTTGAATTTTGTGAACTGATGCACTGCCCCATGGCAGAAAGTTCTGGGGAAAGTCACAGGAGCCAAAAAAACCTCCCAGGGCTTGTTAAATTGCAGACAATCTCTGCACCCATTGCAGTGAGAGCTGACCTATTGCAAAATACACACCAAGCATCCCCCTCCCCACCACTGGACTCCTGTTGCCTCTCCAGGGTCTCTAGAGATGGTGCTGAAGCAATCACAGTTGTATTATTTTGACTTGCTGGCTGACCACAAGAAGGGTCTCCGGTTATAGCACAGAACTGGAAAGTAGATCCAAGGTTGGTCATCAACACTGATACCCAAGGACCATCCAAAGGTCACAGACTAGCATGGACAGACCAAATGCTCTCTAAACCCCTTGGAAATCTGCTGGAAGCAAACCATGAGGCTACTGGTCACTGTTCCTGCAGGGTGCTTGAAGCCTACCCAGGTCCTGAGGCCAGAAATCCCTCAACAGCATCCCCATAACTCGTTGTGCTCACTGCACCTGCTGTCCACAAGTACAGGTGAAACTGCTCCAGGTTTGGACATGAACTACTTGCTGATGTGTGAGAGGTGGGAAAGGACATTACCAGCTGCCCAGCCTGGCTGAAGGTGGTTTTCAAGGGTGAAATCTGTTTCAAGACAAACATTTATGCTGGCTCCATCTTGATCTTGTGGTTTTTCTTTCAAGTGAAAGGCTGATGGGTCTGAGACAATTCTATTGCAGATGCACAGCAAACTCAGGACAGTTACAGAGCATATGAAAGCTCCCAAGGGATGTCTTACAATGCCAAGAGTGATCCCAGCCACCCATGTGGCAATCCTGCGCACAGCTGAGTGCAAGCACAGGTTAGAATAAGAAGAAAGGCAGACACAGTCCCTCAACTCCATGCAAAACGTCAAGGACGAGCGTTGACCAAGGGTGAAGAAAGGGGCATGCTTGTTTTGGCAACCTTTTTCAACAGTAGGAGAACATTATCAGAGCACCCACCTCACTGGAATCTGCAGAATAAACAGTCCCTGATGCTGGGTTACCAAGGGCTAGCTTTAAATTCCCTGTTTATGGGGACAATCCTGTCTCCAGTGTGCTCCTTGCACTCTCAAGGGAGCACACCAGAAAGCTGCTGATGCCCCTCATTAGTCCTGTAAAGCTGCAGGGCAGAAACTCACTTCACGCATCCATGACCAGACTTTTTGGGCAACGGCCCAGGCATGTGCTCCCCAAGCTCCAGTAGCCTGGTGGTGCTCAGGCTGCAGAGCATCAAACTGAAGGGGCCATTTGCTGTCAGATTGCAAAGGGAAGCCAAAATTAAGTGACAGACTGACTAGGGACAGAGCAACTCTCCACAGACCATTGGCATTCCTGAATTGTCCTTGGAGCACCAGCAGCTTTGAGAAATAAGCAAGGAAATTTTCAGCTCAGCCACTTCCTAATCACATAAAAAGTCCAGAGAGGACAAAGAAACAAAAGAAGAAACTCTAAAAGAAGAGCTCGTGCAGTAAAACCTCTGCCCATGACAATACCACTGGTCTTGTCTATATTGCTGCAGTTCAGAGTCCTGAAGTACTTTTAAGGTGTTAATGTGCCCGAGGAAGAAGGATCAGACTGGGCTCTTCTGGACTGTTCAGAGGACACACCCAGCCATGCAGAGGATGTGTCCCCCCCGCCCCTTGATGACCTCCCTTTTTATTCATCATTTGCTGGTATTGTGTCCCTTATTCTTCAAAACACTCAGAAAACAAGTCTAAGGTGGTAACACTTCCTGCACAAAGGCCTGTTCCACGGCAGAGGAGAGCATAGCATACCTAAACCCCAGCCCCCAGATCAGTTCTCCAGCATGTTTGCAAGGGCTCCTGCTAGAACTCAGCGTTTTATGGACTTTGTGGTTGATGCTTTCCCTTCTCAAGAGACAAGAAACACAGGTTTTGCACAGAGGTTTCTACATATGCAGGAATTTCTGCCCTAGAGCACTCCAGATTTCCAGATCAGTAGATAAATCCTCTTCTCCAGCCTATGCTCACCTGCTCCACAGAGCTGGGACTGTGTATCAACCCTTCCCTGATCACTTTCCTGCACGTCCTGGAAAAGCTGGACACTGAAGCAGACCTCAAACCACTGTTGGCCCTGCCTTTGGTGTGAAAATCAGTTAAATAGGTGTTTTGACTTCCAAGTGTCTCACAAGGTGGGGAGTGCCTCCCACCACGTGCTTGCCATGCACCACGAGGGTCCTGTCCCAGGGCTCTCAGCATATGAGACAAAAAGTGAGAGAAGCACAGCATGGGATGAGTTTTGGAACATGTGGCTGCTCTCAGCCCTGGCATGGTAGAAAGGGGAAGGTCCATGCATGGACCTTGTTTAAATTATCAGCATCCTGTGGAGTGTGGGCTGTGGAGCTGAACTATCCATCTACCTATTGATACACACAGTAGTAAAAAAAACCAGTTAATCTGATAATCCCTCTGCAGTTTCTATGTTGAGGCTTTTATCTCTTAAAAAAAAAAAAAAAAAAAACACCAAAAAAACCCCCAAACCGAAACAAAAAACACTCCACAAAAAATAACCCTCACAAAAGCCCAGCTGTCAGGGTCAACTCTCCAGCTCCTATAAGAGCAAAATTTTAGATGCAACTTAAATGCTTAAGATGAAATTTTAAGCATCAATTAGACCAAATTCAAACACAGAGGATGTAATAGCCAACTTTAAGGAATTTCACAGAGACTTCTCCATCTCACCCAAATTGTACCCCACTCAAAATCTTACCTGCGGGTGTTTGGAACAGATCCAAAAGCTTTAGCAATTTCCACATAGTACAAAAAGAACTTCCCAAAGCCAGAGTCTTACCTTGACATATTGCCTTTACCTAACAAAACCATCATTTCCCCAAGGCATCCACAGGGGTTTTTTTGCAAATGCCTCCTATATGGCAGCAGGGAGCTCAATGTTTAATAGCACCAAACCCTCGCTCTGCTTTTTAACACAAGAGAGTTCCCCAATGGTTTAGTTATGGAATCACAGAATTGTTTAGGATGAATAAGCCTTCTGATATCATCGAGTCCAACCATCCCCAGCACAGCCAAGGCCACCACTGACCCATGTCCCCAAGTGCCACATCCATCAAACTTCTAAATCCTGCCTGGGATGGGGACTCCAACACTGCCCTGGGCAGCTGTGCCAGGGCTGGACAATTCTTTCCCTGGAGAAATTCCTCCTCATGTCCACCCTGAGCCTCCCCTGGCCCAGCCTGAGGCCGTTCCCTCTCCTCCTGTCCCTGTTCCCTGCCAGCAGAGCCCGACCCCCCCGGCTGCCCCCTCCTGTCAGGGACTTGTGCAGAGCCACAAGGTCCCCCCTGAGCCTCCTTTGCTCCAGCCTGAGCCCCTTTCCCAGCTCCCTCAGCCGCTCCTGGGGCTCCAGCCCCTTCCCAGCTCCCTTGACCAGGGCTGCTTCAGCATCACAAGAAAACAACTTTTCCCTTGACTTTTTACCCACTGCTTGTTGCTGGGTATTTGTCACCTGCAGGTAAGACCAGCTCTTCACTAAGACAATTAACTGCTCTGCCTTGGCAGCAGACTGGGAGTGGGAGGAAAACTCCTTGTTTTCAATTTTTAGAACAGTCAAAGACCAACAAGGAATTAGCTAATAAAATCCTTGATGCTACATGGCAAAAAAAGAGAAGAAATCTTGAATAAATTGTGCCAGACACTGTAGCATCTGAACCCTATTTGCTACCAGAGATAACAAGATAACATATTTTTCTTTGTATCTCAAACCAGTTTTGGTTTGTTTCAAGCCAGATTTCCAGCGTCTGGCTACGCAATATGATATTTTTCTTGACCAAGTTGAAGGATAACCCATTTTTCCCTCATCTGGAAACAGCTGACAACAACATAGTCTGCTTTTATGGAGTACTTTTAATCTTGGGTGAAGTGTTTATGGACCATGGGCCTTGTTCCACTTTCAGCTGCATCTGCGCAAGCCTGTGCTGGCTGAGAGGGAGATGAATTAAAGGAGGGCAGAAATCACTGCAGTGTGTGCAACAACAAAACAAGAATTAACTCCATATGAAGCCCATTTGGCTCTGGCAGAGCTTATTTGTTTTCTCTCTGTTTTTCTTTACTGCTGCTGCTCAACCTGAAGGGAAGATAAATAGATGGCTGTAGATTGCCTTGCATAATAGAGCAGAATTTATTTCAGAGGATTTAATTGGTATGGGAAAGAGAGTAGATCTTGGAAGCCTTAAAACAGATCAAAATCCCATCTTTTCAGGTGCTGTACAGGTACTCACTAAATAAAGAGCCAGGGATCTGGCAGGGATCACCCTGCATAAACCAGCTGTAAGAAGTGTGGGGAGGGAAATTAAGGTCTAGAAGAAGCAAGGTGAATCATCCAGGTCACAAAACCTATCAATGGCTCCCAGTTCTCTGCAGTACCCACTAAATACCTCTGCAGAAAAGCTCCAGATAAACTACCAGGATGCACAGCTTCCCTCCAGGCAGTCTCAAGGGCTTGAGGTCTGTCCCTAAACCAAAACCCCATGTAGCACTTATACACCACACAGTATTCCTGAATCGCCAAAGTTCTCAGAAATGATTAAGAAAAGCTCCCTGAAGCTGTAATCTCGGGGTCAGTGAAGGCGCAGTTCCCTGGTGGGACTCAGTGCTTGTTGTGGAGCTGGAGTGATGAACCCTGTGTGTGAGGCACCTGCTTCTTCACGCTGCCCTGCTGACAGCCAGGCCTCCAGGGGCTGATCCTTTGGGGTCTGCAGAGGTTGAACATCTGCCAACACCTGCTCTCACCTGGAGGGGCTGTGTTCCTTTCAGAGATCTCCCACTGTGCTCACTGGTGGGTATGAGGAAGAATGCCTTTGCCACATTTCTTTCCCCAGATCTATGTGATTTTTAGACAAAATAGAATCATAGAACCATAGAATCATCAAAGCTGGAAGAGACTTTAAGATCATTAAGCCCAGCTGTCCACCCAGCACTGCCACTGTAACCTCTAAACCACATCCCCCAGTGCCAGATTCTGACTCCTCTTGAACCCCTTTCAGAGATGGTGACTCCACCAGCCCTGTGGGCAAACTGATCCAATCACCTGCTACTCTAACAATGACAAAATATTTTCTAATATCTAATCTGAATCTCCCCTGTCTCAGCTTAGGCCATTCCCCTCTCTCAGCCTCAGAAAGGCCATTTCCTCTGGTCCTCTCACTTCAGCCACAGCAGGAGACCAGCCCCCACCTCGCTGCACCCTCCTGTCAGGGAGTTGTAGAGAGTGATGAGGTCCCCCCTGAGTCTCCTTTTCTTGAGACTAAATGATCACAGCTCCCTCAGCTGAGCCTACAGAAGTTAGGCACACCTAGGGATTCTTAACCTTAAAAAAACCCCAGATGATCAAACAAATTAACACACAACTCAACAATGGCACCTTCCCTAACCCAATTTCTTTCTCTGCCTGTATGAATCAAGAAATTTCACTTCCAAAACATCCCCTGTGGGATTCACTAAAACTTCAAACACCTTTTTCTCACTATAAGGACTGCGATGGGGCAGAGAAGTTGAATGAAATTATAGAATAGTTTGGGTTGGAAGGGACCTTTAAAGACCACCTCATTCCCCCCCCTGCCATGGGCAGGGACACCTTCCACTATCCCAGGTTGCTCCAAGCCCTGACCACCCTTGCCTTGGACACTTCCAGGGATGGGGCCCCAGCACCGTCACAGGTAAGAACTTCCCAACATCCCATCCAACCCTGCCCTCTGGCAGTGGGAAGCCATTCCCCCTTGTCCTAATGATAGTACACACACACCAGACAATAATTACATTAATAGATGGAGATGTGGATATCGCAGTCAGTGTTTACCAAACACCTGAAACTGTACAGAAACTGTATTTTGCATTATGGGCCCATTCCAAGGAAAATTGGAGAGCATCAGTTTTACAGGAAGTGATGCTGGTCTCCTGCCCATTTTTGCAGGTTCATGACATTTGGAGCACTCAGGCTCCTGGATGCTGATCCAGCCTTTATGACACAGTCACTCTGGGGTGTGTTCAGGCAGCATTTTTCAGATACTGAGGATATACAATAGAGGCCAGACTTAGAAAAAGCTCATTGTGCATTTAAGCAGTTGGATAAATCTAAGCAGCTCTTTTTAGGGCTGTACCAGTTGCAGAATCCGGTTCTCTGCCATATGAGAAGCATATTGCTTTTGCCAGGGTTTGAGCTAGTGCAGGGTTATGGCTCTTGAGATCTTGTCCCAAGCAGTGCCGTCCTGAAAGAGGCCGCTAGATGTGGGAAACCTCTGTCTCTATGCCAGAAAGAACAGATGGCTGTTAAACAACCAGACTCCCTCAAACATGTGTAACTGATAATATTCCAAATTAGTGTTCCAGGTAGAAATTCCACAAGCAAACAGAGCACTTTATAATTTTTTTAAGCTCAGGAGATTGGTCTCTCTGCATTAGGGAGATGTGCTCAGTCCCGGAGCCTGTGCTGCTGGCCAGGCTCCAGGACTGAGTGTATCAGGTTTCTGCCTCTTTATTTGCACATGGTTTTAGAATTGGAAGGAGGAGCCTTTCCTCCTGTGACAGCCTGTCCGGGATTTCTGGATTTTCAGCTGCCCAAGTACTGCAAGTTGGAATGGATTTTAAAACGTGTAGGTCCTGTTTAGGCTGCTAAGGGAAAGCAACTTCAGTGATGATCCTTGTAGCCAGATTTTATGCTCCCCTTGGTATATTTTTATTCCCTTTATGACTCGGGACCTTACTTTAGTATCTAAATAACTTCCCCTGCAGTGGAATTTGGTATCAGTGGCCACTTTTCCATGTGCCTGGGCATCTGATGAATCAATGATTATTTTTTCCCTAGTATCTCTCTCTGATTTCAGGCATTTCAGTCATCTAAAACAATGGCTTTGTATTTCCAGGTATTGAGTGTTCACTTTGCTGAACTCACCTTTTCAACTCTTTGGCTGCGCTTGACTTGTTTCCATCACATGGGAGACTGGCGAGAGCATGGATCTGACTCAGCACAAACATATTTAGGAAGCCAATAAACCTTTATTTTTAAGCCCTCTCACTCCCTCCCTTGTTATGTTCCCTGTTAGTGCTGAGGTTTTTCATGCATTGACCACATCCAGCTTCCACCCTTGTCCTCAATCAACCTCTTGTTACTGGTAAGCTCTGAGCTGCATCTCCTGGGACCTTTTGATTGACCTGTTTCATAATTTTCTCTCCCCTCAGCTCCCACTGGCTGAGGCTGGTGGTATTCCCCATTCCTGGGAGTGTTTAAGGACACTTTGGATGGGGCTTGGAGCAACCTGGGATAGCAGAAGGTGTCCCTGCCCCTGGCAGGGGGTGGAACGGGATGAAGTTTAAGATCTGTCCTAACCCAAACCATTCTGGGATCTCTGCTGCCCAGAGTGGCAGAACTTCTCAGGGAAGTCTTCAGCTTTTCAGTGTGTCAGATGTAGAGGGAATTATGAGGTTCTGGGGCTGGGAAGTCCTAAGGGACTCAGGCTCCTGTGCAGACCAACTTTCTACGTGGTGTCTGGAAACAAGGGACGGCTCATGAGGCTGATGCCCTCAGAGCTACTGAGTGAATGTGGAGACGCCAGCTCGTGCCAAGTCCCAGCCGTAAATAAAACCAAACTGCCCCTCTGCTAAGCCATGCATCAAGTAAAGCCGCTGGGAATGGGATCAGTGACTCACTTCAAATGCAAATCGCTGTTGGTGTCGGTGAAGCCGTGGGTTCACGTGCGCACACCGCCATTCTTCCAGGCCTGAAAGCCAGACAAGGCCTCAATGAGTAATAAAGTACCTAATTGGACTCTGACCTCCGGCTGCGCTGGGCCAGTGTGTGAGTATGGATGTGTACGTGTGTGTGCATGTGTGTGTGTGTGTGTGTGTGTGTGTGTGTGAGGGGTTTTTGCCTTGGCCCAGTCCTTCCCCTGGGTACTGCTGCTGTCTAAGTGGTGTGGGCCTGTCCGTCACAGTCTGCTGCCTCTTGGCCGGGTTCCACCTGGCAGCCTCTCTGCTAAGCCCATCAAACAAAACAGTTCCTCCGTAGGGTCTGTCTCACTTTCTATGGGGCTGGAAGCTGCCAGAGAGGACCCCGGGACACAGCGCTATGGCAGCAGTGAGAGAGGGAGAGGTTTCCACTATTGCCCACCACGTGTCACAAGCAGGGGTCTGTCTCTTGCAAAGACAAATTTTTTTAGCAGGGCTTGCTGTGACAGGACAAGAGGGAATGGCTTTAAACTGAAAGACAGGAGGTTAGATGGGATATTGGGAAGGAATTGCTGTCTGTGAGGGTGGGCAGGCCCTGGCACAGGGTGCCCAGAGCAGCTGTGGCTGCCCCTGGATCCCTGGCAGTGTCCAAGGCCAGGCTGGACGGGGCTTGGAGCAGCCTGGGACAGTGGAAGGTGTCCCTGCCCCTGGCAGGGGTGGAATGAGATGATCCTTAAAATCCCTTCCAGCCCAGGATTACTTATAGGTGAACTAAATGACTTGCTATGCTGACCCAGGCTCTGCACATATCTAACAGCATCACCCCAAAAAGTTTGTTGTCCAGAATCTGTGCTGGGGACTCAGATCACAACAGGCTCTGAGGAAACCGTCCTGGGAGACGTCCATTTTTTGTCTGGACATCACTGTAATTTAAGCTGTTGTAACCTGGATCCTCAAAGTCTTGGAAAAAAACCCAGAAATATGGGCTGTGGAGATAAAAGGAAATAATCAAAATGCTAAGCACAAAACAGCAGACAAAACTCAGGAAAATGGAGGAAAAAGATAAAATCACAATGCTTGCATGAGAGGAAGGGGAGAGAATAATTTGGATCGATAGAAACATTTCAGATACAGCTGCTGAACAGAAACCTTTGCCAAGGGGAGTTTAGCAGTTGGCAGATGTGGATTGCTCAATACTACTGTCTCTAGAGTTGCATCTTCACTTTTTTTGGCACTCCCAATCTGTCTGCTTTCCTTTTCTTGTATTCAGGATGTAAATTTTTTGGGACAGAAACTCTCTTTTTGGTGCATGGTGCACTTTGCCCAGCGGGTGCTTGAGCATTGAGAATTCTACAGGCAATTATACTGAAGACAGCTTGACCCTGAGGAAAGGATTTTTGACAACCTAGAAGCAGTCAAGATACTCCTTTTTTCCTGCCAAAAATTTAAGTTGTGATGAGTTATGGGTTTGAAGCATACACAAGGAGTAGATACATAAACAGGAACACTAAGTTCTGTTTATGAGAAACCTGCAGGAACTCAAAAGCAACAAGTCTTTCTCCACCCAGACTTCATCCCATGGTCCCACCAAAAGCCTCTTTCCAGTGGGCACTCCCCATCTTTTCCTTGGCTGTCTGGGAATGCTTCAGATAATTTTGAGCCATGATAACCAGGCACCTCTACTTTACTCTGCTTCACCGCCTTTGGTTTCTCAGTGTTTCTATGATTTCATCAATGATCAGACAGACATAGAGAGCCCCAGTGAATAGTTAATTGCTAAAGAGCACATGTGTCTATGTCATGATGGGCCTTCCCTGCTAGGATCCTATTTATCTGGCCATGGATCTCATCTGTGTATTCTATCCACCTACTTCAGCCCCCAAATGCGAAACCCTGTCAAATCCTCCCAACACTCCTGGAAAGTTTAAAATTAGATCAAATCTCCGTGGGTGGCTCTTACTTCTAAAGTGGATGACATCCAAAAATGAGCCTGGAGGCTGCTCTGGGAGGCTGAATCCATCCAGTCACCCTTGTACCGGGGCCAAACCCTTACATTTGCCCAAAACACAGCCCCCAGAAATGCGTTAGGGCTGGGATCAAAGATCAGAGGGAATGGAGAATCGCCGCTGGACCGCTAATCCCCCCTCATCCCCAGCACAGTGCGAGTTTCATGCCAACAGAAACACAGCAACTATTTATTGTTTTTAATCACTTTGAGCTCAAAACTTTTCTTAAAAGTGTTTCTTCAAACTTCAGGCTCTGAATCAGCCACGTGCTTTGGGCAGGTGTCCTGCAGGAGGACATGGTGGCCCACATGAAGCCACAGGGTCACATTTCCAGATGGTCTTTTGACCAAGTGCAACGCAACAGATGTGTGATGGACATCTCTGTCCACTCACTGTACACAGGCATTTCCTGAGTATACAGTCCATTTTCATCACCTCTGGGACACTATTTGTGCCAAATATGAATCTCTGAATTGGTTCCTCAGCATCCAGGACAATAAATTTCCAATTCTGAAAGGGTTTCCAGACAAACAAGTTAAGTGTTCATTATGTAAAATACAGTAATTTCCTTGTTCAATACAAGATTAAACCTAGCCAAAAGGTCCAGAAACATTTTAGATTAGAAGTGCCAAGGTAGTCAGACAAGAAACAACTCAGTACTTTTCTTTTTCTCAATTTCAAAATTCAGATAATGGATATTCACAATTCATAATATAGAGATTGAGTTCCCATTTATCCAGGATGAAAGGCTCTCTGTAGGGGGTGAGCTCAGCTGAAGAAGGAATTTGGTGAAATCATTCTTGGAGTCAATGAGGTTGGAACAACTCTCCTCATTTTGGGATGTAGAACTAAGGCAGGGTGGTAATGGACATTTTTTAATGAAAACAGGGCAAGGCAGAGTCTGTCTCATATTTAGTAGTGCAATGGAGAGACCACTCATCTGAAATATCAAAGAGAACTGATCTGTAGTCTCTTCTTCAAGCTATACAGAGTTACTTATATAAATGAGAGCTGAGGGGGCACTGGTTGAGGGCAAAGGACAAAGCTTGAACCTGCACAAGGTGGATTTGAGCCTGGTGGTCCCTCACCACACTTGAAATATTTCAGGGTCTGAGGCAAAAGGGGTATCTGTTTCCTGGCTGGGCTGAGATGTTCTCTGGGAGCTTGGAGGCACGTTCTGCGGCAGCATGGCTGGGGATTTGGGAGTGTCATCGATACTGCCATGGAATCCTTTAGGTTGGAAAAGCCCTCTAAGCTCATGGAGTCCAACCATTCCCCAAAGCACTGCCAGGCCCACCAGTCACCCATGTTCCCAGGTGCCACTGGGGACTCCATGACTGCCCCAGGCAGACTGTTCCAGGATTTGACAACTTTTTCCATAGAGAATTTTTCCCTAATATCCAAACAAAACCTCCTCTGCTGCAATCCGAGGACGTTTCCTCCTGTCACTTGTTACTTGGGTGTCCTGAGCACATGTGCCTGGGGATGGAAATCCTGCTGAGCCCAGCCCTGGACAGCAGGTGCCCAGCTGGGCTCAGTCCTATTCCTGCTGCCCTTGGGAACATGGTGTGAATTACGCTCTGTATAAACATCCAAATTATGTTTGGCGTCATGTTAACTTGGCTGGGGGGAGAGGGGAAAAAAAGGAGGGAGACACGGGTAACTTTTGGGGGTAGGGTGAGGGACACAGACACCCTGCAGATTTCAAAGGCCCTTTCTTTGTCTTCCTTTGAGTTCTTTAAGCCCAGAAAGTTTATTTTCCCTCAGAGTCTCTCTTTTTCTCTTTAAAATGAATGTTTACTTCTATTAAAATCCCCCCCAGACTACAAATGCCAGTCTTTCTCCACTTGTGATGCTGCACTCACCATCAAAACAGAATGAAAAGCCAGTGCTCCCAAATTCTGGGGGAAGAGAGGGTTTTCCTGTGGTTAAGCAGATTGGTCTCTGGGTCATTATGTACAACAGGAGTGCTGCAGAATTGTCCTTGTGCATGAAATTCCCTTGAAAAAGTGAAAGTCATTTGAAGCAAGAAGGGTTGTTTTAATTTCCCAAGACAAAGAAACTTTGGGCTTAGACAAAACAACCTGGTGTGAGATATCAGCTGGGTGGTTTATCCTCTCCAGGCTCCTCGGGGGTGGCTATGGGAACAGATCCGAAACCAATTTAAATGACATATTGAATATTCAGATATCTGTAATGAAAAAGCAGTTTCTAAAACTGATTTTTTTCAGCGCTGAAGGGAGCAGTGCCACTGAGATAAAACTGAAAATGTCGCTTCCCCTTGGGGCCCAGCTCCGCTCTCTGGTAGGCAAAAGAGCGATTAACATATTTTATTGTTTCTATTTCACTGCTTTGCATTGGTTCTCCCAGCCCACATCAGGGAGAGAGTTAGAAAGGAGACATGTTCCTGCTGAAAAGGCCTTTTTAAGTCTCCAATTTGGCACTTTTACGTAGGATTTCGACCCCCATAAACAGGGAGGCAGCAGCTGTGAGCAGCGGGGAAGGCGGCTGGGAGGGCAGGGTGTGCAGCAAACAGCTGGTATTTATGTTGTCAGCCTCCAGCTTGCAAATGCTGCATTTCATAAGCTGTGTGGTTCTGTTACTGGTGCAAATGGATGTGCTCAGATGCAGCAGATCTCCAGGAGAATCCAAAAGGAAGCATTTTTGCAGCCATGTCGTGCTGCAAGCTGTACCACCGGGGCTTCCTGAGCCCAAGATGTCATCTGCAGCTTGGGTAGACTTTCCTGCCTTAAAAACCTCTAATCCTGCCCTAAAAACCTCTAATCCTGCCCAACTTGTCCCCATGGAGGCCAATGTCATCGTGTCCATGGTTTTTACAGCTTCATGAGGCAACCAATGAAAAAAGGTTGCACCAGATGACCTTTAATGCTCCCTTCCAAACCAAACCATTCTGTGATAAAAAAGCCATTATTGGCACCTCTTTTGAAAATTCTACCTGGTGGTTCAATTTGTTGCACTCCTGCAGTTGGGTTGCAAGAGTGTGGATGCAAAAATAAGCAGCCCAGTCATCAAAATGGGAACTGCAACATTTTTTTTAATGCTGTACAAAAACATGCGGTTTCATCTGGGTATTTAGAGATGCACCTTCTAATTATCCATGGAGATGATAACTATAAACCTCTGCTCCTGGGCACAGTTACAACATCTTTCTTTCTTTTAAGGCAGTTTCCTTGTTTCCTTGCCACTTTTTCTTAAGCAGCTCTGAGACTGGATGTAGGAGCACAGTAGTCATAGTGGGAACTCAAACTCAGCACTAGCAGATGCCTCACTTCAGAATATTTGTAGCTGTTGATACCAGTGGTGAAGTTTGGCAAAAGCCATGTGATCTTAAGAGGCAGAATGGGTTCAGTGTAGCTGATTCTCATGAAATGGGAATCAAAGTCACGAGTGCCAACAAGAACCTTCTGAAAAGTGTTTGCTGCCTATTGACTCACACTGCTTTGGGCAAGCAAGGCACAGCCAGGATTTGGGTTACTGTTTTCGTGCATTTTGTCATTTCTTTCTTGTGAACAGGACAAATACCTGATAGGAAAAATTAATTATGCAGAGGTTCAAGATGGATTTTTATGGGGTGAGGGTGAAAGCCGAAAAGGATGGTATTTAAGAGGTTTGCTGCACAACTATTTCGCTTTTCGTTGGATTTAAAGCTGGTTCTAAAGCCCAGTATTTCTAAATATATGTGTTTTCCAAACTCCTGCTTTCTTACATCCAGCAATTCCTGTATATAATTGTACTGTTGCCAGGCCATGGGGTTTCTTTCATAATTCTTGCAATTTGCTATGATGCTTTTCTAGAGCCTGATTTTTTGTGTTTGTGAGAAATTCAGCTCTTGTCAAGAAAATAAACAAAGCTCCTGGTCATCTTGATTAAGGTTTAAAAATGTAAGGTTAAGTAAGGTTTAAAAAAAAAAAAAAAGAGGAAGGGGACCTGGAGTCATCATTCAGATGCTGGAGATTCTCTAAGGAAATAATAAATTGTGTTTTCTAGATTGCCTGGAGGTGTAACAGCTCCCAGAGGAGAGACAGCTCCTCAGGTTCTCTCCAAGAGGTCTCTTCCACAGCCTCCCTGGCAAAGCTATCCATAGGGATTGAGGCCTCAGCTGTCAGCCAAGGAAGCTGCAGAATGTACCCACAGCCCATGGACAGGAAAGGTCGTGGCTTGGGAATGTCCTTCCTCAGAATCACGGAATCACAGAGTGGCCTGGGGATGGAAGGGACTGTAATGCTCATCCCATTCCAATCCCCTGCCATGGCAGGGACACCTTCCACTATCCCACGTTGCTCCAAGCCCTGTCCAACCTGGCCTTGGTCACTGCCAGGGATCCAGGGGCAGCCACAGCTGCTCTGGGCACCCTGTGCCAGGGCCTGCCCACCCTCACAGACAGCAATTCCTTCCCAATATCCCATCCCCCTTTGGCAGTGGGAAGCTATTCCCTGTGTCCTGTCACTACATGTTCTTGTGAAAAGTCCCTCTCCATGTTTCCTGTTGGCTCTTTCAGTCACTGGAAGGACACAGCTAGGTTTCCCTGAAGCCTTCTCTCCTCCAGGCTGAACAATCCCAATTCTCTCATCCTTTCCTACTCTCATAGAAAAAGCCTAAGAAAGTGGATTGAATATTTCC
Source organism: Corvus hawaiiensis (assembly GCF_020740725.1). Taxonomy (NCBI): domain Eukaryota; kingdom Metazoa; phylum Chordata; class Aves; order Passeriformes; family Corvidae; genus Corvus; species Corvus hawaiiensis. The sequence continues at coordinate 1,485,397 of NC_063255.1, read as the reverse complement.
TACTAGACAGGAGACATTCAAACATTGAAGTATTGCCACCTTAGAGCCAAAACTGCCCTTTTAAACCCACCTTGGCAGCTGCAAAGATGAAATGGAGATGTAGGAAGGCCAAGGACCTCAGCAGTCTCCTAAGCTGCCTGGTCCTCTAAGGATCCAGGCGCTCTAGCTGAAGCAAGAGACCAAAACTCACAGGGTGTTTCACCGCAGCATTGGTGCTTTAGGGAAAACTCATTTCATGTGAGCACTGGTAGCTCCTGGGGAGCTGAGAGTGGCCGGGAACACCTCCTTACCCAACCCTTCCAGCAGCGAGTATTGGTGTCACTCTGAATAGATGGGAAACCTGCTGTTGCTCATCTCCAGAGCGGGGTGGGTGGTGGAGCCCTGCCAAACGTGGGTGTGTGCAGCCTGGCAACACATCTATGGTGCAAAAAAAGGGATGTGCAGGATTTTCCAGGGGACATTTGGGGAGCATTCCAGCAGGGGGGTTGTTTGAGAGATGCTACAGACACCTGAGGTCCTGTAGGATCTGCTCGGTGTGCAGAAGGACCAAACTTCCAAGCTTGGAAGGATGCTCTGACATCTCCAGTGCTCTCCCATCCCAAGGTCTCTCCAGGGTCCAACCCTTCCTGCTTGTGGGGGAGAGGGGGGGTTGACTCCCTGGTCCTCCCCGAGCCCCTCAGTGCCTTTAGCCCTTTCTTTTCCCTGAATCACCCTACCAAGAACCCACAGAACAATGCCTCCATTACACTGATGCCTCCATTACTCTTCACAAACTCATCTCCACAGACATAGTAGCAACAACATAAAATATCCTCAGATTTAAAAGAAGTATGTTCCTTGAGCAGGAAAAAATCTAGAGTGGTGAAATTAATTCAAAGCATGGTGATAGGTAGAGGTTTACTTACAAATACTTGAGCTCATTTGGTTAATTGTTCTACTCATCAGCATTTGGGCAAGAAAATTGCTTGAATTTGAAAATATATGACTGCCTTCCCAAACTTCTTATTGCAGTTTTTGGATTGTTGCACAAAATGCATTACAACTGACATCAACTTTTGGTCTTCCAAAATGTAATGCAACTGGGAGAAAAGAAAATCTCATCAGCAGAGAGAGGAAGAGAGAATTCCCTACTTCCATTTGTTTTGTGTGTGTGCCCAGTTTCTGTATTCCCTGGGGATCTTTCAAAGACCATGATTACAAAATGCAGGAAGGTGTGTTTGGGAAGCTGAAGCACCAGACGGTAGCACCTCAAAACGTCTTAAGACTGATTTATCAAAAAATTTACTACCTTCAGAGTTAATGAAATCCTTTGAACACAGAGGTGTGATGCACAGGAGATGAAGGATTTGTTGCACTTGTTGCGTGATGTTGGGAGATGTGCCACAAGCCCACGTAATGCTGTGCATGACACCCTCCCCTCACTCTGTGTTTACCCAATGTGCTCCTCAAGGCTTCAGGGGACACCAACACAGCCAGGACAAGGCAAAGGACAGGAAATAATAAGGGCTAGACGGAGGCATTAAGGGTCTTGTAATTTCAGATCCTTTTTCCTGGTGCCACAGACAATACTCATTCTGCAAGAAATTATCTTTATCCCAAATAGGATTTCACTTTTCTACCTCTTTTCCCTAAAAAAACCCAAAAAAATGGGGAGGGAGAGAGAAAGAGAGCAGGTGAGCACAACATATCCCTTGCTTTTTGGGAACCATGATCCTATTTTACTGTGTATCAGGAAAATGTTGAAAAAAAATAGATGTCAGTTCGGGAATATTTTGCAGGTGGAGTTACAAGTCAACTGAAAAATGAAACAAAAAAATCTCTTGGCGTCCCTCCTTCCCAGATGCAGCCAAGATTCCTGCTTTGACTTGATCCAGGCAAGGGAGGGAGCACAGCCTGTTCCTGCAACGCACTGAGAAGCAAGGGGTGTTTGTTTTCTGTTATCAGCAAAGGGTGATGATGAGCTTACTGTCCGTGAGATAATCTATTTTTTATTACTGTGGGTTAGATCAAGTGCACCATGGTTTGGAACAACAATAAAAGACAAAAATCCCCCCAAAACTGGAAAAAATCCCCACCCTTCTCTTTTGCATTGGTGATAAAGTGGTATTTTTTGTCAGAGTGCCCACCCTGGAGCACACTTTAATAATATTAGTGGTTATTACATGCAGAGCGGCTTTTCACGTCACATGAGCCAGCCTTGAAAGCAAATCCCAGTCTCTCTGTGAAATCCACTTGATCCTCGTGTTGAAACACAGCTATTTCCAGATGATACAAAGCACCTGTTTAACAGGGAGCTGGGGCAGGAAAATCCCATATTCCAGTCAAAACGGCAGGAGGAACTTATTGGCTATTTAACCAAATCACTCACTGGCCACATAGGGCAGGTCACTGTTGTGCTTCCACAAAAATTGTTCCAACATGGAAGTGTTTCAGCAGCTCCCTGACCAGCTGAGCCAGAAAGAATTGTCCTCTGCTCCCACCCTGGACATACAACCATCTTTTGCCATGACCAGAGGGGACCAGTGTTTAGCTGCCATGGCTACAGGCTGACACATCATTAACGTAATTATGGTGTTAGGAAGAGAACAGATGATTCAAAGATCACTAGCAAGTCAAGGCCCCTTCTTATGGAGGAGACCTTTGAGGGCATTTCACAGAGAATCCCAGAATGGTTTGGGATGGAAGGGACCTTAAAACTCATTCAGTTCCACCCCTTCCACTATCCCAGGGTGTTCCAAGCCCTGTCCAACCTGGCCTGGGACACTTCCAGGAATGGGGCAGCCACAGCTGCTCTTGGAAACCTGTGCCAGGGCCTGTCCACCCTCACAGGGAAGGATTTCTCCCAGCATCCATGCTAAATTCCCCCTCTAAGTTTAAAACTGTTGCTCCTTGTCCTATCGCTATCTGCCCCCTGTAAAAAGCCACTTTCCAAGGAAGAGGAGATGCTTCTCAATGCAATAAGGCATTTAACACAAGAGAAACTTCTTGAGAGAGCAGTTGGAGACTACTCAAAATAAATTTCTGGAGGGTATTTAGGGACCTGTTCTTCCTATGCTTGCAAAATCTGAATGAATAGGCTTCATCCAGATTCATTGCTGGATGAATTGTGGCAGGAAGGTTACAAAATCACTCATATTCTGCAGTGTAATTAAGCTGACCTCTCCCCTTCCTGTCTTCACAGCACCACACTGTAATTCAGGGATGTAACTTGTGGGTCTGACACCCACGGGATCACCCGTGGAGCACAGGTACCCCAGCCCACGCCGTTCCCACAGGACACACACTCCCAGCACTGCACCCCGGCGCTTAAAACGACACCAAATTCACCAGCAAAGTCACGGTGCCCACCAGATGCACTGCCAAACCTGAAGAGGATGTCTCGTATGAGCAGGAGTGCATGGATAAGAGAACAATGTGATTTGGGGCAGACAAAAGGCTTGAAATCTGAGCTTACCAAAGTATCCAGGCAGCAGCTGCAGCAAACACTTCCCGGGCAGAGCCTGTTAAAGGAGAAGGATCTGCATTCACCCAGCTCTCCCAGATGCCATCACAGCAAGGAGAATGAAGATCTTTTGCTCTGCACGACTCTCTGACAGGAGGGGGCAGCCAGGTGGGGGTCAGTCTCTTCCCCCAGTTAACAAGTGACAGGATGAGAGGAAATGGCCTCAAGCTGTACCAGAGGACGCTCAGGTTGGATACTAGGGAAAATTTTTCCATGGAAAGGGTTGTCCAGCTCTGGCACAGCTGCCCAGGGCAGTTTTGGAGTCCCCATGCCTGGAGGGTTTTAAAAGTTTGATGGATGTGGCACGTGGGGATATGGGTCAGTGGTGGCCTTGGCAGAGCTGGGAGTGGTTGGACTTGATGGTCTGAGGGCTTTTCCAACCTAAACATCTCAATGATTCTAAGAGATTTCCATCGACTTGGAGCAGCACAGAAAGAGAAGGGCCAGCTGGACCATCCAACCTGGAGACAGAAGGCTCCTCGGTGTCCTCAGGCTGCTAAAAGTTTTGACATTCCAGTCTCAGCCAGAGGTTTGTCACAGTCAGTGGAGACAATGGGCACTATAGAAGGCGATTTATCTCATATTTATCCTTTTTCTTAGGGAGGAATGGACACTCCTGAAGAGCTCTTCGGACTCTGCTGCCTGCAGAGAGGATCTGCATGACCACATGAGGGGAGTCCACCATGAAGGTGCTCTATTTCCAGGTGTGTCTTCTCCAAGGCGCCATTTTTATCTACATTAATATTTGTATTTTTCATAGCCAGTTTTGTTTCCCCTGCTCAATGTCAGTGATGTTGGAACAACCTATTCTTTCTCCAAGCATTTAATTCCCAAGATGTTTCCAAAACAATTTTCAGTGCAGCTTTCGTACTGGTCCCGTCAGTGTGTCTTTGAGCTCATGTTACCACAAGTTCAGCAGCAAGTAAAGCATCATCATTTACACTGCACGCAGGATGCAGGTGCTTTTGAGGTTTTTGTCATTGTTTTCTAAAGGAAGCCACGGATTTGGAGTTCTCCCTGTGTTTTCCATCAGGGTATATCTGCAGCACGACAGCACCGAAGCTGTGGAACAGGCACACTTCCAAATTTCACAAGCTTTAGTCCCAGTATCAACTGTTTGCAGATAGCTGTCCCTGTAATCTGCAGGCTGCAGCTTGTACACAAGGGAAGCCAAAATAATGCATGTTACTGGAAAGCTGATGGGCGGACATGCCCAGGAATATTCTCCCCCACACTGGTGAAGATGTGTAGGCTTTTTTTTTTGTTTAAAACCACATTCTGGATGGAAAGGGAGAATCTTAACTCCCCAGAACAGGCTTATTTTATTTGGAGTTTTTAATTTGCAGTCAGATTTTTGTTGTTTTTCTTCCATTTCTTGGAATTTGTACTTCTGTGAAAGAAAAACCACATTTCCTTTCTCCTTCCTACCACTCAGGTGTTCCTGTTGTCATTTGCTGACAGTGACAAAGAGCTTTCTATATTTCAGTCACTTAGAAAAGCTGAAAATACCTACAGAGCTTCTTCCTGGGGACTTGTAGCCACACGCAGGGGCCTGTGCACAGCTGGGAAGTGCCACTGACTCATTATTAAGGATCTCAGCCAAGTGGACATCTAAATCCAGATAATCCAACTGCTGATATACATAGAAAGAAGGGAAACAGAACCAGAAGGAGACCACAGGCCAGAACAGCGCTGAAAAGCTCTGTTAAGTGATCCACTGTAGGAAAAGTTGAGCTGTTGCTATTGCTGAGTGGTTTGGGATTTTTTTTCCTGATTTTTTGGAGCAAGAGGATCTCCTGGAAGGTAGGCTGTGGCATCAAAACTCTTCTTTCCCTCAAAGTTTGTCCCCATCCCCACTGCTGCAATCCCCCATTAAGCTGCAGGTGTAAATGCTCCTGGCAGATCCCAAGTATGAGGTGAAACTCTACTAAACTCCTTCTATTAAACACCCAATTTCATGGCTGGAGTTTGGAGGCAAAATGAAAAGGGTAATCCAAATAAATGGGATACTTGCAACTCCCAAAAAGCAAACCCACAGATAGCTCTCTTTGCTTCACCCAGGGAAGTTTGACATTTGCAAGCAAGGTCAGCTCAACTTCAGACATATCCCCAAACCATTTCATCCAGTTGTGGCATTTCAAGCAGATGAAATTTCAAAGGAAAATTTGGAAATGGGCATGTTATTATGGATATAAACATGGATGAGCCATTTTTCGTGAAGGGGAGACAGTGTTTACTGTTGCTGAGCTGTAGAGTAGATAAATAAAAGCATCCTTGAGTGCATTCAGCTGTGTTCTGCTACAGGGAGCTTCTCTGGTTGTAGACAAGATATAAAAAACATATATCCATATCCATAAAAACTTCCACAGAACAAGCACCAGCGTTATTTCTCATCCAGTGCTGCTTGCACACCTCTACTTTCACAGTAGCAACTTTTTGTTAAGGGAAAAATGATTGTTTAAATTTCTCAGCTATTCTGTTGGTGGTTTTTGGTGAAGTGTTCCTGCAGTGATGGCCCTGTGCTCAGCAGGAACCAGGAGGGAGCCACCCTGTCCCCATCAGAATCTTCACCTCAGCCACAGCCTGGGGACTGAGAACATGGCTTTGTACCAATTCCATAAAACTGGTACAAACTGGGGCATTCAATTCTCTCATTTTCGAGATGCCTTAAAATAAACACCCTTTCTTGCAGGATACATGTGACAGACACTCAACCCCAGCCTTGCTCAGGAAATTGCCTTGCATCTAGAAGGGAAAAAAGCCTCACCAACTTGCCGCCTCCATAAATCAGCCATCTGAAGAATGTAAACTGGTGCAGCGTGGCTCTATCAGCACTTACAGCTCCGAGTGCTTCTCAGAGGTTTACACAACGTGAACTATTTTCATCTCTCCTAAAATAAATCTCGTGCTATTAATTAACAAACTTTCCAGGAAACATGACAAAAACCCACCCGTCAGTGCTGACCTCCGGGGCTCAGTTATAGAGCTCATAAAAAGGAGAAGTTTCCCTGGCGGATGAAAGGAGCTGGAGAGCTGAGTTTATCTGTGGGTGTTTGGGGAAGAAGGTCACCCGCGGCACATTGCGATGCCGCTGCAATGCGAGAAGGTGTTTTGGAAAGGGTTTGACAGATGATGGGGGGAAGCCAGGAGGAGACCAACGCAGTCCTCTCCTTCCTGGCCTTCACAGGCTCCAAGGACATAACCCAGAATCAGCCTGAGAGAGCAGCAGAACTGCTGAACCCAACAGGGCATGGAAAGATACTACACCATTTGTAAGACTTCATTAACCACCTGTGTTTTCAGCTCTGTGGCGCTGGCTGCGGGAGCAGAGGCTCCTCTCCAAGTGCCGAAGAAATTTTTGCTTATGTTTTCCCATTCTCACATTTCTCTTAACTCCTGGATGTATATAACACTGCTGCTGAACCAACCCTGGGGCCAAGAATGCCCCACCACACCGTGCTTCTCTCAACTCCATCAAAGTTTGCACAGAGGGTCCATCAGGAGGAACACCGTCTCCCTCATGCACTTGGACTGGCAAAAACCCCAGTAATTCTTGAAAATTTCAGGAGTCTGGAACACAAGCAAGAGGGGAGGCAAATGGGGAATGGCTTCCCCCTGCCAGAGGGCAAGGATAAATGGGATATTGGGAAGGAACTGCTCCCTGTGAGGGTGGGCAGGCCCTGGCACAGGGTGCCCAGAGCAGCTGTGGCTGCCCCTGGATCCCTGGCAGTGTCCAAGGCCAGGTTGGATGGGGCTTGGAGCAACCTGGGATAGTGGAAGGTGTCCCTGCCCATAGCAGGGGCTGGCACTGGATGAGCTTGAAGCTCCCTTCCACCCCAAACCATCTTGGGATTCTGTTATCTGTGATGCTTTGAATAATTATATTTGTACTGGGTATAACTGGGGTTGGTGGGAAAACACAGGGCTGGTTCCTCTCTGTAGAGTCACTTCTGGGAAAAGTGGCCAAAGAGTGTATAGTATATGTTCTTTCTCTGTTTAAATTACGCACATGCACTGAAGGGAAAAGCACCCTCCTTCTGTAAGGCTGCTCAGCACTTAGCAATTTCATAATAATTCATACATTTATAAAGCCTTTTTGCTTCCTGTTTTGTTTGTAGCATTATAAATCAGTGATGCTCTCCAGCTGAGGAGCTGGGGATATCCACAACAGGAGTAGACACACAACCAGATTTTTACTTGACTTTGTGACAAGATGAGCTTCACACAACTTTTCTTTGCCCTCTTCTTTACCCTAAACAGCTGCTTTCCTCTTAAGGGATGCCAAAACCTCCAATGGAGTCCTGGGTGCCTATGCTACCTGCATGGTAGCACCAAACCTGCTAAAGTCAGCAAGGAGACTCGACTTTGCTTCTAAGAAACATCCTTGACAGACAATAAAAAAGCCAAATTATGAAAACAGGAAACCACAAGTGGTTTCACCTCTAGTAAGTTCAACTGTTCGAAAAAAAACCAGAAACAAACCCCAAAAACACACTGAGCTGCATTTTCTGAGACAAACTGTGCTGACATACTCTCACTGCTGGCTGTTTTCTGTCTCCCGCCACAGACCAAGACATCACCCCACTTTTCAGAGCATCACCATATCGGTACCCAGTTGTAATGTCCCTCACAGCAAGGAATTCTTCTCATTTTTCTGGTTTTGGCAACCTTGCCCTGCAGCCAAACCTCCCTCCAGTCTTGCTCATAGACAGCAAGGAGGAACTTCTCACAGACCTTCATCCCAGGGGAATTTGTATCAATCATGTGAGGAGAAGGAGGTCTGGGAGCTCTGAGGCCTCTCCAGTGCCCCTGAGGAGTCACAGCAAAGGGACTGCTCTGTTCCCATGCTTTGCTCCCAACTCACCCCTGGTATCCCACATCCATCTGTCCTTCCTCTCTTTGGCCCCTGGTCTACACCAGCCACATGCCTGTAAAGGAAAATGCGAAAGGAAAATGTTCTGGTGGAAGAACACACAGGGGATTCCACACAGGGGATTTAAAATGAGCAAATATCCTGCCTCACGTCCCCAGGCAAAAAAATTCCCCGAAGAGGGGCTTACTGATCCCCAAAACGTGCCAGAAGTAGCATGTTCCTGCTTCTGTCTGAACATGGAAGAATTGTGGCTGAACACACCTCTTCATATGTAACCTAAGAGAGAAAATCACAGGATTTGGGGTTACATTTTCCTTCCTTTCCCCCCAGTTAGTTGATATCCCAGGCTATAAAACACTCCCCCTCCCCGTGGAAATCCTTGCATGATCTAGCAAACCTGCTACATGGCACCTGGTTCATGTCCAGATCCTGTCCATTCACCTGCTGCTCATCCCCAGCCCAGGTTTGTGCATAAAAGGCACAACTTGATCAGAATACAGTGAAAAAAAGCCCCAGTCCCAGAGCTGAGAAGGCAGGATGGAGAGATCATCCCTTGAGAGCCTTCCTGCTGCTTCACTTCATTCCTTTAAGCCCTTTCTCCCCTGACATGCTGCTCTCTCCCTCATCACCACCTCCTGTGCCCCTGCCCACCTCCAGGAGGACACAGGACAGGGACATCCAGGCTGGGCATTCACAGCAGCCCTGCGTGTGCAGCTCCTGGTGCCAGCGCTGTGCCCTGGGCAGGACACAGCTGGGAAGGGGTGTTTCACCTCCCTCCAGCCATCACCATAGGAAACATCTCGTCTACAGCCAGCAGAGGAGAATCTCCAGAAGGGGGATGACCTCAACTTAAAAAACAAGATGTAAGAAGATACATGGGCAGATGACTTTGAAAAGTCTTGTCCCGGATAAAAAACCTACAGAAGCAACAAAAAATTACCATCTTCCTGAAGCTGTCTTGATGCAGCAACTACAGCAAGACTTGGGGTGACTAACATTCCTCCTTCAGCAGCCAAGTGAGACACAGCTCACCTTCACAACAGAAAATAGATCAGAGATTAATTAATTGTAAATAGAATGTGTATCCAGTAACACAGCGCTGCAAAGTGGGAAAAACACGGGAAGGATTTCAGGCAAGGGTGTGCCTGAATGCAAGCAGCACTGCATGTCAGAGATTCATTAATGTGCAGTGCTGGGGGACCCCGAGTGAGGAAATGAGCTCATCTTTTCATCTTCAGAAATCCCATCTCTTCAGTTCTGTAAAATGGATGGAATTTGTTGTCTTCGTTCCCTGTCCCACTGAGGAGAGAATTCTACTGTTGTAAAAACATAACTTGATGGATTTCTCCATTTAAATAATTCTACTAAAACTGGTCTTCAAGTGCTTTTTAACGTGTCATAATTTCAAGAAGTGATTGAAAATTTGAAGTTGTATATTGATTATATACATTAAGTATATTAAAAATGACAATAAGTATGATTTTAAATTATACAGGAAAGGCTTGACAAGTGAACCATATGCTTGAAGACTAGGAGACTTTATTCTGTTGTAATGAGTTATTTTTTCAGAAATTGTTTAAAATTGAGAACCTTCCCTTATTTTTCAAAGCAAGTCATCCATATTCTCTAAAAGTCATACACTCATGCTGAATTCTCTGACAATAACAACATGTAGATACATAAAATTAAAAAAAGATAAATAAAAGCAGATATGTTCAGAAACAAGCCAGCAGTACTTCTCCTTACAGATGAGCAGCATCTCCTGGTGACAATTCTGAAGATGATCTTAGTGACAAGGGCCACCTGCAGCCAGACTGCACTGAAGGGAGATGGGACATACTTTATACCAAGGTAAGACAACTCAATGATCCCTATGGTTCCCTTCCAGGTCAGCTTATTCTGTAATTCTGTGATTAATTCTGTGATTCTGAGACTGACTTTGACAGCTGTGGGAACCAGCACTGATTTCTGGGCGGCTGAGACTGTCCAGATTTGTTAGTGTTAGTTAAGATAGTTCCAGCAACTGGTGTTAGTTAAGATAATTCCAGCAGCTGGTGTTGCTCCTGCCACAGGAGGAAACACACAGGTGATTAATTGCTCCAAGCTCTCGCAAGCACCCACAGCAGCTTCGTCATTGCATTAATTGGGTGATTTGGCTGCCGGGTGAAAGTACAAACTCTGACTAACTCCTCCAAGTTAATTCACAACTGAAGGAATCCACCTGGAACTAACTGTCAGCTGCCTTCCTGTGGTCATTAGGTGATATTCATTGAACAAATAAAAAATCTCCATTAAAAAATCTTTAAAATCTGGTAGGATGGATTTTTGAGTCCATGCCTCCAGCCCAAACAAGAGCAGGTAGTACATAAATCCATGCTTAGGTTTTGCCCCAGGTGAAGCCTGATGATGACTGAAATAAGTAAAAAGGTTACCTCATGTCCTGCATTTTTCACTTTTTCTCTTATGCAACACGGTAGGCTGGGATTTTCTGCTTTTGCAACAGAAAATCCCAGAGGTTTTTGATCTCCCCTGCCTCTTTGGAGAGTCCTCTGAGATTCAGAACATTTCCTAATATCCAAGTATGCTCTTCTCCCCACCTGATTTTTAAACACAAAACATTTCATCCACTGTGTGGATACTCACCCACCTAACTTTATTTCAAACATGAACAATTTCTGTTTTGGGGAAGCACAAATGTTTGATCTCTTTGCTTGCACAATGTGACCAGAATGAAGGTGAAACAGGATGACACTAATTTTAGAAATACGTTTCATTTTTGTGAAGTCAGAGCATGATTTTCATTTGACAGTAATGAACTAAAACCATCTTTATCTCAGGCTTTAAAAAAAGAAATCGAATAGAACAAGTGAAGTCAGCGGTAACCCCATGGGAAGCAAATACAACTCTCTTTCCAAATTCTTTAGGTTTAAAGGTACACATCATTCATCCAGAGCAGGGCTGTGAGGGGTGAGCTAACACACAGCTCTGAACCTGACAACATATTTCCTGTCTGTATTAATTAGCATCAGATGAATATGTCAGTATGAGCACACACTCTCCAAAATACCTTTATTTTGACACATAACATCATTTGACCCACCAAAACCACATCCTTCCCTGGCAGGAAAACTCACCAGGACAGCCACCCTATTAAGTGATGGTGAGCATCCCCATAACCATTCCTGGGATGAGCAGACCAAGTGTCCTGTACATTTTTGGGGAATAACAGCCGGCAGAACAAAAGGTGTCTGTGTGTGACTAGAGTCAGCTCCAGATGTCAAACACCTGAGTGGCAGTGTCCGTATGCGTGCTAAACATCTGAGCTCATCCCAGAGCCATCTGAGATCTGATGCCCCATCCCTGGAAGTTTTCCAGGCCAGGTTGGACGGGGCTTGGAGCAACCTGGTCCAGCAGAAGGTGTCCCTGCCCAGGGCAGTGGATGGAACAAGATGGTCTCTAAGGTCCTTTCCAGCCCAAACCATTCTGTGATTCTGTGGTTGTCTGATGCACTTTGCTCACCCTAATGCAGATTTCAGGTAGAACCCTGTGAAATTTCTGTTATTTCCCCTCCTACAAACCAGCAGGGAACATGTGCTGTCTATTGGTCTCGACACCAACACTCTGGGAGGTCTTGACCAAGAAAACACCATTTGTGAGAAGAGCTGAGGTGCCAGAAAGGTGACTTTCTCCAAGGTACCATTCACATCTTCCCTTTACTGGAAGGAGCCCAGGAATATGTCGTCCATATCAGCACTTGCCCATTCCTAGGATATTTCTGGTGCTGCAGGAAAACATAGCCAGGCATCATCCTGCACTCTGAGCACATGCATTATTGCTCTCCAAAACATGTGTTGAAGCCTTGGCAAGCCTGTGTTCCCCCCCAAGGACAGCTCAGGTTCAGCTCAGATTCATCTGCTCTCTCTCCCCACGCCAGGAATGGAGGTGATAGGCAGTAGATATATCATCACACATATTTGAGGCACATTATCTGGGGTCACCCGAGAAGCATGGTGCAATTTTGGGTCATTTTTTCTCTCTCTTGTCTGTGCACAGATCTGGTCTCAATCCTTGCATGGGTTATGGCTTGTGATGGTGCTGACCAAATTTCAGACAAGAGGTGGGTCTCCTCTGCATACTTTTCCTCTCCAAGATTGGAAGTTTGAAATCAAATAAGGAAAAAAACCCCACAATCAATAATTTGAAGCCCTGAATTTGGCTCTGGGGCTCTTATTTCTACAGCATTTGCCTGCAGCAGCAAGGAGGGAGAGACCACAGGGCAGAGGTGGGTTGCCACGTCCTTGCACTGCCTGTGGCACACAACCCTGCCTGTCCTTCATCTCTGAAAAATTTACGAGTTCCTCTTTCATCTCATAATCCTTCATTTTTGCCACGTAACCTGCCCTGAACTTGCTGTGAGTCAGCAGGGCTTGTCTGTTAAGGCAAGATTGATGCATGGCATTGGAACAGATAATGCAAGCTCCTGGGCCAGTCAGAGGAAAGCTGGCAATATTAACCATCTCTCCTCTCACCCCTGCCCCACAACAGGGATGGACTGGGTTTAGAACCTGCATGGAGGTGCTCCAGGGACCATTGCCCTGCTGACCTTTCCCCAGACAGACTGAGGTGGTGGTGTGATTGCGCTGCACAAAAGTGCATTTTCCAGCTCCTTTGCACAAATCATATGTTCCACAACTCAGGTTTTGGCTGCTGGAGAAGCTTTCTTCTAAATGGGACCGAAACATGAACACTGTTAATTGGTACATACTAGGGATTGTGTGGCTGGGAAAAATATTCACCATGGGGTTCTGGCCCAACCCTTCCCACATGGTCAAACTCTGCCTCCCAAAGCTCTCCTGGAAAAAAAAACATACCTGAAATTGGTGCTGTAGTTTGCTTTAGAGGTGGGAACGTGTCAGGAATGAGAGATGGCTGGGAGCAAGCACTCCCATTTGCTTAAAAAAAAACAACCCAGAGCTTGATATGGGAGGTCAAATCTCCCAGCTTAAATCACTTTATTTCTTAAAAGTTGCCATTCTTGGCAAATATATCGTGGCCTTCACCTAGAAGCGAGGTTGCCTGTGAATGCCATCACATCAGATGTGCGCTGCGGCCTCTTTCATCCCCGGCAGAGGAGGACTGAGGGCTGCAGCCTGAGGGTTGAAAAGATACTTTTCTTTGGAGATGCCAACAGTTTCTTCGGCAGATTTCTCCCCCTCGCCCCCTCCCACCCCAACCTACTTTCACAAAAGAGACAAAAAAAAAAAAAAAACAAACCAACAACCCCTAAATGGATCCTGTAGTGTCTGCAATGTAAAGAATTAGCTGAATGGGAAGAAATGAACCATGGTCTTTATGTCCTAGTTACAGTCAGTGCAAACATTGCTGCTAATCCGTGTTGTCAGAGGGGATGGGGAAGAGGCACGGATAGATCCCACTGGGAACATTTTGTCTCTCTCAATCCACACTTGAGATCACATTTTTTTTGTGTAATAACACTGAGTCGTATTAAGAAGCCTGTGGATAACGTGAAGCTGGGGGGGATAATTGCTCACTGTCCATTCCACCGAGTGTAGCACCTACAGCCTTCATATGCAGGGAGGTCTCAGCAACCCATTCATTTCAGGGGAGAAAAAGAAAGCTATTCATTCCCAGCAAATCCCATTTTGCCATGGTAACCCCCCTTCCCGCCTCTCAAGCACAACAGTTGTTCACAGGGGCTATTTAAAACAAGACAACAAAACCGAACCATCGCCCATCCAGTCCTGGCATTTTCTGCTCAGAGTTTTCTGGGCAGGGATAACCCAGGGATGGGGAAGGGAAGGGGTGAACGGCTCATTTTGTCCCCTGACATCTCTGGGGGCATCCCACTTGTGTCCCTCAATGGGACCCATCTCAGGGGTGGGGTGTCCTGTACCCCTCGAACTCTCTGGTGGGACAGTGACAGTGACCATGTCACGGAAGCAGAGGACAATGGGGGGAACTTATTTTCTGCCCTGTTGTGCCAAGGAGAGGGTTTTGGCTTGCCAGAGCCCATGCAGGGGCTGGGGAAGGGAAAACCAGGCCCCTTGCCAGCTCTGTCCCAATCTGGAAGGATCAGCCCTGTTTTCTGCAGTCCCTTCCATGGGGATCGTGTCCACGGGTCAAAGAGCAGCACAACTCTCACCAGTTTGGGGGCCTCCAGCTGTCCTGGCCCCCTCCAGCCATTCTTGGGTAGGAGCTCTGGAGCTCATAGCCCACAGTCACCACCAGGAAACTCCAGTTTGTGCTACTGGTGGAGCATTTGGTGGTCACTAAAGCTGTGTTCAAGCTGCTGGGGAGGACATGGGGGATTCAAGGCTTCCCCTGCTGCAACACTGAGCAGCCTGGTGTAGTGGAAGGTGTCCCTGCCCATGGCAGGGGGGTGGAACAAGATGATCATGGAACCACAGAATGGTTTGGATTGGAAGGAACCTTAAAAGTCATCCAGTCCCACCCCCCCAGCCATGGGCAGGGACACCTTCCACTATCTGAGGTTCCCCCAAGCTCCATCCAGCCTGGCCTTGGACACTGCCAGGGATCCAGGGGCAGCCACAGCTGCTCTGGGCACCCTGGCCCAGGGCCTGCCCACCCTCCCAGACAGCAATTCCTTCCCAATATCCCATCCAGCCCTGCCCTCTGGCACTGGGAAGCCATTCCCTGGGTCCTGGCCCTCCAGGCCTTGTCCCCAGTCCCTCTGCAGCTCTCCTGGAGCCCCTTTAGGCCCTGCCAGGGGCTCTGAGCTCTCCCTGGAGCCTTCTCTTGTGCAGCTGAACACCCCCAGCTGTCCCAGGCTGGCTGCAGAGCAGAGGGGCTCCAGCCCTGGAGCATCTCGGTGGCCTCCTCTGGACCTTCTCTAACAGGGCCCACGTCTTTCTTGTGCTGAGGACCCCCGAGCTGGGTGCAGTGCTCTGGGTGGGCCCTCATGGGGCAGAGTAGAGGGAAGGGAATCACCTCCCTTGACCTGCCCATGCAGCCCAGGGTGTGTTTGGTCTTCTGGACTGGGAGTGCACACTGTTGGCTCATGTCCAGCTTTTCACCCACAAGAACCTGCAAGCTCTTGGGGTCTTGATCCATACAGTCCCATCCAACTCAAACCATTCTACAATATCCACCTCAAAATCTGCCCTGTGCCTCTCCATCGCTCTTCCTTCCTGATGCACCTTCAGATGTGCAGGGAGACTTGGGGTGCAGGAACACTCTGGCCCAAACCACTTTGATCTCACACCAAAACTACAACTCAAGTTACGGCTTCCACCAGAAAAACCAAGACTGAAGTGAACTGTCCACTGCCCTGTTGGCAGGAGACCCTCTTCCAGCCAGAGGGAATTCCTTCATGTAGTTATTATCTGAGCACAGACTGATGTCACATTACAGAGGATTCATGGGGCAAGGAACTAAATGGGGAAATCCAGCCAAAATCCAGGCAAGCAGTGTTGGGAAGACAGAAGATCATCAGCGTGTGCTATACCTCTGCTGAGAGCAGGGCTTCCCACAGCTAAAAAATCACATCACTTTTGGTTAACCTGTATTTGCGTTTGAGAGCAAATAAGGGGTTCCCGGCACAAATATAATTTCAGTAAAAACTAGAATTAAGGACTGGTCTTGGATACAAATTAAAGGGTCATTTTATTTTTGTAAACACAGAGAGAGCACAAAGTGTTGGGAAATAAAAGCAACTGTTTGCACCAGGTGTTTTTAAAATAAATCCCAGCAACACCACAGATTTTATCCTGCACTTTATTGTTGACTGAGGTGAATGAAGCCCTTCTGGTGACCCAGACCTTTCCCTGCTATGTCCTGGGCATAAAACCCTCCCTCTCCACAGGCAAACAAGGTTAGTCAGTTGGTCACACCACAGCCTATTAATATGTAGATATTTTAATCACCCTCCAGATCCTCTTGCAAATTGCTCCGTACGGCTTTCTCAAAGCACATAACTAATTTCCTGGTTTTTAGTGGCACTTCTTCAAAAATTTCTCATCTGTCCGGAGCACCTTCTCCTCTCCAAAGACCCAGCACTTTGTGGAATGTACCCCTAGCACTGCTGCCCCCAAAAAAGTAACTTTAGAGTTAGAGAAGTCTCAAAGCAAATTGTCTTTGTCTAAACCCAATAGCTAATTCAGCTGAACCACCCATTCCTGTATGGACAAACCACTCCTCTCCATTCACAAGAATGAGAATTTAAGGTTGCAATGAAATCCGCTAAAAAGTCCCCCTAGAAAAAAATCCTGTGATGACAGAGTTTGACTCATACTCAACTGACTGCAACTGTGGGGCAGGGGGTGAGAAAATGGGGGAAAATAAATCCGAAGGCTTCTCCATTCTCAGATTTTCACTGAAAAGGCTCTGACATGAGCAAAAGCACATTAAAACTAAGCGCCTGGAGAAATGACTGCTCCCAGCTGTCTATCGTGCCTCCTTCCCCTCCAGTGTCACCGTGTGTGTGACACAGACAGCCTGGCTCAGGCAGCAGCTGTTAAACCACTGGAAATTTCACACAGATTTAGGGTTTCTTTCATATATGAAGTGTAACCTGCAGCTGTTGAGCAGCTGCTACGCGGGAGCTTAGCCACCCGTGCAGCAGAGCTGGGGATCCTGGGCCAGGGGGAGGACAAGTACCTGGAGGAGCACCCACATTTGATCTGCATCAACCACAGCCTGGCCCTTGGTCCTCATCAGAGCTTTGGTTTCACTCAGGACCATGGCTTTGGGGACCTGTCTGAATGGTCCCTGCTCCCTTCAGACTCCAGGTGCACCAACCTGGTGCCATCCAGCTCAAACTCTCCTGGAAGGAGCACTGAAGGAGTTCTGCGACTTTGCAAGTGTGGACACAGCCTCTGCACCCTGTGAGTCCTTAAAGTACTCAAACACCCAACGTTTAGCTTGAAAGGTCTGTATGACAATGAAATAACAGGATGTATTTACAGATCATAGAATTGTGGAATTACTCGGGTTGGAAAAGCCCTCAGAGGCCATCAAGTCCAACCATTCCCCCAGCACAGCCAAGGCCACCACTGACCCATGTCCCCAAGCGCCACATCCACACAGCTTTTAAATCCCTGCAGGGATGGGGATGCCACCACTGCCCTGGGCAGCTGTGCCAGGGCTGGACAACCTTTTTGGTGAAGAAATTTTTCCTAATGTCCAATCTAACTCCCCATGGGATCCAAATCCTCTGCTATTGGACTTTTTTCTTGGTGAGGACCATCAAGTTTCTTACCCCTTGTCTATGCCAAAATCTTAAACACTGACAGCCGCTGGCATCTTCTGGACTCCTCGGGACAGAAATGGAGCCCTGGGTTCAGCACAGGACATTCAGGAATGTTGTTCCACAGCCATGTGGGAACGACAAGGATCCAGTTTGCTCCTGTAGGAAAACATAGATTTATTACCTGGGGAACACTGCCTTGAGCCTCCAAAAAGGATGAAACAGCAGGATTGTTAACCTGGAGGGCCACAGCCACACTATGAGTGCAACTGTTTCAGTGCCTCTCAACCAAAGCAGCGTTTTCACTGCTGTTCAGGGTTTGTTGGGGTTTGCAGCTCCCAAACCACCCAAGATGCCAGCAACCACCAGAAGCTTCCCTGGGGGCTGGTGTTCCTGCAGGCTGGGCTACCAGTGTCTTGGAGCTGGCCTTTCCTACCCTGCTCCATGTACATTTCCCAGAGGCACTGGGAAGGTGCCCAAGTGAGATTGTCCCAAGTGAGATTCCCGTGATAACTTTAACAGATAGAACATGCCCACTGATTTACAATATCAGCCTCTTGATCAAGAACTGTCAGTTTTCCACCATGGGCAGAAGAATCACTTGGTTTTGCCATAGTTCTCTTATCTTGTCTAGACAAGCAAAGAAAACCAAGCAGAACATTGGCTTAGAAAATACAATCAAATAATTTCTGTGCCCTACTCTTCATGGAAAGAGAGTTCTAGTTAATTTCGTCTCATCTAACCTCATCCATTACATTTTCCATACAAATGATCTTATCCTCTCACCATAAAAGCTCAGGACAACACCCATATTGTTCGCTGTTGCCACTAAGTTTTTTTATTGATAAGGACGAGTGAATTTATTTAGCCTGTTGGTACCCATTTAAGAAATACTTATGAGAAATGCTCCAGACCAGTTCCAGTGGTGTTTTATTGTCAGCTCCTAATGAGACTGCCAAAACTGTGTAGTGTTCACTCTCTGAAGTTAATGGGGGAAAAAAACAGCAATGCAGGATACCATTCTATATCAACCCTGGTTTGGGCCACATTTTTGCCACACACATCACACTGTGAGTGGTTTCCTAATTTCTTTGCATGAAATTAATGAAGAATGAAATTAAGGTTTACGTTTCAAGCAGCCACACACCCCACAAAAGTTTCGCAGAGGGTGTATATTAAATATAAATGAAATATTTGCTCTGGTTCGTTTCTTCATATCAGCCTCAGCTGAAAGATATCCCACTGCCAGCCCTGGGCTCCCCAGCATGGAAAATATTCCTACTGACAGCACAACCCTCGTGAGAGCACCCAAGCGTTGCGCGAACACTCTGGGTGATGGAGCAGGAGACTTTCCACATAGAAGCCATGGTGCTGATGGACGAACTCTTAGGACTTAGGAATGAACCTGGGGCAGAACCTCAGATCTACCCGCCTTTGAATTTCCCAGAGTTTTTGTATTTGTGTTACAGCATGAATTTGTCTGTTCTTGCCCTTTGATACATTCTCAAAACCAACAAAGCTGTTGAACTCCCACTGAAGAGCACTTACAGAGGCTGGCATGCTTTTCCCAGGAAAAAAAATCCTACAGAAAGGAAACACTGCAACCGAAACAACCACATCCCTGGCTGCATCTAGCCCACAGGCACTGTGATAAGAGACAATTTACCTGTAGTTATCAGAGTGGGTGGAAATTATAAAAATTTCCAACCCAAGAGGCAGTTTCCTTCATGCAGCATCATCTCCCTGCTCCTTTTGAAGAAAGACACTCACTGCTTTGGAATCTCAAGAATTTAGAATTAAACCCCCTCACACTTTTTTTTTTTTTTTTTAACCTTGTGGGTGGGAAATATTACAATGCTAATTGACACTTTCAACCACTGATCCTTTGAAAAACACCTACATGGCACTGCTGATAAAATCTGTGGGCAACACCAGCATAGGCAGCTATCACTGAGGGCAGGGCAGCTGCACTAGGATCCTTCAGCCAGCCAGAGGTGTTCCAACAAACCCCATTTTCACTGAACTGTACCGAAAGTTGCAGCTGTAGTTGTTACCTCTGTGGTGAGAAAACATGTTCCGGAGGATTTCAGCTGAAAAAAAATGCAGATGCAATGGTATTGCATTGATGTTGCATTTGTGATACCATTGCAGTGACATTGAAGAAGCTGGTAGCAATGTCGAAAAAATAGAAGGACTGGAGAAGTTATTTTAAGATAGAAATGTTTTCAGGTCTCTGTATCAAAAGAAGAACAAAACCATATTCAACCCACCATATCTACTCCGAGTTCACAGCTCTGGCTGGGGCATCACCACAGCAGAGAGGGTGGTAAGATTTTTAGATATTGCACTGAGTGAGGGCATTTGCCAGTTGGGATCCTTGCCCACAGCAGATTCCATCCATTCTGTGGTCCAAAGGCACCGTTCTCTCCGTTTTAGCCAAAGGAGGGTTGAACAGTGCTTTGATCACTGCTTATGAGAGCCTGGATTGGGAAAATAATTAATGGGTACTAATCAACCCCTGGCAGCTGAAGCCAGATAACTGCAAATAAGAGTAAATCTCCCTTTCTCCAAGGGTTTGATTGACCACATGGGATAACCCTCATGGGAGGAAATAGACTTGCATTTCTTGGTGTCCTCAGCTCCAGACGTCACCTTTCTCAACAGTGTCCTTCAGCCGAACCAAGTTATTGTGCGTGTATGGTAGTGGGGCACCGGGGGGAAGAAAGGGAAACAAGGAGGAACTGGATGCTTTTCTTCTGCTGAGGAAACCCTTTGGCACCACGAACCAGCCTTTCTTGGGAAGCAAGATGAAAAGAATTCCCTGAAGAATGATCTCTCCTTTGCAGGAGAGAAAACTCTCCAAAAGCACAACTCGTTCTTCCTGCTGCACTAGCCAGCCCTGATGCTGCTCGGGGGACGGCTTTGTCTCTCTGCAGTTGGGTCAGGATATTTGTCGTCACTGCACAGGAGAGTGTTCAGTAATTGCCTGGTGTTTTCATCCTTCCCCTGCACAAGTCCATGTCCTTTCAAATTCTTTCTTCCTCCTCTTTGTAAGGACTGAGGAAGCATGAGAACCATGGCCTGGGCTGCCAGCAACGACCTAGAGGGAATAGAAAAGTCACTGAGCAACACGTTTGCCCCTCAATGTTAGGAGAAATGCACTTAGATGGAATAATCTGCCAGAGGCACTCAGGTGGTTCAGTGCGGAGTGTCTGTGCCCAGGACAATCCATGATGATCTAAAGAGCACCCCCAGTCACTCCTAGATGCAGCCCCTGGAGATAAGGGCTCTCAGCCTACAGCCCTCCCTTTGTAAAGGCTCCAGATGCTGCAAAGAGCAAAGAGAAGCAGCCCTTTGAGAAATTAAATGCATTTGGGCAGGGGGCTTAAATTAGAGTTTTATCTCTTAAGGTTAGGAAAACACGTGTCCATGTCCCTGCAGTGTCACTGCTGTGGCCAGCTGCTAATGGCCAGCATGCCAGAGAGGGATGGTCCCAGCTGGAAGGTGTTGGTTTTTTTGTAAATCCTTGGAGAAATTCATGGAATCACAGAATCATTTGGGTTGGAACAGCCCTCAGAGGCCATCAAGTCCAACTGTTCCCCAGCTCTGCCAAGGCCACCACTGACCCATGTCCCCAAGTGCCACATCCACAAGCTTTTCAACCCCTCCAGGGATGGGGACTCCACCCCTGCCCTGGGCAGCTGTGCCAGGGCTGGACAGCTCTTTCCATGAAGGAATTTTCCCCAATATCCACCCTGAGCCTGCCCTGGCCCAGCCTGAGGCCGTTCCCTCTCCTCCTGTCCCTGTTCCCTGCCAGCAGAGCCCGACCCCCCCCGGCTGCCCCCTCCTGTCAGGGACTTGTGCAGAGCCACAAGGTCCCCCCTGAGCCTCCTTTGCTCCAGCCTGAGCCCCCCCAGCTCTCTCAGCTGCTCCTCACAGCACTTGCTCTGACCAACATGAGGTTTCTACTTAGCTCCTGGTAGTGACAAACTGGGCAGAGTGAAGGAAATGCCAACTTTGGGTTGGTTTTTGTTTTACTTTCTCTGTTCTTAGAGTTGTACAGTGTAAAGTTCATTTTCTTAGCTGCCCCTATCGTAGGGTTTCCCTTCCATCTGAAGGCTCCTCCTAGACACCTTGCAGGAATTTTGTGCTTATGAAATTGTTCCAACCTCTGCAGCTCAGCTCCCCTTGGAACAATGCATTCTCTGTGAGCCCCTGAATAGAAAACATCAGCCCATAGTGATAGAGCTCCTGTTAGTGCCCAGCCCTAGACATGGGATAAAAGTGCTTTTCAATGTGTACTTGGGAAAAAAAATGTCTTTTAATGCTCCCATAGTACTCCTTTTACAATGCCAATGCCACTTACAGCCATTGATAGGAAGAAGTTGGACTAATCTTAGCAAGAAGTTCCCATGACCTTTCAGTATCTGCAATACTGCAACTTTTCTTAAAATTATCTTTGCAAGGCAAACAATGTAAAATATACCAAAGGATTTATAGCAGACAAACAACTACTTGTTAAGGAGCCCAAATATTACAGGAAGATGTTTTTGGTGATTTTATGCAGCTGGTATGAGGAGGGCAAAACTCACAGGGATCAAGTGGGAATATTGAAGAACAGAAGGAAAGTGAGTCAAAGGGTTCAGCAGTGATTTCTTACAGTGCTTCATGGAGCATAACCTGGGGAACTCCCTGCCCTCTTATATAATCTCGAATTAGCAAGAAAAAATTAAGGAACAGAGATAAAATACTGGAACCCCTTTCACTTTCTTAGAAGCAATAAGAATACTCCTCAGAAAAAAGTTTAAAACCTCTTGTTAGGAAGCAAAGTCATAAAAGGATGGAAGAGCCAGCAGATTAGAGACAGAAAAATAAATCTTTGCGTAAATAGACATTGAGCAGCAGCACTGGGATACAAGAGCTAATGGAAGAAGAGGCTGAATTAGGAAGAAAAAAAGAGAAATTCAGAAGGAAATCTCTTCTCCCTGATGTCTCTGTGTACAGTAAACTGTGCTCACTGAGAAGCCATTCAACACCTCTGCCAAACAAATCTTTTATTCTGCAAGTTGTAGTCAGCCAGACTGACCAAAATCCCCCCAAAAATGTGACAGCTGGAATAAAATAAAATCCTGGCAGAGCCAACAGAATCACAGAATGACCTGGGTTGGAGGGGACCTTAAATTTCATCTCATTTCATCCCTGCCACAGGCATGGACACCTCCCACTATCCCAGGCTGCTCCAAGCCCCCTCCAACCTGGCCTTGAAATATATCAAAATGATAGAAAACAATAACAGAAAAAAAGTTTTTCTGAAGGACCAGGAAACAACCAGAGGCCAGATCTGAGAAAATTAAATGCAAATAGGCCTTGTGGTGCAGGAAAAAAAAATACCATGCTCTTGAAATGTGTCATCCCATGACACGTTTTGGGGGAGTAACCCTGAAAAGCAGCCAGCTGCTAAACAGTCATCCATTTCCGAGTGGGAAGTGCACAGTTTCAGAACCAGACCTTTTCCATGCATAAATGGTGGGAGAAGCACTTCATTCTTTTTATGACATGGAACAAGAGGAGAAAGAAGAGTCTGTGGAGGCTATCTTGGGCTGCAGTTAAAATGTGATGGAGAGATGTGTGTTCCTATCAGTCTGGCTCTGCTGGGACTCGGGACAATGACCCTGCATGGGCCAGTGTGCATGTCCTGATGTGATCTCTGGGTTTTCTATTTCAAAATTGAACCTCTTAAAAAAACTCAGATTGGCTCTGTTACTTCAGGCTTTTCAGCACAGGAATTTGCCACGGCACAAGCATGGTCACTCCTGGGACATTGCGGTGACACCCTTTGGAAATCTGTCCACAAGCCTAATGTATTTTACATACATTTTAATATTTGTAAGCAACAGCAAGCTGCTTTTTATGCAAGTAGGCATGAAAATATATGCAATAACTGAAATAGATTCCTTTATTTTCATCAGGCCTTGCAGACAGCACCACTAACTGTTTACAGGCTGTCCTTTTAAGATTTATTTTTATGTTTGGGTATTCAGAGGCAGGCTCTGCAGCCTCTGCTCAAGCAGGACTCCTTTTTCTGCTGTCAGTGAGTAGTTTTTTCCTGGTAAAAACAACCATTATTTTTACTAGCAACAGCTGCTGTCCTGGGCTCAGCTCAGCAGCACCCAATCTCCTCCTTAGATGTGGGAGATTTCCCTTCAATCTGGGAAACACAAACACCAGCTCTGATCTTTCTTCTTTTAAACCAAGGGCTGTCCAGCTCTCCATCAGGGATGAGCAGGGCCTGAATTTGGCTTCCTGCTCACAGAATATCTTGGAGATGTGGGCAGTGAGCTCATGGCTGGGTTCTGCCCATGGCCAACCCACCAAAAAGTGGTCCACAGACCTCAGCCAGACCAAGTTCCAGGGTGGTCACCTGGAATATCTGCACTCGCAGCACTCCCCTTGTCCGCGCCAGCCTCCTGCTGCACGTCAGTGGGATGCGGGTGCCTAAACCCCTGGGCATTTCTGGGAAACTCAAATGAAAGAAAAATCCTTTCCTGGCCATGGAAGGTCTGTGATGCCAGACGTTCCGGCTGCCTACATTCAGCCTCAAGGCCCCTTTGTCTAATGTGAGTTATTCATAATTACTCAAGCTGCTAATTTTCCTCTTATGTAAATGATCTTGGGAGGCAAAGCATGAAGGCAGCTAGGCATGTACAGGATAATGGATTGCAGGAGGAAAGAATGGAGCTGGCATGATGTGAGAACGGCTCCGGGTGCTAGGCAGATTCCAGCAAACCGGAATGCTTCTGGGAATTCCCTAGAAATGCAGGTGGTACCAAAAAAAAAAAATTCCTCTTCAGATTAATGACCAAAAAATTGGAAGGGTAAAACATTTCCTCTCACATGGAAAAAAATCCACTCTTATGCCATGGTCCTCCCTCCCTAGACAGGGATCTTCCCAGCACAGGGACATTCGGTTCAGCCACCCCAAAAGCACAGCCCTTGGGGACAGTTGGGTCAAGACTTTTGAGGACATCCTGTCTGCGTTTACTCTGCTGGAAAAACTTCAAATGAGGCCTTATAAACAAGCTCATGTTTTTTTCCACAGCATCTCCACCTGACAGCTGAGTGGCCATCTCCTGGGAGCACGTGGCCCTCAGCACGCAGCCACGAGCGCTCGCTTTGGGATGCAGAGTAAACACCATCAGATACGCACATCTAACCAGGAGGTTATCCCAGGCACTTCTATTTCCGTGCTGGCCTCTACCCACGTCACCAGTGCTGAGTTTTCCATCTTAAACCTCACTGCTCTTCAAGTCAAGTAGTTTACGCTCACAGTTCATGCCTTAGATCCCTGCCGTGTGTTTTGCTAAACATGAGGATGTCAGGAGAGGACAAGGCTGGATTTCCACAGGACACTGGGATGGTTGCTTGTCTCACATTTTGTGGGGAAGTGCTGAAAAGCAGCCCTGAACAGACCTACCAGAGCTCCAGCCCATCCATGGGGTCTCCAGACCCTGGCAGGGATTTGTTCAGCTGTAAACCTTCACTTACCATGGATGGGGGCTGAGGTTTTCACACATCTCTGTTAATTTTTAGCTTAATGGGGCTGAACCCTGCAGCCAGCATTTTCAACTCTCATGATTTCCTGAGCCTGTGACTTCTTCCCACAGGAGGCTTGGCCTCGTGTACAGGAACAGCATTTTTCCTCTCCTTACCTTGCACAGACTCCCAGCAAAGCACCCATGGACTACTCCATACAGTGCTTCCAACCAAAAAAAGTTATAGCTCAGCTAGAAAAGACAGGATATTCTCAAGTTACAAAGAGTTTTATTGACACATCTGTACACAGCTGAAAAGGGGGGAAGCAGCCAGAGGCCAGTGAAGAGCTAACAAGGATGGAAATGCTCACAGAAAGCTTTGAGAAGGACAGGATTTCACCTCTCCCAAATCCACACACTGTCCCACCAACCTGTCACAGAGAATGCGGAGTGAAGCTTTTTTTGAACAAACGCACACAAGTCCACACAGGGGGACTTGAACTTGGGCTTCTTAATAGGAAAGGTAACAGATTTTCCTCTGGAGGTTTTTACTCTTCCAGAGGGGAGGAAACAGAGATGTGGGGTCTGTCTTAGTAACTGGAGGAAGGAGAGGGTGATTCCAGCTTTTTTCCAGAAGAAGAGCAGCTTGTGTCAGTCAAAGAGCTGGGTCAGCTAAGCACCATCTGTGTAATTAAGCATAACATGAATAAGATACTTTCTTGGGTTTTCTTCTTTTATCTTCATTCCTTTACTGCAAATCTATTATTTTTAGCCTCATGTGCCCTTTCATCTGTCTTGTCTAGTGGTACAGCTGTGTGAGCGTGAGCTGAGACACAACAAGGTATTCTCCTGCCCCAGGGTTGGAGACTCTTCAAATTGGGCTATGGGGGCTTGAAATCACTGCGCTGCCTTCTCAAAATACTGCTGTGATGGGCACTGAGGTTGGCTTCAACAAGGTCTACAGCAAGTCCCTGAGGGGCAGCTCTGATCTCTGCTCTCCATGACAGGGACAGGACCCAGGCAACGGCTGGAGTGGTGCCAGGGAGGTTTAGGTTGGAGATCAGGGAAAGGTTCTTCCCCCAGAGGCTGCTGGGCACTGCCCAGGCTCCCCAGGGAATGGGCACGGCCCCGAGGCTGCCAGAGCTGCAGGAGCGTTTGGACAGCGCTGCCAGGGATTCCCAGGCTGGGATTTTGGGGTGTGTGTGCAGGGCCAGGAGCTGGGCTGGGTGATCCTGGTGGGTCCCTTCCAGCTCAGGAGATTCATGTCAGACACCACTTGTGTCATGAGCTGCTGCAGATCAGATATGGGAGTGAAAAAGGTCTTTCCAGTGACCAAAAAACTCAGGAAAGGTCTCTGACCTGTAGCAAGACATTTGACTGTGCTCATGAGCCTCATAAAGGTGCAGTGCTTCACATTGCTCAGCAAGAGCATCACCCACGCCCACCTGTGCCCCTACACGCTGCTGGGCCCAAGTACCTCCCTGAGATGGTTGAGTCTGTATCAAATAACAGCTAATGTTGTGTGTGGCACCAGGTGATACTGTTCAGAGCTGGCTTTCAGCTTTTAAATGCTATTTTTGTTTCAGTTAACTCCTTCCATCTGTCTTGATGCAAACCACCTATCCCACAAAAGGCATTTCAACTCCACCAAGCCCCAACAGACAATTTTATGCAGAAATACATAATTTATCACACAATCAAGAGAACATTGCATTTTCACATGCAACCCCAGGAAGCTGCATGCTCTTAGGACCTGTTCGGTCTATTCTTCATTTCCTGCCCAGAAAAATCCCTCAGTCTTCAACAGCTACATCTCAGGGCTGCAACCTACCCCTCACCTTTTCTGTTTACTTGTTGGGTCAAGAGCCCAAAATGGGACTGGGCAACACAGAGATGTCACTGGTCCATTACCAAATTCCTCCATGTTCTCCAGAGATTCATATTCAATAAAACCCCTCCTCTCTGATGCCTCCATCCCTTGCCATCTCCTTTTCCAACAGTTGGGTTCAAGCTGCGTGAATCAGTGAGTTTTAAGAGAATTATTCCTTGAGTATTGATTAGGTAAAAAGTGATTTTACATGTTAACCTTTCCAATATTGTCTGGAAGTCAAACTATAGCTAAATAATAGCCTGGGGCACTTTATCATAGAATTCTAAAACAGTTTGGGTTGGAAGGAAGCTTAAAGCTCATGTTGTTCTAACACCCCTGCCATGGGCAGGGAGACCTGCCACTATCCCAGGCTGCTCCAAGCCCCATCCAGCCTGGCCTTGGACACTGCCAGGGATCCAGGGGCAGCCACAGCTGCTCTGGGCACCCTGGGCCAGGGCCTGCCCACCCTCCCAGACAGCAATTCCTTCCCAATATCCCATCCAGCCCTGCCCTCTGGCACTGGGAAGCCATTCCCTGGGTCCTGTCCCTCCATGCCTTGGCCCCAGTCCCTCTGCAGCTCTCCTGGAGCCCCTTTAGGCCCTGCCAGGGGCTCTGAGCTCTCCCTGGAGCCTTCTCTTGCGCAGCTGAACACCCCCAGCTGTCCCAGGCTGGCTGCAGAGCAGAGGGGCTCCAGCCCTGGAGCATCTCGGTGGCCTCCTCTGGACTGGCTGCAGCAGCTCCAGGTCCTTGTGCTGCTGGGGACTCTCTTTAAAAGCAATAAAATGTACTAAACCCCAAAATGATTCCATATTTGTTCAACAAAGGTGATACAGGACCACTGAATATCTGCTCTGGGTGGGGCTGGGGTTTTCCCCTCCTGGGCAGGAGGTCAGCAACGTTCCCATTCCACACAGAAACCACACATTACAGCTTCACGTGCTAAAAATCACCATCACCATCATACCCCCCTGCAGAGCTGGAAGCAAGCCCAAAGAGCCTTCACAATCACTTAGCAGGCATCAAACAGTAAAGAAGACACCTCTGCTTCCCTTGTGCATCTTTATAAACTGAAAGCACAGACAAGTGGTGGAACCACACACAAGCTGAACCATGCTCATCCAAAGCAGGCTGGAACCTTTCATGATGGCAAAATAAATTGAGTCAGGGTTGACCCTCTCTTCTTTACTCTTAACACCCTGTCAGGTTCACGGTGTTCAGTGGTTTCTTTAAAAATTTAGCCCTTGGGCTTCTGTTCTTACAGGAGACATCTGGCTGTTCCCATCGTAAAACCAAAAGCTGTTTCTAGTGGATGCTGGGGAAACAGGGATCAAACAGCTCAGGAGGGAAAAGGTAAACAAGGCTCCCTGAATCCACAATTTCAAACAGGCCATAGTGACTTCAAACAGCTTTCTGTGTTGGGAAGAAGAGATAGGGAAGTGATTAACTTTTAATTAATTCAATAAGTGAGACAGCCAAAGCTAAAGCTGACACACAACTGAAAGGTCTCTGCAAGACGGAGGGCAGGAGGGACCGCTCCAGGTGGCACCTTCATTTTTGGAACTGGGTCCTGGCCGAGTTCAAGATCTCTAAGCACTGCTACAATGAATTGCCTTCTCCATTGCTCCTGTAGTCCTCATTCTACTGTATTTTTCCATATTAAAATCATAAAAAACCAGAAGGAATTATGGAGAAGGAGCATTTTCAGTTTCTCTTCTGCATTCTCTCATGCAACAGTTTCTTCCCTGGGATATAACTGGTCAACAAATCGGGATCAAAATAACCTTTTTTCCAGGGTTTTTTTTTAAAGACTAAATTCTCCTAACTACAGAAAATCAGAGAATAATGACACCAGCACCTACAAAATGGTTCTGCCACTTCAAAGTATGAAAATAAATCAATTTTCCAACTTTCGAGGGGGCCAAAATTGTTGCAAAGTATCTATTTCAGCAAAGTATTAGCTCCCGATGCCATGTTAATTGAAGATTAGGCTACAGAGTTTCTAATCAGACAATGGAATAATTCCAAGGTAGATCATTAGAATGGACAATTTTGTATTCTCAGACCATGAATATCAGCTACAGCTGAAAAGCAAAAAGCATCTACCCAGGAGCATGGTCCATCTATAGAGACTTGTGTAGAGAGGAACTGAAAAAAAATAAAAAAGGAAAAATGAGGAAAAACCATGATTGAGGATGTGGATTTCTTCATAATGGTAAAACTAGTGTTTTAATAGGCTTCAATCAGCAAAATTAAATTACATTAACGGGTTTTTAAAAATGTGTTTTCTGAACACACACGTGAAAGACTGGTTCTCCTCAAGGCCACACTTCCCAGCTCACAGCAAACTGTCCAGGCATGGGACTAGGGCCCAGAAGAGATTTTTTAACCGTGTTTTACTGATATGGTATTGCAATGGGGATTTCCTTTAAAGAGCAGCAGCTGAAGGCAGCAAAGCGAATTCCCCAGCTAACATTTCAAGGAAATGAGAAGTGTCTCAGTCCTTTTTGAAAGCCTCTTCTGTCACTGCATAGCATGACCATATCTGCTGAATTCACTCTGCAAAAATCCCCCTCTCGAATGAGGGCTGTGAAACCTTCTCAGAAGATGAAACCCTGCAAATTTCTCTGTAGTGAGAAATTTCTCTCTGTCAGCAGCGTAAATTCACCAGGAAAAAAAAATATTGTGTAGTTTACCAGAATTTACTTAGGGAAAGTTTCATGGTGGGGTTTTCTTTGAAATACTTGTGCAATGATAAAGTCAAAGTTCTGGAGATAAACTCCAGCCAAAGATCTGGAGAGGCAGTGGGGACCTCACCAGCCTTTCCCAGCTTGCAGGGCAGGATGCTCTAATGGCACCTGGTACATTCCCATTACACCCACCTTATGGAAACAGCAACAACCTGCTGGAAATAGCCACAACACGGCTTGTCCTGGCTTGGCACAGGCAGGTCCTGTCTCCCAAATGGCACATTTCATTGATGATCTCACTGGGACTCCCCCATCCTGTGGGGCTTGGTGGGTGCCTCAACAGTCACCCTCCTTCATAGGATCACAGGATGGTTTGGGTTGGAAGGGACCTTAAAACCCATCCCATTCCACCCCCTGCCATGGGCAGGGACACCTTTCACTACCCCAGGCTGCTCCAAGCCCCATTCAACCTGGCCTTGAATGTTTCATGGTCTCAGGCTGCACCAGGGGAGGATCAAGTTGAACATTCAGAGGAATTTCTTTACAGAGGGGGTGATTTAACGCTGGAAGGGGCTGCCCAGGGAGGTGTTGGTGTCTCCATCCCTGGAGGTGTCCAAGCAATGACTGGATGTGGCACTCAGCGCCCTGGGTTGGGTGACAAGGTGGGGATGGGGCTCAGCTTGGACTCGATGGTCTCGGAGGGCTTTTCCAATCCAAGTGATTCTGGGATTCTCTTTCCTGGGATGGGGCATCCACCACCCCTCTGGGCAATCCTTTTCTTCCCTTGGACACAGCAGCACAGGTACGTGCTGTTTTTAGCCATGGGGAGTGATCTGTCCATGGGCTACAGGACGAGATGTTGCCCAGTGAGGTCCTGATGTGCCTGGTGGTCATTCCCAGCCCCTGGGGCCCCTTCCCACCAGCCTCGCAGGGAACAGCCAGGCCCTGCCTCAGGCCCTCACCATCCTGTGTGAAGAGTGGTACATAATGGGGGATTGGCTAAACTTCTGGCTGATCCATGCCTGAGTAAGTGCTCGCAGCTCCCCCAGCCAAGCAGGGAAGCCGTCATCAGCTGACTCGAGCCCCCTTTTCCTCTCTCCTCGGCACATGAGGAGCAGCCCCAGCCGTGGCGATGCCTTCAGAGCAGAGCATGCTCAGCACAAATATTGCTGTTATTACTCACAAGCAGTAATTAGAGAGGGCTTTCTCCACCCAGGCACTTTGCAGCGGAGTTGGATGCATCCTTTGCTTTGATGATGAGCTGCATCAACCAATCTGGTGCCATCCAAGGAGCTCTTTAGGCAGGAGACCCCCAGCCCTGGGAGGAGATCACGTCCCTTGAAGGATACCAGCACAGGGCTCCGCTTGGATGTGGGATGAGCTGGATTGCACCATTCTTTGGAGCAGAGCCCTGAGCAGTCATTGCTACCAGCTCTCCCTCTAAGGCAGATCTGGGAAAATTATTTTCTAGCTCCTTTCCATATGAAAAGTCCTAAAAATGCAAATGAGCCAGCAGGTATGGCTGAGACGAGTTGCACTTTGATTCTTCAGCAGGAAGCTAAAGAGCTGAGAACATCCTTCTCAACACATAAATTTGATGGGAAATTACTTAGTTCAGTGTTGGTAAGGCTCAGGATAATAACATCCAGCCTGGCACAGCCGCAGAAGAGAGGTGGACATCATCCTGAGGAACAGCAAATTTGTTTATTTATTAAGTCTCATGCCAAAAATACTAGAGCAGTATTTGCTTGTAGAAATATTTAGTTCAGTCTGGGACTGCCCTTCCTGGAGCTGGTGTGGGATTATTTATCTAGGCAGAAAATTGCAGGGTGTGATCAGGTAGGAAAAGTGTGGCCTGAGCTGGGATCTGCTCCTGTCACCAGTGAAACAAGTGGCCTGGCAGAGCAGCCCGTGGGGACAGGTGATAAAAGGGTCATTTTCCCTCCTGCCCCAGAGGAGGATGAAATGTGAGAGCAAAGTTATTGCATCTCCTTGAGGAGCCTCAAGCAGCTGAAGAGGACACATTTCCCCCATGCCTGCAAGGGCCCAGTGTCCCATGGCATCTCCCTGTGCTACTCAGCCTGTGGTGGGATGGGTGGGACTGGGGAACAAACACTGATTTCAGGCAAAGGCAAGAGTTGTTAGCAGGTCAAAGGCTATGGTAGAGAAAAGTTGTCCTACTCACTGCTCTAACAGGGGTGTGTGAGGACCACAGACATCTCCTGCCTTCTGGAGACCCACCTTAGGTGAGGAAGAGCCCACCTGAAAGACCTAAACAGACGCTGCTAAGTAAATCTGTTTTACAGCCCCTTAAAAACATACAGAGACCAGGACAAACCTTACCAAATGCCTTCACTCACTGACAAAGTTTTGGTCAAATTCTATTGGTAAATTGTCTCAAGCAGTTTTCCCAAGATGAGGGAGGCAGCTCCCACCCCAGAAGTCACCTGGTTCAGCCAAACATTGCATGGGTCCCTCTCTCCTTTACCACAAAGCCACTTCTGATCTGATGTCAGGAGGTTGTCACTCCATAATTTGTCCCTCTTCCCCCCTCCTCAGCATTACTCCAGCACTTTCCCTGTCAGCTGCTCCTGCAGTATCAAAGATGTGTCAGAACCAGACCCATTTTTCTCCTGCAATGGGCTGGGCAGGTCAGGAGGGTGGCAGGACATGGACTGCAGGGACAGGACCCCCAGGCATCCCCATGCTGGGTGTCCAAGGGAGACATCTGATGACAGACTACAGGACTGTGGTGGGGGTACCACGGATGGGGCTGCAGCTCCCAGTACCCAGTGACATCTTGTTCCTATAGATAAAACAGGGATCTCATCATCTTTGGTTCTGGGACGTCTCATGTACGCCACGACAGTAATATAAACCAGAAGTATTTCCCAGACCTGGCAATCTCACAGCTGATAATGAGAAACATTTACTTTAACAGAAGACTTCCAGGCACAGAAATGTTAAGGAGAAATCATGTCAATGTTAAAAATGAAGACAAATTACTCCAAACACAGGACAAGGATTCTATAAATCTGTGAATTGGTCCCAGTGGTGGGAAGAGAGAGCCAACAAGCATCTTGTCAGGAGTTCATGCAGAGATGGGTAGCACTGCAGGAAAACCCTGGATAAGCAGTTGGGGCTGACCTGCCCCTCTGCTTTATCCCAGTGCTGAACAGCAATGGGGTCCCAGGGTCACTACCCCAGCCAGGCAGCACTGCTGGGGCAGTGGGTACCAGGGAGCAGGAGGTGGAAACCTGCTTCAAAGCAATCCAGGGTAAACACTGCAGCTAAAAATCCTGTGGGCCAATCGCTGTGGTTACCAAAGCTTCTGCCCAGATAGGAATTTTGAGATAAGAGTGTGTGCAGAGCCCATGGAGCATTATGATTTTGCTTCACCCAGCGTGGCAGTGACTCACGCTGCCAGCATAGGTAAGCAATTCCACCTCTCCATCCTTCTTCTCTTGCTTCATCTGCACTAAGATTGGTGCAGAACTGTAGAAACTGTATTAATAAAGGTCTTTTATGTGGGTTTAATCATCTCTCAGGATCTGCCAGACCATAAACTTGAAACTCTTTATGAATGTGACTCACTCCCAGAGCACACGTTCATTGGTCGACAGACTCTCCTGATTTTGCCCTGTGAAATTCTTTTTCCTATTGGAAGAGAGAGCCTGAGGTGTTACCTATGCTGCAATTGAAGCTCACTGACTCACAGTAACCCCAGATACTTGTATTACATGATTTGGTACTCATTCATTCATCCCAGAGCAGCCTCACAATAAACACTGACCCCCCCTCAGCAGAAATCACCCTGTGTGCAGATACACTTCCTACTTTTGCAACACAGTTTACAGGGTAACACTATCTGCAAGACTGAAAGAGAAAGAAAAAAAAAGTTATTTTTCTCCTCAAATGTATTAACATCCAGATTTGCCACGGTGCACTTAAAGAAAAGGATTTGGATGAAAAACCTCAATGTGTTTTGAATCAGTATCAGATCCCTCTTAGGAGCTGTTGTCTGACCTGCAGAGAAATGCAGTACAGCCAGAGATGAATGAATTTTAGTAACATTTTTAGAGTCAAATATGAACTTTGTGAGTGATTCATAAAGAAGAAAGTTGATAACTATGGATGCAGAGTTCAGCACTGGCAATTTAAGCTGAGCTGGGGTTCCTGCAATATTAAACTCATTGAATGTCTGTATTGTACAAAGATCTCTTGAGTTCCCGTTCCCCTGAGCTGCAGATGGACGGGGGATCCCGGGTCAGGCCCAGGGGCTCTGTGCTGCACACATAATCCACGGAGCCAATTAGAGGCTCATGCACATCATCACATATCTCTGCTAGTGCAGAAAAACGGAAAGGAGAGATTTCCTGCTCACAAAGAGCCAGGAAATGTCCAGCTTGGCAGAGGTGTGAAACTCAAACCCTGAACACAGGTGATGGGCTCAGCTGCTAAAGAGGAAACTATTCGCAGGGGGAGCATTACAGGGACCTATAGATTTGACCCCCTTAGCAAGCATCTGTTTGTCAAGTTCACCAATTCGCATGAGCCCAGGGGGCACCTCCTTCGCGCGTGTTTATTTGTACATCTGCATTCTCAGCACTGACCACACCATCTCCCACACAGGGCTGCCCCTCAGGTAACCTCCCGGGCTGCCTTTCCAGTGGAACAAAAACCAGCCCCCAAATCTGGACCTGCTCACTACCCTCACACATTTACACCGGTTAAAGTGCCTTGCTGGAAAAAATTCAGAGCGGAGCAGGCATGCAAGAGGCAAATGCATTCTTAAATATCTTCTGCAAGGCACTGGATTCTCTGCAGAGCAGGACATAATAAAAAGCTAACATCACCACAGCTTGTCCTCCCCAAACTGAGCACTGGCTCACACACTAAAGAAAATGCCTTGGATGTCTGTCTGGAGCACAGCCACTTGCTGACAGCCTACCATAACATTATATACAGGGCTATCTTACCTTCCAATTACACATCCCCAGGGTGTTCCCTAAATAAGACTAGGCTGATTATATTCAGCAACTCTCCTTTTATTGAAAGGCACTTATTTCCCCTCTCCCTCCCAATTTATACCAGACACACTAGAAGGCTGAATAAAAAGCACTGAATTCTGTTGCCCATTTTAATTTCAAATTCAATTTAAATTTTTAATTTTAATTTTAAAACACAGTTTTTGCTTTACATGTTTCTCCAAAGCCTTCGGTATCCTGGTGTATCCTGCTGGTTACTCCGGTTGCCAATACGCTTTTTCCCAGAGCAAACATCTCTATGGAGCATTTTCCTCCATTTTGCACAAGGAGACTGGCACTAGAGGTGTGAGAGGAGAGGAAAGTCCTGAGGATGGATGAATGGATGGATGGAGGTCCCTTCTCCATCCACTTGATGTGATAGCGTAGAATTCCTATCACGCAGGAAGGGTCACTGATATCACCCCTTTTTTTCTGTATTTGCACAGTACATTTGGCTTCCCAGTGAGCTGCAACCACGTCAACACTGGCAAACTCCACTCCAGTGTTGACATCTTTTGCAAACACCCGCTTCATTCAACAAACAGCACTAAAATGCACATTAAAATATTTGAGGTGTCAGCAGAGCGAATTAATACGCACATGGATATTTTCTCAACGCACTCACAGATCGGAGAAAATCCTTATTTACCACAGATGAGCAGGCGTCCCCTGTCAAAAAGCTAAAAAAAGCGCAGCAGCCTGAAATAGAAACAAACACACTCTTTTGGTCACTGAGGTCAGCGCTGCTCTCGTCAGGAGCTTTGTCATCCAGCCTTGATGTGCCCACGGACTGCTGTGATTGCAGCTATCTGTGTGTGGCCAGCATTGGGCAACGCAGGGACACATCCCTGTGCCTCATCCGTCACACTCCCAGAGCCTCGGTCCCCGGCCAGCATCCCCCGTTCCTGACCACTGCGAGACGCTGCCAGGCAGCCCTGTAATCTCTCTGGCTGTCTTTCTGGAGCTGATAGCAGAAGAAAAGAGGTGCAAAGCCAACCTGACAACGGGACCAGGCTCCAGCTGTTGTTCAAGCCTCAAAAAACCCCAACCCTGCCAGCGCCAACATCTGGATTCACTGAACCCAACGCACGGCCTTGATTTCCTGCAATTCACCTGTGAGATAAAGTGGTCAATCAGCTGCATCAGATACAGAGTAGAAGAACAGACCACCGAGCTCTCTTTAGAAAACCTGGCACACACAGATATCTTGACTGAGGTCAGGCTTCCCAGGGCTCGAGGCTGCCTGCCCTGTAAGGCCATGGGGCTTCCCAAGGCACCGTGCACAGCAGGCTTTCCTAGAAGCTTGCTCCAGCAATTTTGTTGTCAGAGCACTTCTTTTTAAAGGTGTTTGTAGAAGGCAGAGAGGGATAATCATGGCTGAGCAGGAAAGCACAGGCTGGATGAAATCCAGGGCGAGTGCGCTGTGTTGCGACGGGGTTCCAAGGCTGCTCGCCTGCTCCCGTGAACTGCAGGGAGATGGTTATGGATGTGCTGCAATGCAGCCACTGGGGTTTGCCTTTTTGTTTTGTTTTTCTTCTTTTCTTTTCCATAAAGAGCTAATATCTTGGGAAGCCTTCCAAGGCGGCTCGAAAGAGAGATGGACATGCCAAAACATGATGCGCACTGGACACCGCTCCCCGCTGCAGGCTGCCAACCAGCTTCTCCAGCCAGCTGCTTTAGGAGTTGACAAGTTTTTCCATAGTCCAGGATCAAATTTAGAAGCAGTGATCCAGCTAGCAGCAAGCAGCACAGATGGTTTCTTTGTCAGGAGAGCAGCAGGTAGAGATCTTCCAGCTCAGAGGAAGATCTGTCTGGCCTCAGGTCTCCCTGTCAGAGCAGGAAAAGCCTTAGCTACCTTTGGTGGGATTCAGGCTGGAAGACCCAGACCCACCCCAGATAGGTCTTTTTGCCTTCCTTTTACTTCCTCCACCCCCTGCACTCTGTGATCCATATGTTTATTTGCTCTGCAAGGTGGGGCTAATTCCTGCCCTCTTTGGAAAGCCACCACCTGCTCCAAGAGACCTTGGTGACTGCCCTTTTGCAGTCATTATGTTTGCAATAAAATTCAAGCAAACCCATAAAACCAGGTGAAAAATCCAGTTTGAGTGTGGGTCCAGCCCCAGAAGAAGCGAGAATTTCACTGGATTAAGCTCAGAGGTGCTCAGATCTCAGCCTGGGCTTTCTGCCAGGCACCAAAAGCTTCCTGTAAACCCAGTCTGGAGCAGAGCTTTGCCGTGGCAAATGGGTTGGGAATACCTCTGAAGGGGCTCCACGAATCCCTGTGCACTGAGGGCCCTGCCAGGAGACAGCACTCGGCAGCTACTGGAAGGGGGAATTAAAATGTTAAAGTTCAGGTCTGAGCTCCACCGAAATCTCACCTCAAGCACCTGAGCTCTGTGCGGGGTCACACTGCAGAGTGGGACAACTCCTCTGGCCCTCCCAGTGCCTGGGCTGCACTCAAGGGCTGACAAAGGCAGAAAATCTGTCTCCATCTCTAGCACTGAGCTGTTTCCTCACCTCCAGCGAGGACCAAACCCATGTGCTTCAGTTTCCCCACCTGCTACAGCAGCCCAGGAGCACTTACCCAGCAGTGCTTTGAAGTCTCTTACAGTGAAACTCATACCACATGTAAGGCCTAAGTACCATTGCAATGTAATTATAATAATTTCCTTTATTAAATGTGGCTTCTTCTTCTCCACTAAGAACTTTCCCTGCTGGCTTGCAGGAGGTGGAGCATGGCAAGAGGAGCCCTGCTCACACCACTGCAGTTCCAGGCCACGTCACTGGACTCACGCCACCCTCCTGCACCATATTTCTTTCGGGAATGCAACACAAAGAGCGTGGGAAGAACAGAGGGACTGGGCCCTTGATGTGCAGCACTCAGACAAATCCCGTCGCGCTTGCTCCTTCTCCCTTGCCTCTGCTTCTTTGTAGTCGTGACCTCTCCCTGGCGAGGCCAATGTTCTCGATGGCATTTCGGGGCTGACCAGGGCACTGAATGGGGAATTAGCCAGAACACAGCCTTCTTTGTTGAAATACTTCTTCTAATATATGTAAATGAGGCAGGTTCCTGTTCCAGTCCCGGCGCCCACCAGCAGGTATGGACCTGCCCCCAGTGGCAGAAGCCAGAGCCCGGCCAAGCCCACGTTCCTGGGTGAAACACAAGCTGCACTCCTCCTTCCCAGCCTTCCCAGCAGAGAAACACAAACGCCTCAGATAAGGCCATCCAACTTTCGATATTTCACAGGACAAGAATGCACTTCATCCTCTCTAGGATAGGGTTTTCATGCCATCTCCTCTTGCTGACAGATTACTGCCATCTTACTGACAGATTACAGCTGGCTTAGGGGTCTGGGACAGGACACAACACCCCACGGTGCAAGCTGGCAGTGCCCTCAGACCCCAGCTGATCCTGCTCGTTGTCCTTGCTTTCCTGAGATTCTTTTGTCCTTTACTTCTGCTGTGGGGTCACCCATAGTCCTGGATGACCATGGGTTGGCAACCTTCACAAGAAGGTGACAGATCATTACCTCGTCATGCTTTGGGGCACTAAACTGATGTTTGGATACCTCCTGGTGTCTGAGGTGGGAGGTAAAATACTGCTTCCAGACACAGACTGCTCCTATCAGGTCCAGGCTGGAGTTTCACAGGCCCAGGAGCAGGGAATTTGGGCCTCCAGTCACAGAACTGTCACCTGAAGGCCAGGACTTGTCTCATGTTTTGGTCCCTGTAGTCAATAAACAGAAAAAAATCAAGGCTTGGCTGAGGGACACAAAATCTTTCAAGCACACATGAGGGGAGCTCCAAGAATGACACCAGACCTTCCTGCCATGGTGTTTTAATGACTAAGAGTCTATCCTGTGGCAGAGTGCAGCTGAGTGGAGCCACCAGAGGAAAGGCAAGGTGGGATTTTGTTCTACACATCCCCATTTCACTGCACAGCACCGTAGTTTTGCTTTTGGTAGCAAACACCAGGGCTACCAGGCAACAAAGACAGCAAAGAGAAGAAAAAGGAAGAGGAGGAGACAGAGGGGGAGTAGGATCAGAGGTTAAAGGGCACTCAGAGCCTCATACAAAACATTTTGCTTTTGATCTTGTCCTTGATCATGAAGGTCCATCCCACTTTTGCACAGTCACAGGTCATATTATGGCTTGTTTTCTCAACAAAAAGAAATACAACACCAGAAACTGGCAGATATTGGCTCTCACACACAAACCTGAGCAAGGGTCACATTTTCAAAGAGGTCAGTGTCTATTCTGTCCTCTCTATTCTGTCTCAAGGACACAAGAGAGTCTAAAAGGTCTGGGGTTTGTCTGCAGCTCTGCTTTCTGTGTGAATGTAGATGAGCAGTTTAGGATCCAGTTCCTTCCATCATGCCCCAGGCTGGCAAAGTTTTAAGCAAATTGGACAAAGAAGGAGAGATCTCAAGGAACCAGTTTTTCTACAAGGCTTCTGAAGGTTTATGTTGGGAAGAACAGAGAGAGAAAAAAAAGACCCTGTAAGTGTATCAATTCAGAGTAAGAATCAATCTGCAGGTTCATGTCCTATTAAATATTGGAGAAACACACACAACAGAGACCTCTTAAAAGGCCTTGACTATCAGGGAGCTTTTAATCAGAGCTCCTACTTTCTTCAACACCAAAGTCAATCAACATCAAGACACAAACTCATGGTAAATCAGGCTTCCTAGCTGCAATGCTCACAGGAATACGGGATTTTTCCTTCCCTTTTTTTGGACAAGATACAAGAAATAAAAAGCTCATTTCCAAACCCTACAAATTTGAAGTGAGCAGCTGTTCACCAGGGAAAAACCCGGAGCTAATTACCAAGCTCATCTAGCAACCTCCTCATGAGGCTCGTAGGATGATTCAGGTTGGAATGGGCCTCTGGGGGGGTCTGCAGCCCAAACCCCTGCTCCAAGCAAGGTCAGCTGTGAATTCACACCAGCTTGCTCAGGGCTTGATCCAGCTGAGTCACAGAAGTCTCCAAGGATGGAGGCTGTGCAGCCTCTCTGGGCAGAGCCTCTCCTGCAGATCCGTAAGTTGTGATGTCAGGGACAAGAAGGTACCGGTCGGTGGCAAGGGAAGCACAGAAATGTCACCGTCAAAGAGCACCAACTGATCTCCCTTTCGGGGTTCCCCATCTTATCAGCACCTATTAGCACCAGGAGGACCAACAATTCTGGCAAAGTCCAGAGTAAATCCCACATTGACTAAAAACACCTCTGCAAAATGAAGTTCTCCAGGGAAAGCACAGAGCACAACCTCTTCCCCTGCAGCTGCATTAGGAAAAATCCACCCATTGCCAGCCCACGGTGATCTCAAGCCCCAAATTTAAACTAGGAAATCAGCTGTCATTGGGAAAGAAACCTGGGTATTTTCAGCCACCGAAGAGGAGGATTCCTGGCATAGCCTGGGGCTGCTCCGCGGCAATCACAGCGTTCAGTTGCCTTTTGTGGGAATAAACCTCGGGATTGGCCCCGGGGAGGAGCGGAGCACAGGCAGGTTCAGCGGGTGTGAGGCGTGATGGGTGCAGGTCGCAGCCCACGCCGAGACCATCTTCACATCCCGTGACACAGCCAAGCCCTGGAAAGTTTTTGGCAAAGCCCAAATGTACCTGAGCAGTGGTTATTAGGCCCAGAAAGAGCTAGTCCCTAACTACTGCTAGGAAACAGCTGGACGAGTCCATAAATGCAGGTGTGTGAGGTTACAGCCCAACACAGACGGAGGCTGGTCTCCGTTAGCCCAGTTCAGGTGTTTTTACACAATAATTCCTACCTTACAGACATATTTACATCCTTATCCCCTACTTTCCTGCATGACTAGAGCCTGTTTCCAACAACTTGATGCACACCTTATGCAGTAGGCTACAGACAGCAGGAATTGAGCAATTTAGATCCTGATTCAAGGTAGAAAAAGCTGTGACCCCACTGTTATTGTGGCTGTATCCCTGGCTGTCTCAAAGCACTTTCTGAAACCAGCAGTGAGGTTCAGCTCTGCTCCAACGTGGGAGCAAGCCCAGGTGCTAAAATTTCGATAGGATTAGAAAAGGAAGGTGGTTTGGTACAAGCAGCAACTTCTTCCTGCACAGATAAAAGCACAACACATAACTGTACTGGTGGGATGGAATCAGTGCTAATCTTCACTCCTGCTTTATTCATGGCCTCATTTCCCTCTGCCAGAGGCAGGGATGAAGACCCATCCATAGGATTATTCTTGTTAATGAGTGAACAGGAAGGAGCTCAGAATGACTCTTAGTTTTTAGAGCGAGTTTTGAGTTTCGGGGATTGATGCTCAAAATACATCCCTATTTATCTGTGATCTGAACCTGTGACCGCTGGGACATCTTGTTTAGACTCAGCTTTTATGTCAGGTCCTGAGCTGTCACTGTCAGAGCACCGGCACATCTCAGTGAGAACAGAGCAGGGTAACAAGCACAACACTGCTGCACGTCTTTGTATCGTTTCCCCCTGACTGTAACTCTCCACTCCTTTCCTGCACACAAAAACATGGCCCTGGTGACAGCTACCTCAGCACAAGGCACCTGAATCAGCTCAGCATTTTGCACTTGCTCTGGGCTGTGTTGCAAGACCCTTCCTCCTACCAGTGTTAGGGAAGCACCTGTGGTACAGTGTCTGATTCAGGTGTAACTCGGCAATACACAACTCAGTGGTTACCAATCCCATTTTTGTGCCCAGCATCTCCCAGCTCCGCTCTCCCTCATTCCCTGGGCTGGTGGGGTTCTTCCTCCATGGAATAAGAACTTTGATGCTCACAGCAAGGGGGCTCAATACTGAAATCATAGAATCACAGAACAATTGAAGAATTTGGCTTAAAGGGACTTTAAAGCTCATCCAGTCCCACCCCCTGTCATGGGGGCAAGGACACCTTCCACTGTCCCAGGCTCCAAGCCCCATCCAACCTGGCCTGGATGGAACACTGCCAGGGATCCAGGGGCAGCCACAGCTGCTCTGGGCACCCTGGGCCAGGGCCTGCCCACCCTCACAGACAGCAATTCCTTCCCAATATCCCATCCAGCCCTGCCCTCTGGCACTGGGAAGCCATTCCCTGGGTCCTGTCCCTCCATGCCTTGGCCCCAGTCCCTCTGCAGCTCTCCTGGAGCCCCTTTAGGCCCTGCCAGGGGCTCTGAGCTCTCCCTGGAGCCTTCTCTTGTGCAGCTGAGCACCCCCAGCTCTCACAGCTTTTAAATGCAGACTCCACTTCTCCACTTTCCCTCTGTTTGAGACATTTTCCCTCCCTCCCCTTTACCCGTGGCTGCCTCTGTCACCTCCAAGAGCTCCTATGCCAGAACGCCACAAGCCCAACTATTTGGCTTCTTGCTCTTAGGTGTAACTCAGCCATCTGTGACCCTTCGTAACCAGTTTTCCTCTATCCCGCCTCCCAACTTAAAATCTAATTTCTTGGTAATGCCTCAGACTTTATCACGGTGCCCCCAAGCCCCATTCAAAGCCTCCCAAGGTCTCCCCTTCTCACCAGCCCTGTGCTCCACACTCCTCGAGGCAGAGGAAGCCAAACTGCACGGACAAGCCCTGGCTGGCAGCAATGCCAAGAAACTTGGAGATTTCCTGCTGGAGCACCTATGGAAAATGAACAGCTTATTTTTTCCTCCGTGTGTTCCCATTTATTCAGGCTGAACACTCCCCAGTGTTTCCTGTCTCGGAAGAAGCTAAGTTTGGTGTATCCAAAATCCTCTTTAAAAAGCCACAAGACAGTCACATCCCATCAGGGTAGCTGCCCCTGGATGTTATATGGGATCACGGCATCAAACAGGTTATATTTGTACTGTTTTCACCAAAAATAATCCTCCCCACTCTCCAAAAAGGGATTTCAAGGACAACATTTTTTAAAATAATTAAAATAATTATTTAGATTATTGCAGAATTTCTTGAGGACCAATTATTTTGCTATCAACAGAAACAGTCAGATTCCAGAAACTATTTAGAAAACCATGCCTTGAGTAAATGGAACCCAGAACACTCAAGAAGTCACGTCCACCTGTTATCAGAAGCCACACACCTCTGTAAGCGCCTGTGTATATAACATTTAAAAAACTCCCAGACTTCCTAGTACTAAATGTAGCATTTATCAGTGCTATTAAGTGCTTTAAAAAATATCTTTTTATGTATTTAAGAACTTTAAAATGTCTTTGGGAAGGTATAATCTGCTTTGGAAAGTTTAGTCCCCATTTTTAAATGTGCTGATGAAGTCAGTGCTGTTGCCCCAAAGGATCTGTCACTTCCCCAAAGGGATGCAGAAAGTATTTCTGTACTAAAAAAGTTGTGGATGCAGCATCATGTCCATACTTAACACACATGAAATGCCTCGTTTTTGAAGATTAGAGCTGGATAATTTTTGCAACCTCTTTCTATCACATCTTAATTATTTTTTCTTCCAAAAAAACAGAAATATTGTTATTTTCTCTTGATTTCTTAAAACAAGGACACTTCATGCATCATTTGGCAGCCCTGTGCAAGCGGTTTGTACTTGAATTTCCAGAAAAACAGTGTGTTATTTACATTGCCAATTGCAACACTTCTTTCTGTGTAAAAGCTCCCTTAGATTTCACCAATCTTTGCCTTCTTTTTTTTTTTTTTTTTTTTTTTGAATAAACAGACCCTGAAGGCAAGAAGAACACAGCAGAGAAGGAAAATAGCTCCAATACTCTTAGAGCTGGAGGCCAAATACAAATTCCACACACTCTCTGCTGGCTTAGGTTGATAAATTTGCTGGGATTTCAAGGCTCAGCCCCAAAATTTCATCTTCCCAGGGAGAGTGTTGATGCACAAGATACATCTCTCTCTTAATATGCTATTTTTCCAGGGGAATGTGTTGATTACCCCTCAGCTGGTCAAAAATGCACTTGTCACTGCTGTCCTGCTGCCCTGTGGACGTCCTTAAGGGTTCTCCAAGGCTGGGAAGGAGAACTGGCAAAGGTTAAGGAGTAGAAGGGGAGTGAGCTGCAGTAATGGAACCACGCCAATGCTCCAACACCAAAGCCGCAGATCCCAAATTGTCACCTGCTCCCACTCACACACAGCCACTCCGGTGTCTGCCACTGCTCTCATTCCAGCAGGCTGCCTCAACATCCACCCCTTTCCAGTTGCTTTCCAATGGGAGCCGCAGCTTTAGGGAGGCATTAACCCTGGAAACCCTCACTGGAGTCTGCAAACACCCATGATCATTTCTTTTTAAGCAAGCCAGATGTTATGAAATGGGGAACACTACGTAAGCTGATATTCCATGTTTACAAAATTTTAGAAGCAAAACAAGAGCTTGCAGCAAACCAACCCCACTGGAATAATATGTAGAAAATAATAAAAAAAAAAAGAAAAGAAAAAAATAAATCCTGGAATGTATAGTTGCAGAAATAAGACACAATACCAGAAGAAACTTCCAGAATGCTCATTTTTAACTCTAGAATTTCACGTGTCCAAAAGGCTTGGCTCGTCCCACATTCCCACCCGTGCAGAGGAGAGAGGAGAAGCTGAAGGCATTCAGCAGACATTTGCATCTATATTCTGCAAGTGGCAGATGCAAAGGAAGAGATTCATTTCCCCTAACATAAGCCATCTAAAAATTAAATGGCTGATAGTCATCTTGGATTCTTTTTAAACCCAGATTAAAATAGCTGCTATGTGCAGGTCTGCCCTGCTCTCTCCCCAGAGATTACAGAAAGCACTCAAGTGCCAAACTTAAATAGGGGGCTGAAATTAAATCAGAGGTATCCCACCCTCAGCACAACTCCTGAATGCATGGCCTTGTATCCAAAGCACACTGGAATCCCTGGAAAAATCACGGCTGTAATCCTGGAAGGGTGTTACAGTCCTCTGCCGCTGCTCAGAGATTCAGGGAAGGTCAGGATGACCTGAGGTGCTGCATCAGCCCCCCAGAGCGCCCTGTCCTGCTGGCTGCCAGCACCCCCAACACCCAGCACCCTTCAGGACAGCACACCAGTGTCCATTGGCTTGGGTTCCAATGGAAAGG
This sequence comes from Corvus hawaiiensis, assembly GCF_020740725.1. Taxonomy (NCBI): domain Eukaryota; kingdom Metazoa; phylum Chordata; class Aves; order Passeriformes; family Corvidae; genus Corvus; species Corvus hawaiiensis. Next base: position 1,440,675 of record NC_063255.1, on the reverse strand, counting down.
CAGAAGTGGAAGCAAAGAAGGTGCTCATGCTCCCAACCTCTCTACTGAGACTGATCGCTTGGAATATTTTTAATGTCAGATATCCTGAGCCCTACCACAGCAGCATCACTCATAAAGCATTGGAATGAGCATTTCTGCAGAACAAATGCGCAACTACAGTAAAATCCTCAAAAAGGGTCTAACAGGGGGAAGAAAAAGAAAATAAAAAGAGTCTAAACTTGTCTGCGGCCTCCATTTTTCACTGCGCTGCACCCACCATGCCAGCAAGTGAAAGTGGGCATGCCTGTGTGCATGCACAGGACCAGAAGGGAACAGAGCCTGACCAAACCAGCTCCTCCTCCTGAGCAGCACCCCACACGACCCCTACGCTCGCAGCTGGGTGCCCGAGGCCAAGGGTGTCCCTCGAGCAGCCCCAAAGCCCTGGTGTGGCAGTGTGGGTGCGCACGGGGCGCTCCGGGAGTGGAAGAGCAGCAGGACAAGCCCCCAGATGCCCAAAAGGCACCACCAGGAGACTCTTAGAGGTCCAAGGCAGGGGAAGGAGAAGTCCTGGAAAGGAGCCCCCATTTTTGTTGCTGGAGTCTTGCACTGCAAACGCAAATACAAGGCTCGTGATCGAGGGCTTTGCCCTTTATCGGTGCATTTTGAGCATCCAGCTGTCAGGGGAAGGTGCGTGGGGAGCAGAGTGGGAGCACAGAGGGTACCAAGCTCATCTGCTTTTGTTCTTTCTATTTATTTTCTCTTTTTTTACGTGGCAGATGCTGGTTTTCCATGCACGCTGCCAGCTCTCCTTTTTTTTTTTTTTTTTTTTTCGCCCCCCTCTCTTTTTAACACGTTCCTTTGAGAAACAAAGGTTCGATGCAAAACGCTGCCCCGATGAAATGTGGAAAGAGCCCGGTCTGGCTGCTGGTGAGTGCTGCTATTCATCTGACTAAGCAGCATTTGACATTTGGGCTTGGCGGGTCTCAAGTTTCCCTCTAGTAAGATATGGGCTGACTCCGCCGCAGCCAATCTCGGTCGGAGGCTGCGGATGGTGCCGGAGGGAGGGAGGCATGAGCACATCCCAGACAGCGCAGCACCCACGGGCTGCGTAAGCGCGGCGCTGCGAGCCTGACCTCAGCTGCACCAGATCCGTGGCACCGCTGCCCGGTCCTCCTGGACCTGCTGGGGATGCTGTGCTGCTAAACCGCTAATTCATCCCTTTTCTTCTTTTCTTTTTTTTTTTTTTACGATTCTTAATGGCTTATATTCTGTTTTGCTTCTCTTCCCCCAGTTAGGAGAGTTTTGCATTTCCTGTTGCCCGCGTGGTTTACCTTCTGTTGTAATCGGAGGCAAGTGGAAGCTGTTTTACAAGAGCAGCGTCGAATTTCCCAACCCAGGTTTGAGCTTGGTGCAATATAACCAGCAGCATAAAGGGAAATCCTTTCTGTCAGCCAGTGTTTCAGAATAAATCCAGTCAAATTGAAATCATACCAAAAGTGACAGACTTGCAGAGCGCTGGCTGCATGTTGCAAGGAGGCTGTGAGCTGAATCCACAACTCAGACAGGTCCTCCCAGATGGAGAGAGTCCAAGCCAGACAACAATACCACAGTCCAGTCTTCTGAGAGGTGTAATCCACAAAAAGTCCCACTCTGGGTGGATGTGTCACTGCCCAAGCACAGTGAGCCAGAAAGAGCTAACATGTTTGCCTTTGATGAGTAAAGCATTAAGTATGATTTGGTAGAGACACTCTGTGGTACTGGGAAGATCCATAACATCCTTTAATCTTCACATTTCTCTTTGTCTTTTGTCCTCCTCCTCCCCACTCCAAGATTTTGCTTTAGCTACAAGCAAGGACAAAAAGAGGGGAGCTGCAGCCTAAATGACATGAATACTAAAATAAGTGCCATTTATAAGTAAGGGTTCTTTCAGCATTACCACTTCCTGATGCAAGTACTGAACTCCTTGTCTACAAAACTTAAAACAGGCTTGTACAGCACAGTTTTTCAGTGAGTAAAAATCCCTTATCACCTTATTTTGCACCAGACCTCTCAGGACTGTTACTTGCAACATTGCCACAGTGTCTCCCAGCTCCTAACAGCACCATCCCTGAAGACCCCACTTGTCAGCCTCATTCCCACTTCTTGAGGCCTCCTATTAGTGGAAATGAAATTTGCAGAATTCACTGCATAACTTGTTCAAAAGGAGTTAGGAACAAACATAAATACATCTCTCGGATGACAACGAGCCTCTGTGAACCCTGAAGTCCCAACAGGCACCAGTCACTCCGATAGCTGTCTAAGGACTTGAGACTCCAATACCACTAAGTGCAGAAAAAAAAATTAACTCCAGACCACAAGTCCTGCAGAACACTCTAAAGCCATGGCTTATAAACATTATTTGCCGGGTATCCCCATCCCTCACCTTCAGGACATGGCATCATCCAAGGGCGGTTTTCTGCATGGTCCCTGGCTGCCCAAGACCTCGGGAAGCTCAGCCTGACTTTGAGCCATCTCTTTGTTGGAGGAGATACTGGAGCCCTCCTAAACAGGGTCTCAGGCCATCAGGTCAGTGATCAGCCATGTGGTGTGACTGCAGGGATGCACAGGTCTCACGTGTGCTGCATGCTGTCACAGCCCATGCAAGATGTGGCATGTTCCTCAGCTCAAAGCACACCCAAGACACTCCTCTGCAAATACAGCTGGGCCTTTTCAGAGGCAGCCTGGAGAGTGCTAATGTGGACAAACATGGATATGAACAGCCTTGCACACAAATAGGGGTATGAACAGCCTCGCCTCAGGTGCCCACATGAACAGCCCTGCCAGAGCAGCCACACAGGCAATTTGGGGCATCTTGAGGGATAAAACTGAGGTGTCACCTCTCCCAGGTCACCCCAGAGAACCTCTCCCAGGTGTGACAACAGTTCAGTGCACTCCTGCTTCCCTGCTAGGGTCAGGGCAGCATCTCCAGGGCACTGAGCCTGGAGGAACACGCTCCACCCCATCCCTCCAGCCCGCAGACCTCGGCTGAAGCAAGCACAGGAGCTGTGGGAGGAACAGAGCAGGTGGAACCAGTGCTCCCCACCTGCCAGGAAGCATGCTGCTGAGCAAGACCAGGGGCACAGTCCAAAACAAACAGCAGGAGAAACCACTTCTCCGAGGAACAGCTTGTCCACGCTGTTGAAACCTCAAGGGCATTACAGCAGAGCAGCCCTGTCCTGGCAGGCACCTCTGCTGCTGTGCACAATCAAGGGCTTGAAGCACACCTGGAAAATGGAATAAAGAGGTCAAACCCAGGAGAAGGGCCTGCCTTTTGCCACAGGCTGATCCCAAGTTCCACGTTTGCTCCGATTGTCTTCAGTACTCACACACGAGAGGAGGGACTGACTCAAATCCAGCTCTGAGCACTGACAGTGATGTAACTCCGTCTCAAGGAAAAGGAATGTAGGTTTTTCTCTCCCTGTTCCTCAGGAAGGGTGCAAGCCTCACTACCAATGGTTTCTTGTCTGTCCTACAGGAAGATGAGCAGGCTTAACTCTGTCCCACAGGGAAGCTGTAGGCTGGAAGGGGTTTCTTCCAACAGTAGAACCACCATATCTGACACCTCCCTGGAGGGCAGGAAGAACAGGGTGCTCAGCTTAAACTGCCCTTTAAAATCACATCTAATTTTCCTTATTCTAGCACTGAGCTGCACAGCTACCACACAGCCTTAGGGCTGAAACTGGAGGAGTCTCACCACACTCAGCAGCTACATTCACACAGGTGCATAACTGTGCAATAGTAGTTGCAGAAACTTCTATCATTCAGGCATCAAGACCTGAAATGGGAGGAGAGAGATCTCTTCTACTTCTTCTCAGCACAAGGAGAACTTGGAGAACACCACCAAGAAGCCTGCAAAAGCCAATGATGCCTCAGCTCACACTGCATGGCCACCAAGCTACCAGCACCGTGCACACACCTGCAACAGGCAGCTGCGTAAGTCACATAAAACATTTTTAGAAATACAGTTGCCATCACTAGAATGTTATATTCCCTGTGAAGAGTCCTTCATTTTCCTATCTCAAACTTTCACAGTTGAAAGGGGCACAGGCAGCTCCAATTACAAATTTACTAGCAGATTAACAAAAACCTTGATGAACTTCAGCATATTTCTGATGGTTGATGTCCTAAAGGATTTTATTTATATGAAATCCATGCTTTGAACAGCTGATAGTCACTTCAAAACATGTTAAACTGACCCATTCTGGCCTCAACGGAGCTCACAAATCATAAATTTACGTAATATATAAAACTTCCCCTAGGACAAACAACAGACTGTAAAATGCACTCGTTCAGCAACTGCTGAGAACACTCATTTCCTAATCGGGCCCTGTGGAAGCAGCACACACCAACTTAACCTTATCTCCCCTCATCTGGGATTCAGACTATGTGCTCACACAGCAGTTGTGCTCCTCCAGAGCCACGGTGGTGCTCAGGTGCCAGGTTTGTCAGGGATGAGCCAAACACAGAACAGTGAAGAGCTACAGGAGCTACACACAACTCTGAACCTGCCTGGCACAGCCCCAGCCCCATTCCTGGGGGATGAGGAACCTGGGCACTGAACAGCTTTTTTGGTAGCCTGGAACCCTCCATCAGATACAGATCAGGAGCTGCTTCAGGTGACTGGCTGAAATGTCAGGGGTTGAGTCACACCACGGAGCTCCCCACCTGCAGCCTGGCAGTGGCCAAGGCCAAAAGGAGAGCTCAGCTGCCCTGAGAACGCTGGGAAAGGGCCATGCAGCCAGGCTGGTGCTAGAATAAGCTCAGTGGTTGGGGTGGAACATGAGATCAGGGCCATGAACTCAGAAGTCAGGTTTTGGGTCATTATTTACAGTCTACCAGATTCTGACATCCACTGCATGCAGCGTGCTACAGCTTTGTACCAGGCATTTGGTACATCCCTGATGCCCCATCCCTGGAAACATCCAAGGCCAGGCTGGATGGGGCTCTGACCAACCTGATCTAGTGGGAGGTGTCCCAACTCATTGCAGGGGATTGGACTGGAGTCCTTGAAAAGCCCCTGCCAACCCAAACTGTTCTGTGATTCTGTGGTCTATCCCCGCACTATCAGTAGTAAATAATGGTTTGACAGGGGAGGCATCTCAGAATTTTAATGTACTTCATTCCACAGAAAAATAATTTTCTAAAGTTCAGATTTTACCCATCCTAATAGCTCTGATCCCAGATTCTATCCATGGCTTGAGGCAGAAACAACCTCCCGACTTGAGCCCAAACTTTGCACAGGGGAGTACGTTCAGGAGAGCATGAGGAAGTGGGATATTGGGGAGGGTGGGTACCCAGCCCTTGGGTGCCTGTGCTGTGCTCTGCAGTTTTGCACCTTACTTCCAAATGTCTCTTGTACTTGTGCAGCATGCTCCCCAGGTCTATGGATGGGACACAGAAATGTGGTCTAGTGGAAGGTGTCCCTGTCCACGGCAGGGCGTGGAACAAGGTGGGCTTCAAGGTCCCTTCCAACCCCACACATTCCCTGCTTCTATGACAGGGGACCACCTGCAGTATCAAACCAAATCAAAGAATCTCCTGATACACAAAAACCCGGCTCCTGCTTTCTCTGAGAAGCAGGCTGAGGGATGAGAGCAAGTTCACTGCATCTTCAGCAACCTCATGGAGAGGCCCATTCCAGCAGTGACACCCCAGTTGCTCTGGCTGCCTCCAGAAGCTGTGCCAAATAACTGCACCAGTGCCCAAACCACATGGTGAACAAGGGAAGAGCAGGGAAGGAAAGGCATAAAGGAAGTAAAAAGAGAACATCTCTATATGGTTAGAGCCCCAAGCTGCTTATCCTCCATCACACGTGCAGGGACGGGAGTCACTGACACTCCCTGGGGAGTCACAGTGAAATCCTCCTCCGAAGCCAGTGATTTAGACTGGAATTACACAGGTGGTAGCAACATACCACAAATTCCTTGGGTTTGGTTGGTTCTCAAGTCATTCCCAGGGAACCTATTTTTAGACCTGCAACTGCATTTTTCCATGGTACTCCATGACCCTTCCTCCCACCCCAGTGCTGGGCAGAGCAGGAAAAGGCTGAAGCCAGAGACCAGCCCTCAAACAACCAAGACCTGAGCAAGGGGCACACCTACTTTGCAGTACAAGAGTCATGGGTCTCCACTGTGGTGTCTGGAAGCTGTTCTGAGAGAAAACAGCAGCACTGAGCCCTGGAGCACACACTTCTGCCCAGAGCACCAGGACTCAGGGTTTCTGATCTCCAAAACATAATGCAACAGGTGGTGACAGAGGCAGGACACCCCAGTGAAGGCACACAGCACCTGAACCTCACCCCTTCTTTAGAAAAGGCATTAATGAACAAATACTGGTGTTTGTGTAGCTGCATCCAATAGCTGCCACAGTGAGTTCTTGGTTCATATCCATACTTGTCCTTTCCCTAACTTCAAACTACTCCATACTCAGTATCTACTCCCTACTCTACTCCATACTCAGCCTACTCCATATTCTACTTCCTTACAATCTCTCCAGGATCCTATTTGCAGACTGACACTTGCTGTTAGAGAAGTAGTCATAAACGTTCTACTTTTTGCTCACCACAACCTCAAAATGCTTTTCTCCAAATTAGTAATATTTGTTGCTGTTCTAGCAAGTGTAGATTCACTGAATCTCATGGTTTTATTATTATTTTCAAGGTGATTTAGAAGTTTCTGGAGTCTGGTGAATGTACTTTTATTAAAAAGAGCAGATCTTTAATTTTTTACAGGTGAGAAACTTTAACCTGGTGTCAGAAGAGCCTCCTGAAAATGAGTTGTTTCATGCTCAATCCAGCAACTAGTGTTCCAGTAAATACAACTTCTCAATGCTCTGCCATCTCTTAAGTTCTCCCTCCCTTGTTTAAATTACGTTGTCTTTTGCTTCGCACTCTAGATTTTGCAAATCCCTTTTCAAGACCTGAAAAAAATCTCTACTTATAAATAACCACAGAAGAGGGGGAAAACATTGTAGTGTAAAATACTCTTAAAAGGAAAACAAAAAGCCCAATGGTTATATCTCATGTATCTTGTACTAGAACTAAATGTTTATAAAGAGGGATTTTTTTTCCTCCCTGGCAACAGCTATATAAATAATAAATACACTGCTAGAGAAAATATGTGACATACAAGACATGCGCTCAACACTGAAGAAACATTTGGATACAGCACAGTGAGGAACCTGCAGAACAATCTAACACCATAAAAATTCTGAACTTTCAGCTTGCTGTCAGTGCTCAAATCTCTCAAAGTAAAACTCGGGTGAGTTTTCCTCTGAGATCTGATCAGATGGCGCTTACAAGCTCCATTAACTGATTAGTTAATAACAGGAATGAAAAACATCTCACAGGTTAACAGAGGTTATCAGGCAGCAACACAGAAATGAGGACACAAAGCCTTTCCCCTCCTCCTGCTTCCTGCAACCCCACAGTTCAGGTTTTGGCTCAGAGATGCTTAGATTCTTATTTTGCTTTTTTTTTTTTTTTTTTTTTTGGTTATTCTAAGTACCCTGGTGCTAATGCAGAGGACCTGGTGTGATGTCTGTGTTTGGGACAGTAAGGAATTCGGTGTGCCTGGCTCTTGGTGTCCAGGCTGGGCATCAAAACCTCTCCAGACTGACAGGTTCACTGCCAGATCTTGCTGCCTTCAGTTTCTGCGCAACAGCTCCCTGTCTCACTGATCTTCACAGAGATTAAAGCTCTGCTTTCACAATCACCAATGCCACATTTGGGCAATTCCTGATCTCACAGAAAACACATCTAGCCCAGGTAGGGTGTGAACACACAGCCCTGCTTCTGCTGAATCAGAGCAAGAGTGTGACCACCAGAGGGAAAACAATAGCTGCTCTGGCTTAATACCTGCCAGGAGGAGTCTGTCATGCTGACAATTTCAAATAGCTGTGGATTAGCAGCCTGAGATTACACCTGATCTGTCCTGCAAATCCTATGGCTCCAGCATTTTGACCAAGCATCACTAACTCTACAGCTGGACTTGTTCTCAAAAAGCACCCTCAAATAAGTCCAAAAACGTCACCTTTTGATCTTAACTGACTTCCATGGGAAATACTTATCCAGTATAAAACTAAAACCAACAACCACATGTGTAATTCAAGCTTAACTCATGCTCCAACCCACCTGTTGAATTCAGTTTTTCATGCAAATGTACCAAAGTCAGCAAAGACATGACCAGCACTAGGTTCCTTGTAGCTGTTTCCAGAAGAGGGGAAGTGCATCCCCGTTACTAAACCCTTAGCTCTGAGCTTTCTGAAGGATTAATTTCCCCTCTGATCCCCCTCAGCATCCCCCTGCAGCACCCCAGTCGGACAGCACAGACTTTGGCAGGTGGAGAGGCCAGACAGAGCCCTGCCCAGCTTAACAGCATCACACCAGATGGAAAATGTCTGGATTTACAGACAGAGGAAGAGCTTAATAGAAATACTCTCACAATGAGGTGAGACTTCCCTGACTTTAGGAGCTTCAAGATGTAATATTTTTTATACATAGAATGCTACACAATATCCATCCCATCTTCATTACATCCCATCACACATCACACTAGCAGTGTAATGGAACTGCTTATATCTAACCCAGAAAGGAATGTGACAGGTAAGTCTATCTCTGTCAAGCGTCTGTACCATCTCCCTCTCTCTCACATACAGTTGTTTAGGATTAAGGTTTAACAGCCTTCTTTCTGGACCAAGGAACCACAGAATCCGTTCTCTTCATCTCCTGCCAGACACAGCACTCCAGTCATCATCCCCTCAAACTGCAGTTGGGAACCCACTCTGTAAAACACCAAATGCTTTCCAATGGGCGTGGAGTCCAGCAGCACCAAAAACTCCGGGATGCAGAGCAGCACACACGTGCTGGTGTCGTGGCAGCTGCCTGTTTAAAAGCCATGAAAGGAGAAATGGGGCCTGAATCTTCAAGTGTTTCAGTTTCAAGGTTTAATCCATCAAGCGCTTAGGAGAATGGCCGTGCTACTGCAAGCAGTACAGACGCCTCTGCGAGGCTGGGACAGCTGCAGGGTGTTTAAAACGCTCCACCCAGTGGTAGAAAGCTACACCTGCCTGTAGGAGCAAATCCTGCATAGTTTTACAAGGCCAATAAACCCCACACATGCTTTCTTTCCCCACACGTTTCAAAAAAAAGAAAGAAATCAACATTTTTATTATACTGCATAATAGAGACTATTCACATAAAGAATACAACTGAGCCTAAAAAGGTAAAAAAAAAAAAAAAAAGAATTCACATGGTACACTCAAAGTGTGTGATTATCCCTCTAAAATCTAACACATTTCTTATCTCCTTATTTCTTATGTCTTTCCAGGACGCTTAAATTCTCCTAATCCCAACTGCTCTCAGCAGAGATGCCTTAATTTCCCAGAGGCAGAAACACAGTTCTACCATTGTTAAATCCAGGAAATCAGAGAACATAGTTGGGAATTAGTACAAGGATCAGGTATTACTGTTGTTATTCTGTAATAAATGATAGCTTTGGACTGAGCAAAGACCAGCTCAGTCCAAAGCCTAAAGGCTCGGCACCCCTATGTATTCTGGAAGATTGGCTCAGGAGTCAAATATCAATGCTCGTGCTTATCTTTAATAATAATTCTGTAAGAAAAAGCCAGTATTTTGAATCCCTGCCCCTAGCAGTGGGGTCGGAAGTAGATGTTCTTTGATGTCCCTTCCAACCAAAACCGTTCTGTGATTCTGTGATTCTACATTCTGAAGCACAGCAAACTCTGTTTGTGCAGGGCCCTGCACAGGGCCTGGTTTTGCCCTTCTGGGAATGCCATGCTCTAGGCAAGTGAAATCAGGAACTAGAGAAGAGGAATGCAGAGTGATTGTCAATGGTCTCAACCACTCAACAGTTTAATTGGTACAAAGTAGGGTTAGACGGGATATTGGGAAGGAACTGCTGTCTGTGAGGGTGGAGAGGCTCTGGCACAGGGTGCCCAGAGTAGCTGTGGCTGCCCCTGGATCCCTGGCAGTGTCCAAGGCCACATTGGAACAATCTTGTCTAGTGGAAGGTGTCCCTGCCCATGGCAGGGGGTGGGACAGTCTCCAAGGTCCCTTCTAACCCAAACCATTCCATGATTCCATGAACACATCGTCTGAGCTGGCTGACCTCAGCTGGGTGTTGTGGAAGAAGCTACAGGCGTTAGAACTGCACTACCTGAAGTCCCAGTAACTTAACGGGAAAGGACTTTTCACTGCTTCCCTTAGCGTGACAAAGCCCCTCATCAGAGGCCCTTACAGGAAATGAACAGGATAAAAACAGAACGATATGGGAATAAGCAGTTGGCTCACACTGCAAAGAAAGGTTACTGGCAGGAGGATGTACAATCATCTGTGCTGATAACACGTTTGTCAAAGTATCTGGAAGTTGTAGCTTATACATAAAAAGTTCTCTGGAAAATGAGGTGGACATCGCAATGGATTTTGCAGAAAACACATAATTATTAAGGATGACCAAATACAGGTCTCATGGCTAGAATTACACACAAATCTCAAAAATTTGAGTGATAAAAAGGGAAGACGAAACATTATGTGCAAAATAAAGTGCATGAAGGGGATTTACTGTAAACACACAGTGATGAGCTCAGAAAGAACTGTTATTACATGGAGATGAGATCCTGGAAAAACTTCATCTGGTTCTCTGAAAATAGAATTCAGTGATCATCCACAGTCAAGAACTGCCCACAGATTCCTTCATGAGGGCAAGAGGAGGGGTTGCACCCATCCATGATCTCTGTGACCAGTGACCGGACCTGAGGGAACGACGTGAAGTTCTGTAAGGGCAGGTTTGGGTTGGAGATCAGGGAAAGGCTCTTTCCCCAGAGGGTGCTGGGCACTGCCCAGGCTCCCCAGGGAACGGGCACGGCCCCGAGGCTGCCAGAGCTGCAGGAGCGTTTGGACAGCGCTGCCAGGGATGCCCAGGGTGGGATTGCTGGGGTGTGTGTGCAGGGCCAGGAGTTGGACTCTGTGATCCTTGTGGGTCCCTTTCAGCTAAGATTATTCCATGCTTCTATGATTCTAAGAAGGAAGAGGGAATTAGTTACTGGTTATTACAGAAGGCACTACTGGTTATTAAAGAAAAAAAATCCTCCTGCAAAGCATGTGGTAAAATCAATGTGGCAACCGTATTTTGAGCAATGAAATCCCAGTAATCCTAATTTACTAAGATATGACTAGAAAAACAGATCCTGTATTAGATGAACATCTGTTTTGCTGCCCTACAGCAGGTGGGTTGGTTGGAGTTTTTTTTAATCCATATAAACAGTGCAAAATATCTCTACAGTTGTTAGAGACACTGCACCCATGAAAACCCCTGGGAAGGTGATCACCATACTTCAATTGTTATCCACCAGCTGTAGCAACACTTGCCTTGACCTGAATTTCCTGCTAAACTAGGCAGACACGTTTGAGTAACTGCCTGGCTTTCACAATCATCTCATGCCAGCAGAGTGGCAAGAAGCTGTTGTAGATAAGGAATATTTTGACAGTGGACAGAGGATGAGAAAGAGTAAAGGCTGAAGTCTCTGCTCCTGTTCCAGTGCTAGGGAGAGGCGTGTGCTGTGCCTGACAGGGCTCTCTCCAGCGAGTACCTGATGCAGACACGCACATCAGAGCAAGCTGCAAGCTGCTCACAGCAGCCTAAAGGACTCCGGTGAGCACAAAGCCCTCATCTCACCCCGATGTCATGTCGGTTCTGTCCAATGATTCAGAATTCAAACTCCACTGCCTCTGAGAGGCCAGGCAGCTTCCTCAGAGCTGTGCCTCCCAAACTGGCCAAGAACACCCCCACAGCAACAGACCCAAGAAATATGGGTGATGCTATCAGAGGAAGTTAAGGGATGAGATGCTGAATGCATGCAGTCACCATGTGGCAACACAGCCAGATGCAGCCACACCCCTTCTTGGAGGGCTGGCAGATTTGCTGGAGTTCTCTAGAAACTACCTAATAAGCACCAGTTACTCCTCAACCAGGAAAAACACTCTCTCCAAAACCCAACACTGGTTTCCCAAAAGTAACAATTCTCACAGTGATTTACTTTTACAATAAACTAACAAACAGAACACCAAGCCCTTTTGCTTTTTGTGCTGTATTTATTATTCTTTTGGGAGGCACAATGTAAGTTTCAGCTTCTGTTCATTTTCTTTTCCCTTGCAGAACAGCAGGGTACAGGTTAATAGCCACCAATCTACAATCAATATATACTTCAGAAAGTCTGTGATTACATTTTCACATTTCCTGATAATAAAAGAGGCACTAGTGCCAGACAGTGTCAGTAGCTGAAATAAGTTTAAACAATACTTGCTTAAAAAGCTGCACTGGCTGCTATTTTAAGGCAGGTTTGGTGAAAGTTTGACAGGCAATTTCCTCAGGAAATGAAAATAATTTTGCCTACAGAAATACATTGATTGAAAAGAGGCTTTTACAAAATACTTCATCAGTGTGAAATTATATTGATGCTGCACTTCCTTTGGTTAGAAAGACATCAATGAATCTTTTTGTTCAGAATTCTGACTTCTCAGCTGTTCCTTTACCTTGCAGGAAAGGCACGCAGCGATGCTCTGTTGCCAGAGGAGGCAGGATTCTCAGGGAATCAGCAGTTCAGGCCAGGCTGCAGTGCCCAGGATCCATCAGGCTGTGTTCTCGATGACCACAGCAATGCCTTGCCCGCCGCCGATGCACGCTGACCCAACCGCGTACTTCCCACCACGGCGCCTGCTCAGGAACAGCAACAGGGAAGACTGGTTACCTGCATGAAACCACAGCAGCTCTTGTCCAGACTTTATGAAAGGAAAACAGCTATCAGCTGGGTGTTACTGAAGATGACGTTTCCAAATGTGTATGTTGTTCTTTTTCTGGCAAAATACCATGAAGTCTCAACTGATGTTGAAATATTTCTGAACAATGACTTTAGAGCTCATCTGCTTCCACCCCCTGCCACAGGCAGGAACCTCTTCCACTAGACCCCACCTGAACTTTTCTAAAGTAGTTTTTAAACTACCTGAACACTGCTGTGGTAGTTTTTAAAAACTAAGTTTCCTACAGCCACACTCCAAGAAACTGTTTTCTGGAAGGGGCAAATGACCTGTGAGGCTTCATGGCTGAGCACTAAGACATGGTTGCAAGTAGAAGCAGAGACACAGTGATCTCTACCCTGAGGGGGAAAAAAACCAGGAAAATTCAGATTTAAATGGTGCTAAGCATATTAAGCAAGCCAAAAGAGCCACAATTTCTGAAAATGGACTAAAGGAGAGAGAAGATTATAACAAATGCATTTAAAGTATCCCTTTCCAGTAGCTAAAGGGGACCGGAGAGGGACTTGGGACAAGGGCCTGGAGGGACAACACAAGGGAGAATGGCCTTCCACTTCCAGAGGGAGGGTTAGATGGGATATTTGGAAGGAATACTTGGCTGTGAGGGAGACCCTGGGAAGGCCCTGGCACAGGCTGCCCAGAGAAGTTCTGACTGCCCCATCCCTGGCAGTGTCCAAAGCCAGGCTGGATGGGGTTTGGAGCAACCTGGGATAGTGGAAGGTGTCCCTGCCCATGGCAGGGGTGGAACAAGATGGTCTTTAGAGGTCCCTTCCAACCTGGACCACTCTAGGACTCTATGATTCTATGAAATGCACCGTGTTAAGAAGAGAACAGACTTTGCTCAAAAGACACTTCAAAAAAAAGGAAACCTTTTGTAGGCTTGGGTCAGATCTAGATGAACTAAAGAATGCTGTAATGACAAGAGGATGGAGTGTGAGGCAAGTGCAGGACCTGCACTGCAGCACAAAGGGGGCAGATTCATACAGAAAGCGGCACACTGCAGTGAGGAGAGTTTTAAGCCGGTTGACTGGAAGAGTTTAGTCACATGGTATCCATGCTCAAAGTGTCTGCAGGCATAAATCCATCAGCAATGCACCCACCCTGAGCAGCTCCTGTCTGTGTGCATACCTCAACTCATGCACCAGGTGAGCTGTGATCCGTGACCCCGAGGCCCCCAGAGGGTGGCCGATGGCAATGGCACCTCCATTGACGTTGGTCTTCTCAGGGTCAAGGCCCAACACTTTCTCCACAGCCAGATACTGAGGTGCAAATGCCTCGTTTACCTAAAGCACCAGAGAAAAGACAGAACTTTTATATCAGCTTTCAGCAGTACGTGTGCAAACAAGATAAAATGAGGTGAACTGCTCCTCCAGGTCCTTTTCAGAAAAATATTAAGCACTGCGTTTATAGAAGCATGCTCAGCCAACACACAACTGTCAATCCAACCCAACTAAATTAAAATACTAAGCAAGCAGGAGGTGTATTTTATAAAAAAACGGTACAGTATGTTCTGAGGCAGCATGCCCATGAAGAGCCTGCTGCCCTGACAGAAAAAGACCCTGCTCACAAGTATGACTAATTGAAAACATGAGCAGTCCAGCCAACGGAGTAAAACGTCATGTCACATGTGGATATTTCTGTTTCGTGGAATGCGATCACACCATTTCCAGTTTCCAAGTGCCTGAGATTTCTGTAGTGACTGCGCAGCAGAAACTGGAGAGACAGAGGTCAGGCAGGCTCCTGACAGGCAGGAACACCTACAGGTATGAGTGGAATCGTTCTGCTGAAAGGATCAGGGGTAAAACCACCGCTGCTGTAAAAACTTCTCACCTCTACCAAATCCATATCCTTCAGGGTTAGTCCTGCTTTCTTCAAAACCTCTGTGATTGCAGGTACAGGGCCTGTTTGAAAATCGTATGCACAATTAATTAAATAAAAAAAATTAATACATGAAGTCTTAGAAACTTGTTTTACATAGGATAAATTCGGAAAGCCTCATGAGATCCCCTCTCATGAGCCTCTGTGCAGCCAACAAATTCTGGATATGCCACTCACCTGCTTTATCAGGTGGTAAGAGAACTCCTAAATCTCAAAACTACTTGGTTCCCTTGTCAACATCCATCCAGGGAAAGCTAAGTGTCACTACAGCTGCACACAGAGCTTTCAAGTCAAGAGAAGTGACAGTCTCCAGGGAAATAAAACAACTTCACAATGGTTTTGAGGTATTCTCTCTCCCAGTACTCTTGGTTCCACTTACTCTTTCCTCACAATTTGCAGCCTCTAGGTAAACAAAAATTTACAAACAGGCTGCTCTAGAGTTTGCTGGTCACGTGCTTAGTTATGGGTATTGTTTTGGTGTTCTTAAAATACCGAAAAATCTTCTAGTAAACAGCCTAACATTTAATTAATTTATTCCAAACAGTCAGACTCAGGTCTTGGACAACTGAAGAAAGCAAGATTTTGGGTTTCAGACTATTAAGAGTTTGGCAACAAAACTGTCCTCTGGAAGAAAGCTGCCTTCTATAACCAAATATAATCTACTAAGGGAAATTAATCCAAACACAGCTACCTAAGGAAATACACACTCAAAGAGTTTTGAAAGGGTTAACTAGGTATGTGCTTGTAGGAGAAAAATACTGAGATGTTAGGTGGTGGCTGATCATTCAATTCTAGAACACGAACAATCCTAAATGGTATCACACCGCCAAAAAATGGTGTTGAAAACACAGAGCTCAAAGAATAAAAACACAAAAATAAGTAAATTACCAAAGAGACAGGAAAATTAAAAGAAGAAAGGGCCCAGTTCAGAGCTCAGTGGAGTATCAGGGAGCCCCAAGCAGCTTAACACTAGACTCTAACTGCATCTCATTAGGGAAGGATTTTAGTATGCCTGTTACGAATGAGAGTAATGGGAGGGTCTCATGTGGACAATACAAAGACCCCTAATGACAGCCAAGTAAACATTTTCCCTTTTCTCTCTTCTTTCAAATAATGAATTCTCTCACTGAACACTGTGAGACAGGACTCCCTATCAGTATGTGAGAGGACAGTGGCTCAGACTGAGCTCCTGTTTGTCAGATCTGCTGCTGTCACATCAATGAATCTCATCTGGTCTCTTCAAGCTGCTGGGGACAAGCTGTGGTGTGAAGGAGTTTGGATATTAAGTGTTCCTCCATATGATTTATGAAGTTTTTAAACAAGCTAGAAGAGTTGCCTGACCTAGAGAGAATGGGCTGGTTTAGGAAACACAATGCCAGCACAAAGACTAGCGAAAGAAACCCTCCCTCCACGTTTGCTTTGAAGGCTGTGTCCGTCAGACAGTCTGACCAGGAAAACAAATCTGACAATGCCTCATTTGCATTTCTACTGACACACAGAAATAGCCAACAACAGCTCCTCTGAACAGAACGACAGAGTGGAAAAGCAATGCTGGGATACAATGCTGTCTGCAAACTAAAGCAAAGGGAAAAATCCTGGGGTGTCTGGATTGGCTTTGAGGGATTGTTTGCACTAAGAGATACTTGATGAGGAAGCAGAAAATACGGGACTAAAGCAACCAAGAAAGGATTTGGTTTACCAAGTAATACCTGAACAGATGCATATCGTGGGATCCAAGACACTTGAGCCACTGAGTAACTGCTGAAAGGTGTTCACATAGCCACTACTCTATCAGCAAGAGGTGAGGAAGGCAACTCATAGCTGCTCACATAAATGCCTCATAAAATGCCTGACATTTTATCATGGGATTTAGAGCTTACAGGAAACCAAAGTGAATTTTAGGAGAAAATGGTTTAAAAGAAAAGTCCGAGTGTTTGTTTTCTTTACTAAAAGAGAGAGTAAAGAAAGGGAAGAAAGAAGAGGCTGGGGGACTACGCTCAGTGCCGTTACTATGGGTCAGACACTGCACACACACTTCCAGCCAAACTGAGGAGCAGATCTGTCCCTCTGCACAACAGGGATGGACTGACACAGTGGGATGGACAGTAGGATACACAAACACCTTCAGAGCCACCAGCCTGAGCACACTGCAGCACCCTTTTCTTTCCTTTAGAATGCCCATGACAAGAACATTTTCATGCTGCCTGATGCTGTAAAATTATGTGCTTCACTGCAACTTACCAATGCCCATGATGGAAGGGTCACAGCCAGCTGAGTGATACGCTACTACTCTTGCCAGAGGAGTAAGACTGTGCTTTTTAAGTGCTGATTCACTGGCAATGATGACTGCACCAGCTCCATCACACACACCCTGGCAGTAAGAGAGAGAAGCATTCTTAGTGAGAAAATACAAAGAAACAAAAAAATCCTCACACTCTTTAAACTAAACTCCCAAAAAAGGGCTTGAGTCTAAGATACTGTAATTAACATTTAACAATGTTTATTCAAAACAACAAAAGACAATCTTTCGCTATTCTGAGGATGCAGAAAGAAAGTTAAATACAGATAAATGTTTAATGAATTCCAATGTGTTAGAAAAGAAAAATGAGTCTTCCCTGCATTGGAAATATGATTCTGCACACTTGCAAGAACACTATTACTAATGGATAATGTATGTGCTATTAATAATAAAAGATACTTTACAGACACCCACACTTACTGTGGCTATGAACTATTTTAGGCATGAATTCAGACTTCTATGATCACAGCACTCCATCTGGCCCAAAGAACTTTAACCAATTAATTAAGATAATGACGGTTAAGAGGAACAGTCCATAATGACATGCTGCTAAGCACTGAATTCTACTCTGAATAAGAGCAGAATGTGGTTTGGGAGAAAGGAGACAGTAGCTGTGGCACAAAGATGAGCAGCAGCAGTATGGCCACTGACAAAATGCAGGTTTAAAGCAAATGTTCAGTAACCATTGCCCCCCAAAAGAAAGGAGAGTGGCCACACAGCCACTACAGCCACCAACTGCACAACTCAAGGCTGATGAAGAAGTGTCAATGCCTCACTGCAAGATCAGTGGCAATCCACAGAACCAAATTTTAGGACTTAGGAGCTCACTGAAGGATCCCCTGGCATCCCAGGGTTTGAAGAGTCAGCCAGAGGCACTCACCTGAAGAATTAGAAGTCATTTTCGCCAGAGACACCACTGACAGCCAAGTTGGTGAGAGATAAAAACAGTGGCAATAACTCTGGAGAACCACAGAGGGGACACCTGCGCAACCCAAGGGTCTGACGTACTCACCGAAGCATTCCCAGCCGTGACTGTTCCATCCTTTTTAAAGACACACGGGAGTTTTGCCAGTTGTTCCATAGTAGTCTGGGGTTTTGGGTGCTCGTCCTTTTCCATGCTTTCTTTACCCTTTTTTGTCTTCACTTCAATTGGTGCCATCTCAGCTTTAAAGTAGCCAGCATCATTAGCTGCAACCACAAAAAGGAAAATAAAAGGACTCAATAAAAACATCAAGATGATTGCTCATCTTGACCAACAGTCATATTTTCATGTGCACACAACATTTTAACCAAAAGTCCAGGGACAGCAGTACTTACGCTTTATGTTTTTTAAATAAATTGGTTTGGGTTTTATTGCTGGGGTTTTCTTGGTTTTTTTGATTTTTCAATAAATTGGGCAAAAACCATACAAGTACACTTTCACACTTCTCCAAAGAAAGTCTCACATATTGAAATTTTATTTCAGGTTTAAACAGCTGAACCCTTTTCGGTTTGGGATTTTTGGCTTTTTTTTATAAACCACTAGGTTTATTTTTAGTACGTATTCCCTTTTACTGCTGTTTTATTTTACAGCTCTGTCATTTCTCAGATGGTCAAGATGTAAATCTCACTCAGGAAAGTGGAAAAAACCTCTTGAGCCACATTGTTTCTGTTGACAAGATACTGTATATTCATCAAAATCCTATTCAAGGTGCTCCTCTAAGGGGTCTCACTGTCAAGCCAGATCTCGGAATGGGATTCAGCTGCCTAAACAACCTGAGACAATTCAAGACATTGTAGGTATCTAAGATGCCCAAAAAAGCATCTGGCCATATCACCTAATATAACATTAGACAGAGGTTTAAAACTAAGACACTGAAATTGTCCGATCTGATGTTGTTTAGCTACCTCTGGGCTTCTCAATAAATTCCTCAAAACCTTTTTCTTTCCTGATTACACACAGGGCTCTCTCTTTACTGTGGGATAAGACGATCTGGTCCTAAAGGCAGAAATAAAAACAGCAAGGTAAAATCCTAGAAAACAAGAAAGTTTCTAGCAAAGGCTCCAGGAATGGCAGGAGCTAGGTAACAAGAGGAACAAGCAGGAAAGGCAATAAACGATGAAAAAAGGTTACAAAAAGCACTTCTACACCCATTGGAAAAAAACCAAAATCTTCCTGCAGGAGTGCATCTGTTAAAATGCACCATCATTAGAATCTAAAACCATGCTTAGATCTTTCCTTCTTATGTTCACCTTTGGCTTGCCACTATGTTGAGTGCCACGATGGCCACTGCACATTCTACTGGTTTTTGGCATAAACTTTACAGTAACTGAATCACAGAAACCCAGGATGGTTTGGGTTGGAAGGGACATGAAAGACCATCTTGTTTCAATCCCCCCAGCCATGGGCAGGGAGACCTTCCACTATCCCAGGTTCCCCCAAGCTCCATCCAACCTGGCCTTGGACACTGCCAGGGATCCAGGGGCAGCCACAGCTGCTCTGGGCACCCTGGGCCAGGGCCTGCCCACCCTCACAGACAGCAATTCCTTCCCAATATCCCATCCAGCCCTGCCCTCTGGCACTGGGAAGCCATTCCCTGGCTC
This sequence comes from Corvus hawaiiensis, assembly GCF_020740725.1. Classification (NCBI taxonomy): domain Eukaryota; kingdom Metazoa; phylum Chordata; class Aves; order Passeriformes; family Corvidae; genus Corvus; species Corvus hawaiiensis. The sequence continues at coordinate 1,421,068 of NC_063255.1, read as the reverse complement.
CTGTCCCTCCATGCCTTGTCCCCAGTCCCTCTGCAGCTCTCCTGGAGCCCCTTTAGGCCCTGCCAGGGGCTCTGAGCTCTCCCTGGAGCCTTCTCTTGTGCAGCTGAACAGCCCCAGCTGTCCCAGGCTGGCTGCAGAGCAGAGGGGCTCCAGCCCTGGAGCATCTCGGTGGCCTCCTCTGGACTGGCTGCAGCAGCTCCAGGTCCTTCTTATGATGGAGGCCCCAGAGCTGAACACCTCTGAATTAAGGCTGTGGGCATGTAAACCACGCAGAGAACAGTTTAAAACACAGCTCCTAAACAAACATTCCCTCTTCAGATCCCATGTGCTCCAGCTGCTCAAGCGTTCAAGAACAACGTTCAAACTGCAAAAGAAAGAAAAAGGATTTAGATTAATTACAGCACAGGCTGGCACACAAGAAGCATGTGGTCACTGTGGAAGACTGTTCTGCCATGCAGTGGAAAGAAAGGAGGGCAGTCAGGCATGCCTGGGACAATGCTGCATCCCACCAACGGGGCACCAACAAATGACATTCACCAACATGAATCCTGCTCAGGCAGGAGGTGACCCGTGACTGGCCAATGGTGTTTGCTGCCTCATGCTATGGAATGTCCCTGAGGAAAGCACAGGAAAGCAGTGCAAAGGGGCTCCCACTTAACCTGCTGAGGGGTACAACACCTGACTCAGTATACTTTCAAAGTCAAACCCCCTAAGAGTGGGTTATTTCTACCATGGGGCCAACGAAGTCACGAATTACAGTATGCGTACAGAAGGACAAATTACACCAAGAGCCAGAGAAAACCTGAGAACACTTTGAATCAATGCTAAAAACTGACGAGACTTGAAACTGGTGTCACATAAACACTTCCACTCCTCGATTTACTCACCAGCTTTGCACCTCTGCTGCGTTTTGAGTGCATATCGGTCACAGTCCTCTCGGGAGATGCTGTATTTTGTAGCCAGGTTTTCAGCTGTCACTGCCATAGGTATTTTAACATGTGTATCTGTTAGGGCTTCCCACAACGTGTCCTCCAACTGCGTGGAACATCAGAAGAAGAAAATTAGAAAGCACAGCAATACTGTATCTATTACTGACAGCTTCTAACTGTTCAGCAGCCTCCTGGAAACTAAAGTCTCTTTGTAAAATTAATTCAGGTTACCCACAGATAATTTATTGATTTATTAGAACGAACACCCTGAAAAACAGTGTGCAGGTTCTTGTGCGCTATTCTAGTTAATCTCCATTCTGCTCTAGTGTGATTCTTTCCACTCACACGTGGCCCCAAGAGCCTTGGGAAGAGCCCTAAAAAAAAGATTTTTTGTATTTCAGCATATTTCACTTCTGTATGAATTATTTATTAGAGCCCTGTGAGCAAACACACCTGTCTGGTTGCCAAGAAGGACATGGGAGGCACTGTGAGAAGGCACAGCAGCCTACTGATTCTTTAGCTCTTTCTCTACTGTCAGGTAAAATCCCCTTACTAGAGCCAAGGTTTCTGTGGCTATAACATCTCAGGGAAGAAAATACCCAACTTTTCCTTCGCTCAACCTGATAAAGGCAAGCCTGGTCAGTTCAGATGGGTTTTGTTATCTCTGTCAGCAGCAAAGTTCTGCAAGATAAACCATTCATTTACCTGTCACTGTGTAATTCAGTTATCTTTATGGTAAGAACCCAGTAGCACCTACTTGGTGTATCAAGTACAACAACAACTTTGTGAAGGTGCTGTCTGTAGGACCTGAGGCTTAGGCACGGTGCCACACAAGAACAGAACCAAGCACAAATCATATTCACCATCTTCACAATGGAAATACAGCATGGGAAAAAAACCCAAAGGGCTCAAACACTGAAATATCCTAATTTTGCATTTGGTTGTCAGTTATGACCCACTGAGTAAATGGTGGCACATTATCCATTTATCCTGCTGCACATTTCCCACAGTATTCACTTAGGATTTATCTTCAGAAGAAAACGTAAAGGTAACTTACCTGTCAATGGATTTAACTTCAAGTTTCCACTTTCGAAACTGAGAGATGCTCACAGCTTGGAGGTATATGTGTTCTTTACCAGCCTGACTACCTACTGCCAGCATTACTAGCCTTGCCTTAACTGTGTGTGCCTGTATTTCACAGACATTTTGTTCCTAATACTTGCATGGGATGTACCAAGTGAACTAAATTTTGTGTTTAAGAGTTTACTGGTATGTTTAACACAGAACAGGAACTCAAATATGGTTTTGGAAAAGCTGGAAAACCGGCATGCTTAACAAAATTGCCTGTACCTACTGTTTTGATACTGTCTGAATATTAGATAAATGCTTTAAATTCCAATCGTTTTATTTGCAAGGATTTAGTGCCTACAGTCCTGATACGAAACATTGCTTTGCTCAGAGAACAAAAAAAGTACCAGACCTTGAGTTCTGCTCCTAATCTGGTTCCAAACCGAACCTTTTGAACCGCGTAAGGAGCCTGGCTCATGCTTTCAGCTCCACCACACAGAACAACTTCTGAGTCATTCAGGCAAATTTCCTGTTAACACAGAAAAACAAAACAGATCCAGGATTTAGCTTGCTGTTTGAGTAAGAAAATAAGAACTGTTTTTAAAAAAGAGGTTGTCACCTACAAAGCAGCAAACCCAGAATGAATCCAAACTCAGTCATGTGTGTGTATTTATGAAGGGTTTACCCTTCTGTTAAGGTTAGGGTCTGTCTCCTTCGTGCCTTGTTCTTTTTTCTTCCTTTCAGCAAAGAATGATTGTATCCACGAGGGAAGAAGAGAATATGGGTGTGCACACATGACAGAGCAGAGGAACAAAGACATTAGGCATCTGCATGATTGTGTGGTTTGGTTCACAAATGGTTGAACTTGGTGGTTTTGAGCTCCCACTATTCTCAAAAGGAATACAAATTAAACTTTAAAGCCTGAAGTAAGACCTTATGATTCGAAGAAAATGGGACATAATTTAAGAGACAAACGTTAGGTAGCTGCCAAAATAAGTATCCAAAACACATTAATTCATCAATGGCAAAGCACACAAAAGCTAAAAGCCCCAATTCTTAAATGCACTATCAGAGTGTTCAAAAATAGTGCTTCCTTAAAACGATTCACTGAGTTGGACTGTTGAGGTTATTTACAAACGAATGAAGGAAAATTAAATTACCCCAGAGCAGCTGTGGCTGCCCCTGGATCCCTGGCAGTGTCCAAGGCCAGGCTGGATGGGGCTTGGAGCAGCCTGGGACAGTGGAAGGTGTCCCTGCCCATGGTAGCAGGGTGGGAATGGACGAGCTTTAAGGCTCCTTCCAACCCAAGCAGCTCCATGATTCTGTGATCTTTGATTGAGATTTCTAGCTAATAACTCGTGTGTAGCAATATGTGCTGAGATGCTTCCTATAGTTACTAAAAACTCCATGAACGTCTAAGCAGCGCTGGCTGCATGGATGAAATGCCATCTTTGAAAAGGACCTCACCACCACATTTTCAGTAAAAGTCGTCACATTCTCCAGCAGGTTTTTTCAGTGTGGACAAGTGAGTGTATGGCCTTTGCAAAAAGCACTAGGAAAAACAGCCAGGTGGATATTATTGCAAAATGTAACATTAGCTCTACATTTTTGACTTTTTTTCTTCTAGAGGGTCAGACCTAAAATAACTATTCAGCCAAGCAAAACCAAAAAAATCCCACAAAACAATCTGCTTGTTCAAGTATTCATAAAGGCAATGTGTGAGCAAATGAAATACAAATTCCTGTACTCCTACTCAATGGCTTGGCCAACTGCTCAAAGAGAAGTTGATTCTCTTCTATTTTAAAAGAAGTGACACCATAAATTACCAAACCCATGAGAGGTTTGGATCTTTGAACAAAAGCACACTTAAAAAGCACAGGTTGCTGCTTACACAGCTAGCCAGGTGAGAACATAAACAATGATCAAGAGATGAAAGACTTCTCAAGTCCAGTAATTACAGTCCAAACAAACAGGATTGTGGGATGCAACTACTGCACAGCTGATCTGTATTTCACCAGCTAGCATTTGTTGCATTCCTCATATTAAACTAGAAAAATCACTACAATACTTGGATTTTAAAAACCAGCCGCACAATGGGGCACTGTGGTGGCTGAACTCCTGCAAAAAACCGTGCTGTACAATAGAAATCTCTACCAAAAATCCATGTCAAGACTCATCCCAAACACAAAGGACATGTTTCTACAAGTTAACAGCCTGATAAAAGCTACAACTAACACAGAAATACAGCTTTGTACCTGGCAGCCATTGGCAATGGACTGGAAGCCAGAGCCACAGAGTCTGTTGATGGTGAGGGCTGGGACGGACACGGGAACTCCCACACGCAAGCCAACATGTCTTGCAATGTAGATCGCGTCTGAGGAGCTCTGCAGGCAGAACAGGCAAGAGGTTTTGTCATGCTCTCATTGATTTGGAAAGCAAAAAAGTCTTGATGAAAAGTCAGAATGGTGTCATTGCATCCCTGACAGAAGACAAGTGTATGTTCAGCAGAAATCCCCCCACTCACAAGAAGCACTTTGACTCAGCTCAAGAAGACACAGGATCTGAAAGTGTCACTGTCTTTATGTGCATTTTAAAGAAAGTGTAAAGTCAGCAACTTAATGTTCTCCCTTATTTTCAAAACAGCACTCACACAGCAGGCTGACACAAGGGCAGATCCTGGCCAGCGAGCTGCAATTATTTTAAGGTAAATTAATATTGCTCAGACTAATAGGGGAAGGCCTCCCAAAACCAGAGAGAACACTTACGCTCTTGGGGAACATGCCCCAAACTAAAATGTATAAGAAAGACAAAGTTCTGTGCACAGTGCTACAATACTAATGCAAGTTCAGAAAAAAAATTAAAATTAATCAAGCCACTTCTGCTAAAGAAGGGGAGTTTGAAATAGTCATACATTCATAGTTAATTAAACTTAATCAAACAGTATGAGTAAACCAGGATTTTAAAAAAAATCTACTGGGATGGGGAAATACAATGCAAAGGAATAGAAATGTACTTTCAAAATTAAAAGAAACTTTATCAGGAGATTGCTATTTTTTATATGAAAGCACTAAAAGAGAGTTGAATGCAGCAATTCTTTCCTAGGCCACAGACAGCTCTTACAAAATTAAAAAGCTGAATAAATGAAGATGAGATGGTAGCTGTAGGAGACAGAATAATTTAAAGCTACGCTTTTGGCTGAAAATCCAAAAAAGGAATACTGCCTGTTTCTTCACTTATTGTCTTAGTTAGTTGTTTCTTCCACATCCCTGAAACACACAGGGCAAAATAAAAGTCCCCACCCTTAATAATAATGGCGAAATCAGAACACAAAGGAAAAAAAGAAAGGCAGAAATGTTCTTTGCTGTCTTGCCTAGAACAAAGATCCTCATCTATATGTGTGGGTAGCTGCAGTTTTGCAACGCATACAACCTCCTCACAAGCTCTTTGGAAAAGACACGATTGTCCAAATGTCTCTGCCAATCAAGGCATGTATCCTTCCAGCTCAAAGGAAACTCATATTCACTCAAAAAAAATTCTATAGAAAACACAAGAGAAATGGACTCAAATCACAGGGTTGATAAGGAAAGGGATTTATACGACCCAGTGAAAAACCACTGATCGCTGAGTCACACAGCTCAAGCCATTAAAACAGGGGAAATGTACCTGGGATTACCAACTAACTAGTTAATTGATATCTACTTTTAGGAGGTCAGCTCGTCCTTGTTTAAATACCTCTGGCACTAAAAAAAGCAAGCTAAGCTTAAGTGCCACAAATCACGCAGGACACATCCCTCAAACACAAACAGGAAACACTACACTGCAAATTGCTACTCACCCCTTTCACTTCCACCTCTTTGGCTGCCAGCCAGAGGCAGCTATCTATAGGGCCACCCCGAGGGTGCCTGAAATAGCCCCCGAGCAGCAGATTTTCCAGGCTACCAACCTGCATGACGTTACCCACAACAACGCTGTCGATGATCTCGGGAGGGACCTTGCCCGCGGCCAGCGCAGCTCGAGCAGCATGTTCCGTCAGGTCGGTGGCCGAGAAATCCTTCAGCGATCCCCCGTAAGTCCCAAAGGGAGTGCGCTTGGCTGCAACGATGAACACACCTGCAACGGGGGCAGAGATGACCCACAGTGAACACACCTGCAACGGGGGCAGAAATTATCCACAGGCGCACCACCTCACACACAGGGGAGCCCCCGGTCAGCCTCCAGTGGGTGACATCCTAAAATCACACAAAACTTTGTAAGTATAGGCAACGTGAACACAGGAAGTTCAAGATGAATGATGTAATGGTGCTTTAGACAGGGGAGGAATGAGGAATTAACGGTCAGAAAGAAAAGCTGGGAAGATTGCAGAAACACCTTCTTCCCACAGGGAGGTCTGACAAAAAAGTAAGGTTGGATACAAATGTGGACTTGGAGGAGGCTGCCATATACATCAAACATTAGTGCTAGTGCACTAAAAGCATGCCAGTAACATCTAGGAAATCCTGTAGTAGACACCTATGAAAAAATCAGATGAGGAACAGTGCTTTTAGCAAAGAGGCCATTCCCTCATGCTAAAAAAAATCAGCACGTTTTTGGCTTATATTCTGAAACAGTTTTCACAAAAGAAAAAAAAAAAACAAAACCCAAACAATAAAGCAAAACAAATCCCCATTTTTGATATGCATTTCAACTTTGATTCCTTTAGCTTGAGAGAAAAAACACTCCCTAATCAAAAAATTCATGCTCCTGACAGAAATATATATGCCACCTAAACTGCTTTGGCATGAATCTTCCAGTTTCTGAGAAGAAAATCCAGTTTTCACTAGGAAGGAGACCATGTGCAACCACATGTGTACAAATGCACGGGCCAGGAGCAGTCCATACAAATTCCAGCTTGGAATGAACCAAAGCAAACATCTCCTGGCTGCCTGTCACGGTGCCTCTCTGCCCCCACGTGCAGAAAAACAAGTCGGAGGCAGGCTGTGAACTTTCCCCCAGTTGAACAATACCGCTCACAACTCCCGTTTCCACAGCTCCCATCAAACACCCAGCTATTTTAGGTAACACTGCAGGGACATATACAGATGTAAAAACGCAGGCAAATGAAAATGCCTGCTCGTGAAGCTGCTCATGAACACTGATTTCAGGTCATCTGACTCGTATTACTTGGCTCTCTTTTGTCAGAGAGAGGGTGCTCCTCCATGTCGCATGTATTTGAATCCCAGGCTGCATGACTGCTGGAAAAGGACATTCCAAGCTGGTCAAGGTCAAGGTTCCCCACTGACAAGGACTTGAGCACAGGGTAGGGATCTAAAATGTGCAGGGAGGATGCTCAGAGTCATATCACAGAATGGTTTGGGTAGGAAGGGACTTTAAGGATCATCCAGTGCCACCTCTGCCATGGGCAGGGACACCTTCCACTATCCCAGGTTGCTCCAAGCCCCGTCCAACCTGTCCTGGAACACTCCCAGGGATGAGGCAGCCACAGCTGCTCTGGGCAACCTGTGCCAGGGCCTCACCTCACAGCACAGAACTTCTTCCCAATGCCCAATCTAAATCTTCCCTCCTCAGCATATCTTTCCTGCAGCAAAACAGGCCTTGACATTCACATTCCTCACCCCTCTTCATGTCCACTGATTCCCTGCCTCCTCCGGATCGTGCCAACCCTAACTGATTACAAAGCTTTGCTGCAGACCAGCTCGGGGACCTGACCAAGCTACAAGAACTCCTTCTCCTCCCTTTTGGCCAGGTTGCCAGTTATCTACATTATTTGTTCAGTCACATCCACAGTGGCATTGCCTCATGAACAGTACAGGGGCGAGGATGGAACTTTGCCCTTAAAACATTCCTTTCACAACAACATCCCTCTCTCTCTTTCACAGAGACTGCTCACTGCTGCCCACTTCCCAACGGCACCACTGGGCCAATAAACCAGGGCAGGTCACACAACAGAGGCAGCTGAACACTAACCCAGACTCAGCAGAAAATGAAGGGCTCGTTTTCACTTGGATCAGTTCTGGGCCCGAGTTCACCTTCTGGCTGCTCAACAAAACAGCAACTCAAGACAGAGAGAAGGCTGGACTGAACCAGTAAGAGGAGAAGATGAAGGAGCAGCAGCACAACCTGTGTTATGCTGAATTAAACTGAACACAGACACTCCCTAAGGGTACCTAACTCCAGAGCCTGCCAAATTTTGCTTGATTGGAGAGGCACCTACAAATGCTACTCCCTCCACGGAATTTCAGGAGGGGCGACAAGGGGTGGCTGAAGTCCTGAGCAAAAAAGGACTCTTTGTCCTTTGACAACTCTTCCTAAGTTCCATTAATTAGTTCTGTCCTACATTACCATAGCAAGAGTCCAGAGTCTCTGCCATTTTCCAAGGTGATAAACACTGGATGAGAGCAGAACAATATCAAACACATAGAGATCTGAAAACTGTTGGGGCAAGAAAGCAAAGGTCACTCTGAATCCTTACCAAACACTATACTTGAGAAATCTTATAAACTGGTTTTGTTAACCCCTTGCTGCCAAACAGGAACTGAAACACTATTTAATCCTCCAACATATCTCAAATGCACTTGGTATGAAAATAATTCTTCATCAGATCCTGTTTTGAAACCCTAGAAAATCAGTAACATAAAAAAAGGAAATTTAGAAGCAAGAACAGTATATGAAAGTATTGTGGATTGAGATGAGAGAAAATTCTGCAGCAGGCACAGAAAACTAAGATGAAACAAGTATGGGCAAGGTGCTCTCTGTCCTACCCAGCTCGGCAGAACCATCAGAATTAATACAATGCTGACTACACAGGCTTTAGCACTGCAACCTCACACCATGACTGACATGTATGTTATTATTTAGGTGCAGTCTGTCAACTAGCGAAGTGCTGTCAAACAGATAAAAAGCCCTACTGCAATAAATTTTAATTTTGTTTGCATACAAGAGCAGGTCTTAAAGGGTGCGTTTACCTCATTTTTAAGAGTCACAGAATTTAAACCATGTAGAGCATAAATTAGTTCTTTGCACCAAACACTTCCAGGACCGGTTGCGACTTAAAGAGTTTATCCTGCACTGTCAGTGCTAACGCAGGCAGGGCCTGGAAGTGACAACAGAAACTTCCAGTCACCGACATTTCAGGTATCACTTACAGCCACTGCATGTAAACAGAGAATCACAGAATTACAGAATCTTCTGGCTTGGAAAAGACCTCTAAGACCATCGAGTCCAACCATTCCCCCAGCACTGCCAAGGCCACCACTGACCCATGTCCCCAGGTGCCACATCCACGCGGCTTTTAAATCCTTCCAGGGATGGGGATTCCACCACTGTCCTGGGCAGCTGCGCCAGGGCTGGACAACCCTTTCCATGAAGAAACTGCTCCTCATACACAATTCAAATTCCCAGTTACATGACAGACACGCACCCCTTGCCAGGCATTTGTTGCAGCACAACTGACTCGAGCACTGCAGGGAGCCGAACACTGAATTCCTACATAAAGCAGTGCTGAAAACAGAGGCTGTGACTGACACTCTCCGAGCCCCTCCCCAGCCTCTGAACCCCATTCTTACCCTCTGACCACATTCCCACTCTCTGAACCCCATTCCCACCCTCTCACCCCACGCAACCAGGTGTTTTTTGGAAGTTCCTAATTACTTCCAGCTGTCTGGCCGTGCTGGACCGTGGGGAGGGATAATGGCAAATCCCCCCCGGGAAGGACGGGAACGGCTCTCGGGGGCTCTACTTTGTAATTCCTGAGGGCCCCACGAGCTGCTCCGCGTTAGGGCCCCCTACAGCGTCCGAGCCGTGACCGCCCGCCCTCAGGGTCCCCCCGGAGCCCCTCAGGGAGCCAGGGATCCGCGGTGGGACGGGAACCTCACCCCTCAGCAGCGCCATGGCCGCTCCGCGCCCGCTCCGTGCCCCGGCCGAGTGCCGCGCCCTCCCGCCTGCCCCGCACATTCGCCACGCTGGGGCGGAGGGGACGGCCAGGCACGGCCGGGAGGCGCTTTGCTTAAAGTTATTATTCTACGAGTAATTTTTAGGGGAGTTTTAAAATTTATTTTAAATGTGGGGGAGGGGGTTGGGGTTTTGGTTATTTGGGGGGTTTTTTTGTGGTGTTGGTTTGGTTGGGTTTTTTTTAATTTTGCATCTGCTAGGTTCGATTTTTCCGTGCGGTTTTGGCGAATCGGCGGCAGGGGAAGCGGGGGCCGGGCGGCGATCTCTGAGGGAAGAGGCCGCCCCGCCGCCCGCCTCACAGTTAATTACAGTGTGCGACAGTTAATTACAGATAATCGTCGAATCGTTTCCGTTGGAAAGGACCTCCCAGATCATCGAGTCCAGCCTGTCACCCGATCCCCACCTTGTCAGCAGCCCAGAGCACAGAGTGCCGTGTCCAGGCGTTCCTTGGACACCGCCAGAGAGGGGGACTCCAGACGTCCCTGGGCAGTTCCAAGGCCTGACCACCTTTTCCGTGGGGAAATTCCTCCTCATGTCCAACCTGAACCTGCCCTGGCGCACCTGAAATCCATAAACCTCCTCGAGGGGGTTGTGGAGGGTCGCATCCCTGAACTCGTGCACAATCCATGGCTGACCCAGCGCTGCCCCTAATTCCAAGGTTTGGCTTCCCTGGACATGGATGGAGACGAGCAGGAGCTGCCTGCAGCTCATCGGTGTGACATCAGAAAGCCCCTGGATACTCTCATTTTCCAACACTGCAGGCACTGAAAAAAGGGGATAGAAGGGCTAAAAAGCCTGCAATCACATATTGGTCACTAGAGGGAGGAACTGATCCCTCCGTGGGCTGCAATGAACACCTATCAGTCTCAGTGATGCAACGCCATGGATGCTGCGAGAACCGAGAGAGAGCAGGACAGATCCATGGATGGCTGGTTTACTCTGATAATACAAAATAGTTAAAAACACACGCAAATATCCTAGAATCCCAGAATGGTTTGGGGTGGAAGGGACCTTAAAGCTTATCCAGTGCCAGCCCCTGCCATGGGCAGGGACACCTTCCACTATCCCAGGTTGCTCCAACCTGGCCTTGGACACTTCCAGGGATCCAGGGGCAGCCACAGCTGCTCTGGGCACCCTGTGCCAGGGCCTCCCCACCCTCACAGCCAAGATCTGCAACCTCCAAGCTGCACCACAAAACCCACCTTCCACAGTCCTGGTGGTTGAAATAACACCTTGAAGTATGATTTATCTGTACAATTGCTCCAGTGGAACCATCCTGGCTGTCAGGCAGAAGACATGGAAGCTAGGGAAAATATTTTGTGTACAAATAAAATCTGCCATATGTCTTCATGGACACATTTAAAGTTCTGTAAATTTTCTAGAAGAAAAAAATGTTATCCTGTGAAGACTCCCATTTTTCATTTAAAATAAATTTTCAACTGCTTTCCCTACATTAATTCCGATGACTTAATATATCTATAAATCAGTGAACATACACCAGCATGCAACTTTGTCTTTAAAAAGAGCCGAGGGTTTTGCTGTATTTTCTCTCTTTGCCATTGACTCCCCTCATCTAAGTCTCATTTAAGGCTGAGGGAAGTGATTCTGCCCCTCTGCCCTGCTCAGGTGAGGCCCCACCTGCAGAGCTGCCCCAGCCCTGGGGAACAACAGCACAAGGACCTGGAGCTGCTGCAGCCAGTCCAGAGGAGGCCACCGAGATGCTCCAGGGCTGGAGCCCCTCTGCTCTGCAGCCAGCCTGGGACAGCTGGGGCTGTTCAGCTGCACAAGAGAAGGCTCCAGGGAGAGCTCAGAGCCCCTGGCAGGGCCTAAAGGGGCTCCAGGAGAGCTGCAGAGGGACTGGGGACAAGGCATGGAGGGACAGGACCCAGGGAATGGCTTCCCACTGCCAGAGGGCAGGGCTGGATGGGATATTGGGAAGGAATTGCTGTCTGGGAGGGTGGGCAGGCCCTGGCCCAGGGTGCCCAGAGCAGCTGTGGCTGCCCCTGGATCCCTGGCAGTGTCCAAGGCCAGGCTGGACGGGGCTTGGAGCAGCCTGGGACAGTGGAAGGTGTCCCTGCCCATGGCAGGGGGTGGGACGGGATGGGCTTTAAGATCCCTTCCAACCCAAACCACTCTGGGTTTCTGTAATTTAAGCACATGCACAAGGGGCGGCACTTCCTCCGCTCTTCTCCACTCATTTACAATGTCTCTCCACTCATTTACAATGTCTCTCAGGGCCGTAAGATTCCACACTCGGTGAGTTTCTCATTAGCTGCCAACATTTCAGCTCCTCTGAAACCAAGTTATAACTTCTAAACCTTTCAGTGTCATAAGTAAAAGTGATTCTCCTAATTTCTGTTTATAAAGTATTTTGTAGTGTTAAAATAGAAAAGTTTCTAATAGATAGAAGTGTATTTTGAAAGGGGTTATTTTTTTGCATTGCCATTTTTGACCAAGAGCCACAATTTCTTCAAAAGTGTTTATTTCACAAATTTTTTTTATCCCCAGCTGAATATTACAGTGACTATTACAAGCATTTTCTTATAAACAAAGGTGTAGTTTACAGATTTGTTCAAAATGGAAAAATATAAGCAGTAGTATTTCATCTACAGTATTCACTCATGTATATCATTCAGCTTTGACAGCAGCTATACCTTCTGCTTAAGGTAATGACACTTCACACCACAAAAAAAAAAATAAAAATATCCCCAAAGATTTCAATATAGTAGCACTTTTTAAATATACTTTTTTTTCTTCTAATTTCAAATTAATCTGAAAGTCTTTGCCCATTGGCATTCACAACTTGAAATAATTTGGATACTCATCAGGGTAGTATGTCCTCTGGATTGTTTTACTTAACATCTACCTTGCTAGAATTTCTTTCAGAAAAAATCAATTTATGACTGCCATATATTTATGAATCAATAAAGTTTGAGGAAAAAGCTTCATGGAAGTTCATGCAATTTATTTTAATTACGTTCTATTTATATGCAATGATAAAAAGCTAATTTTTCAGTTAATAAGTTTCCACATTTCATCCACTTACTACTGAAGATGGAGGAAAATAACCTATTGTTTCAAGTGCAGCTTTTTCATTTGTACCTTTTGCAAATCATACAGATAAAAGAGTCGTGTCCCGCAAAGATTTCTGTGTTTAAGTTGCAGTTTGATGAAAAGCAGCCACTGTGCTTAGAACATGCCCACATTTTGGTACTGTTTCACCAATACGAAGAAATTCTTGTAGATCCAGTGGAATAAACTGCATGAGCAAAAAATGTTTGTAATGTAGGATTGCATAAATTCAGTCTTGAGGTCTAATGTTCTTTCTACAGTCAACTACAGCAGCTTTATCAGATAAGATAAGCAACCTCAGTTACGAAACGCCAATTTAAAAAAAAAGAAAAAGGAACTTTCTGGTGAAAATGAAACGTGGATGTTATCCTGGATGCTTCTTGTAGGTCAGCCAGCATACGCCTGAACTCATGTTTGAAGTGTTGGTTTTGTAATGCTGGTGATTTGGGCGTTTTGATGGTTTAATTTATTTTATTCCCAATAGTGCTTTTCTGAAATATAAGCCATCGTATTTGCAAAAATCACCGTGGGTCACTATTGGTTTTTTCCCCTAAGAACTTCAAAGTGTTTTTGCAGACCTCCTCAAAGTAAGATTTTATAAGTAGGCTTTTAAATCCATAGACAACTTTTTCTGTGACAGAATAATAAAAATATTCCACTGTTTTAATGCTTATTTCAGAGAAACAGTGGTTGAGCTAAACAGCTAAAGGCACAGAGTGGGAAAATGCTAAACTTAATAATCAATATTTAAAAATAAAGACAGATCTGGAGAAGAGCCAGCTTTCTCTAAGCCATGTGTTCACTTTGCCTTTTAAATAAAGAAGTGTAAATCTGAGGAAAGAAAGGCATGCTTGAGCATAGCTATTTAACTAATTAACATTTAAATACAAATTTTAAAAACTGCTAACAGAAAAGATAGCATATATTAAAGGTATTTCATACAGAGTTCTCTTCCAGTTGGATCTCACTGGATAAACTACAGGGTGACAGATCAAGATGTTAAATCCCAGTTCCCATCTATACATACTAAGAGTTTTTAAGAAAGAACATATAAATTACGATCCTGAAAGTGCCAGTGAAGGACCATTATCCCCTAGAAGACCATTAAGCACATTTTACAATGGTGATCAGCAACAAAGTCATTGCAGAAGAGGATTCTGCTGCAACCTGTCATTTAGTCTGAGTGATAAGCATAGATTTTATCAATGTGTTGGGAATTGTACTCCAAATATTTTACATCAGAAAGAGGTAGAGACCTGAACTGCCTGAAACTGCTAACCTAAGGTGAATCCTGAGCAACAGCTCTCTCTTGAAACCACCTTACAGAAAGGCTGAATATCCTTTTGAATTATTTATTTTTAAACCGTGATGACTAGTGGAGCATGGAAAGAAGGGAGAAGAGACAACTAAAAAAATTCAGTGCACTGCAAAGACATTCATTGTGAAGAGGTAGGTGAAAATAAATAAAGATATTTTGGGTGAGCGTGTGGTAGGGCTTGCTGGGCACGGACAGCAGACTGGTGGCATTGCTCTCATTGTATAGCAAGGGGAGATGAAGGCACTACTGAAGACACAGCAGAGGTGAGTGCTCAAGGACTGCAGTTTGGAGGTAGTCCTGGCTCTATACAAGCAAAAAATCTGTCATTAGATGGGTGATGGTTAAGGGGAAAAAAATTACTTTTTAGTCGGAAGTCTGTCCTTTAGTGGTAACAGCTGTTCTAAACTATCGTCTCCATTTGAAACAATGTATTTACCCACTGGCATAGACCGATATAATTCTGCACAGCACTCAACTGTTTCTTTTAAAATGTGCTTTTTTGGATAGTAATATACATATATAGTACATACAGGACTACTGCAGTTTGTATATACACCAATTATGTACACGATGTCTAAATCACAACACACTCCTTGCCTAAAAAAGGAAACTGCAGCAGACGGGAGTTAGTGTACCTGCAAGAAACTTCACATTCTACTTTAAACCTCTGAGCATACCTCGTGATAAATTTGTTGTTTGGATTTACACCAGCTAAAAGGAGTAAGATGGAGAGAGTGGGTTTTTCTTTGAAAGCTCTTGTCAAGATGGAACTGCGGACCACAGAAAGAAAACCACAAAAGCAGGTGAGTTCAGACTGATTTAAACAAGACCAAGATGGAAGTGAAAAGGACAGAATGCTGGCAGCCACACATCCTGATTGCAGTTTGGCACGTTGTGCTATGGCAGAAGTATGCCCACGCTGAGCGGTCATGGAGCAGTGCTGAGCCACAGGAACCCACCTCCTCCCCGGCTCAGCAGTCACCGAGAACTCAGCATGTGCTGGCAAGGACCAAGAAAAACCCATAGCTGGTCCCCTTCAACATCTGTGGGGTGAGGTCAGAGGGCTGGTTTAGTTTATAAGTCTGGTTAAAAAAAAACCAAAAACAAACCCTAACAGAATCTGAATTGATAGCAGTTATTCATTTAAGGTTGTTGTACACAACAAGTTTGGGTTCACTCTTAAAGAAATGGCTTACATTACTAACACACCACCTGACAGCTTTTTTTTGTGTGTTAGAACATTTCATCTCTTTTCTTTTAAAACTTTTTTTTTTTTTAAATTTTTAAAATATTCTTCATTTATCCAAGCTGTGTATTTGTATGATTCTTAACATTTTGGATGACTACTGGACTGAATGGAGTCTTTTCCATGGACAGCTACCATTAGGACTAACCCACTGAATCTAGGTAGGGCTGGATGATTAAACTGGGTTGCCTTAGCATGATCTATGCTTGAGGTTCTGATACTGGCCATGTAATAGGTCCAAGAACCTTGATAGCCACTGGATGAAAGTTTTTGACACTTGAAAGCACAGGGAAAGCTAACAGTAGGGATCAGGATGATGCTATACTAGAAGCAGAAGGCTTAAGGCAGTCCTTTGCATCATGATTATTTCACTAGGACAAAACCTTTGCTAACGTAAATTTGGTAGTGTAAGGAAGTCCAATGTAACAAAGTCCTGCCAATTTATTTAAATTTCCACTAAGCAGATGCACTGAATGTATTTAGGAGGAGCAACAACTGTTCTCAAACATAGAATTTGTGACAAATTCCACATCAGTGGAAACAAGCAGCATCCCAGCCCTGTTACCGTTCTGGTGTGATAAATATGTACCTCCTGCAATTTACCTTCTGAATTCACTACTGTGGATGCAGTTACTAGCAACAACTGGAGGCAGAACTGCATGTTCTGTTATTCACACACACAAGACCACCTCCTACTAGACAAATTACAACCTTCAAGGCAGCACAAGTGTCTCAGATTTTGTTTTTGTCATAGACACCTATGAAGATCAAAATAAGCTGTCTCCCACTTTTATCCTTTTTTGTTAGTAGCTTTGGAGATGATTATGGGCTTTGAACTATGTCAACATAAAATCAAGCAGTAAAAAATACATCTAACTTTTCAAGTATCCTTATTTCTGAGCTGCAAATTACCAAAAAAAAAATCACATACAGACCAGTGTCTTTTTTAGTGTACATTTTAGCATCCATTTGTTACTGTGCACTGGTTCTTCCATAAGCCTATTTGGTCCATATTTAAAGAGCTCCTTGAATTCCTTTCATGATTTTTTCTTCCGTTGCTGGAGGTCTCTGGGTGTGAGAGGGGAGCTTAATTCTACTTTCTTCAGACTTTATTGAGAAAATCCAAGTTGAGAGAAGCAGGGAGATGAATGGAGTCCATGGTGATGGCGGATGGGTTGAATGGGAACAGAACTGGGAACATGTGCTTGAAGTCTAACAGCAGCTGTGGAGGGTCATTCCGTTCTTGCAAGTGCTTCTGTTGGGTGTGGGAGAAGAAAACAAGTTTAGCATCAGTTGTTGCCTTTTCTTGTGGTGTTTAACACTATCAAAGGTTTGAGAATGTACATAATTTTATACATACTGCAGAAAACAGTGAGAACTATTATGTTCTCTTCTGCAGCAGCTTTCCTCTGAGCAAGTATTTACAGGAATTTCTATACAGACTATAGGAAACAGGAGAACCTGGTTACATTTTCTACAGACCACAAAGTAAGATACAAGTCCTGGAAACAAGATGACCCCCGATGCACAGCAAAACCAGGACTACATGATACCAGCAGAGCATCTTTGATTCAGCTGCTCAACCATGGAGATATGTTCTGGGGGTACCTGAACACATGCCTTTCCTTTTCCTGCCTGCTCCTTGTGAGCATTAAAAGATGTTCGGCTTTAATTTGTTTATTTGTCCTTTACTTGCCAATTTCTACCTCCTATCTCAGAAGTAACTCCATTTCACCAATGCTTTGTTGACTCCTGCAACCTTAATCCCCAGTCGTGTTGCTACTGAAGAGCTGAATTATCTGAGCTGGGGATTTGAGTGCTTATTGCCCTCTGTGATTAACAGCCTGGTTATCCCTGCAGCTGTGTGCTGTAAATGTATGCACACACATGGCGAACTGAGTTCAGGACAACCTGCAGCAGCATGCCTTTTACAAAATGCCCGAGTTAGCAGTGATTTAATACAGATGTCACTAAAACTACAGAGACATCATTCAAGCCCTCCAATTGACAGCCCTTTAAATTTACCTGTATGTTTCGTATGAAAGCTACTGTCACACGTTCTTCAAACTCATTCACAGGAGTGTAGAGATTAAGTATCTTTACAATCTGTTGAAAACAAAACAGGGTTACAGTCGTGAGAAGCCAAACTTTTCCAGAACACAAAGCACCACCAGCAGTTTGTCATTATATGTCCACAACACATCTGCCATGACCAAACTGAGAACAGAACCAGCACAAGTATCATCCTGGTGTTTCTCTTTGCCTGCTCTTAGGTATTACAAGATCTCTGGACCTGTTAAAACCACTTCTTATGGCAACGTTTGTAAATTGGGAATAGACTTAAGACAACAGATTTATACAGGGACTCCACTTGGCTGGCACATGGTGACATGGATGACTTCTGATGTCACCTCTACAATACTTCTCTTGATGCTCCCTCACTCCTCCTCCCTTACCACCCCTCAGCTTTTCTCAAAAACGCATGTTCAGGACAGGGTGACAGAGATATATTAGAAAGGCTCTCTGAGAACCACTGGAAATCAGCTCACACATCTCACTTCTCCCTTCCTACAACAGTATCAAATTAAGGACAGGCAATCTAGCAGTAAAAAACGTGAGTTTATGTCCTCCAGGAATGGAGTCTCAAAGTTTAAGATCAGATCCAGCCAGCCTAGGTTGGCACTTCTCAACCTTCCGCCCCAAATATGAATCCTTGGTGGGCATTCTGCAGACATAGCCAGTTTAAGACCTGGCAAAAGACAACAGGTGGGTTTAAAATGTCAAGAATCCAACTTACACAACAAACTCCTTGGGTCTGGGTTTCATTTTTGCACATTTCTGGAGCTCCAGTGCCATCAGTGACACCATAAAAGAGGAGCCACTGCTGTGACCAGCTCTGAGAGGGGCCAAGACATAACATCAGTCCTGGAAAGGGCAAGTTGTGCCCACTGAAGGAATGGCACACTGAGGCTGAGCACTGAAGAGCTGGCAGCAGGAGACCACCCTTTCCCACTCCTTAATTATCCACACCCTGTGCTGTAAACCCCAGGCCTGCTCCCCACCTGCTGGGTCGTGAGCGACGTGCACAAGGAGCAGATGGCCTCAGCATCCTCCGAGGTTTTCTTTTTCAGCTGCAGGAGCTGTGCTGCCTGAATCAAGGGCTCCAAAGTTTGTGCTGCTCCACTCTGCTGCAGATTCTTTCCACGCAGCCATTCCTCCAGCTGGCTTATGTTAAACCTGGATAAGCAATCAAGACAAGATGTGAGCTGAGAGATAAGAATAGCATCTCAAAAGGCCTCTTTGGGACTCAAGTTTTGTTGCAGTGTTGGTGTATGTGGCTTTTTGTGATACACACAGCATGAGGCAATCAGACTAAAGCTTAATACTCAACAACTCTGAGTAAAATTTATACTGTAAGTACTTTACAAATAGATGAACCCTGTAACAGCTGAACAATACAAGGGAGGTGCTTTTCTAAAGCATTCAGATTCCTCCAAGTTTCAACAATTAAAATGAAGCTTTTAACCAGCTTTTAAATGCTAACAAGATCCTGCAAGATACCCAGGTACCTTTGAGAATATCTACATAGAAAATACTTTTGCTGTGCCCACTCTCCAGCTCAAGGGGAACACACAAAGATCCAGTGTGGGAAAGAGAGAGGGTAGCAAAAAGAAGATTTGACTAATTTACACTGAGAAATGCACTTTATTTTCCTATTTTCCACCAACTTATAACATTAACAAAACTTCCCTAAGCAGGCACAGCCATGCCCCAAGCCCCAGCCCCACCTCAGCTGCATGCCCGTGCTCCACGAGCAGACGTCCTTCCTCAGCAGGAGGTTGTTCAGGGCGACAGCATTGATCATGTAGAAGAGCTGCTTGAACACCTGCTGGATGATCTCTGGGTCCAGGCCCTGGTCACACATGATGCTGTGGAATGTGTTCAGCTGGCGAATCATTTCGTCCAAGCTGTAGGAGCTGTCACCTTCTGCCACAGCGGAGGAGTATTTCCTGTAGCCCATCGGTTTGACACTGGAAAGCCCCTGGATACTCTCATTTTCCAACACTGCAGGCACTGAAAAAAGGGGATAGAAGGGCTAAAAAGCCTGCAATCACATATTGGTCACTAGAGGGAGGAACTGATCCCTCCGTGGGCTGCAATGAACACCTATCAGTCTCAGTGATGCAACGCCATGGATGCTGCGAGAACCGAGAGAGAGCAGGACAGATCCATGGATGGCTGGTTTACTCTGATAATACAAAATAGTTAAAAACACACGCAAATATCCTAGAATTATACAACAGTTTGGTTTGGAAGAGACCTTAAAGGCCATTTAGGTTCAACACCCCTGCCATGGGCAGGGACAGTTTCCACTATTCAAGCCCTGTCCAACCCGGCCTGGGACACTTGCAGGGATGGGGCTTTCCTCAGATGAATCCTCAGGGATTTGGCTGAAGAAGTAACTCTTCTCATACCTTCTCTCACTCTCGGAAAACAAGGTTTTTATGACTCTTTTTCCTCTTCCCAATCCTTTCCTCCCTTATAATGTACATTTCCATCCATAAAAAGATTAACCACAAACCTGGTCTGGCAGCGCAACCTCACCTCTTCCACTGCCTCCCCAACAGAAATGAAAGCGGTATCTTCTGTAGTGGGGGAAAAAACCCTCATCCTTATTAGTTTCTATCATGGAGGAAGATGAAAACTCTCCCAGGTCAAGCTGGCAGTGTGCAAAGGTCTGAAAAGCAGCCAGAGCAGATAATCTGGGCCAAGAAAGCCCTTGCTAAAGGGCAGCATGCTGTGAGCTCACCGATCATGGGCTGCAGGATGCCCCCGGCAATGTTGATGAGCTGCTGGTAGATCTGGATGGAGAGGTGGCCCAGCACCTGGCGGTACTCGGTCAGGTCGAAGTTCTTCAGGCAGTGCTCGTTCTGCTTCGCCGTGTTTTGGGTCATGAAACCCTGAACAGGAAATTAAAGCACCCAGGTTTGTTATCCCACCCACTTACAGTCCATCAAAATCACTGCATTAAAACCCCCCGGCACCCTTAGAGTATAATATACCAAAACATGTTACCAAAGTACATTATAGAAAAGAACAAAACTCATAAATCACCTTTGATTTACTCAGGCATTTGTTCATAAGTTATTACTAGAGGACTACTTTTTGAAGAAAATCATTAAACTACCAGTTGTTCATTTTATCCTTACCAAGGACCTGCACATTTGTATTAACTGCAACACACAGGATTAGAAAATGACATTTCAGGCCCTCTGACACTACTTTATAGCTATGTGCTTATCCCTTTGAATTGCAACTGTTTTTATGGGAAACAAAGTATTTTAAAATTAAGATTTTTATAAAATTGGAGAAAAAAATTGTGCCTGCATGTTATGTGCTTTGACAACATTTTAAACTGTTCTGAAATTCATAAATCTCCCCAAATAACTGAAATTGTTGCCTGCCTTTTGCTGATACAGCTGAGCTCTAATCCTGCATTTGGCTGCTGCAAGCCCTCAGTTCTGGGCTCAGATATTAATACCAGTTTTAGTGGCAGAAGCCAATGCGATGTTTTAATTAACACAGATGCTTTAATTGCCTACTCATATGGTCTTACTTGGTGTGAAAATTAGAATTATGGAACTGTTTTTGTTGGTTGCTGACTAGAAAAATACAGCATGTACAAATTTGAGTTGATTTCACAATTTCCTCATTTTCCTGACTAATCGAAGAGCATCAAGCTCTTCACATGACAGGACTGCACGTGGTTTGGGATTTTCTTTTAAACCATTTCTTAAAAATAGCCTGGATTTAAAACTGGAGATAACAGTATTTTGGAAACTGCTCAGAAGTATTTCTCCCCTCTATTTTTTGCACCAAATTGCCAGTGGAATTTGCAAACAGCTGCTTCATTTAACACAGTAGATCATGGCAAACAACGTAAAATTTAAGACTGTGTTTTAGCCCAGCTGGTTTTCTGGGGAGGATTTTCTTTAAATGCAATATTATTCTCCAAACAGAAGAGGGCAAACAAGAGCATTACTGCTAGTAAGTATTCTCTAAAATATTTTTAATTTAACTTTTCATTTTAAATCTTCAAAATCCAGTGCTAAGTTTTTACACACAAATCCTTATCTTTTGAATGACCTGAATAGTTAATTTAATTGTATGAATTTTTTTTCTTGAAGTTTGAATGCTCAATATATCTAACAAAAATCAAGATTTAAAAAAAAACCCCAGCATTTGGGTCTGTTGAAAATTTTAATATGCAGAATACATAGCTATAAGGATGGCAGTGTGTAATGTTCTAGGAGGACTGTGCTAATCCCATTTTTGTTGGAAGGGAACAGCTTTAATAAAACTTATTCCAAGCTATGAAATATTAGTTAATGAAAAGCTGTGGGACCAACTAAAACCAGGATAACAGTCTCCAAAACAGCCCACCACAGATAGAATGGGACAGCTGGGGGTGTTCAGCTGCACAAGAGAAGGCTCCAGGGAGAGCTCAGAGCCCCTGGCAGGGCCTAAAGGGGCTCCAGGAGAGCTGCAGAGCGACTGGGGACAAGGCATGGAGGGACAGGACCCAGGGAATGGCTTCCCAGTGCCAGAGGGCAGGGCTGGATGGGATATTGGGAAGGAATTGCTGTCTGGGAGGGTGGGCAGGCCCTGGCCCAGGGTGCCCAGAGCAGCTGTGGCTGCCCCTGGATCCCTGGCAGTGTCCAAGGCCAGGCTGGATGGGGCTTGGAGCAGCCTGGGACAGTGGAAGGTGTCCCTGCCCATGGCAGGGGTGGCACTGGATGAGCTCTGAGGTCCCTTCCAACCCCAACCATTCTGTGCTTTTAGGAGCTTTCCCAGGAGCTGCCGTGCTATATCCAGATTAACCAAGGAGGGAAGTCTGAGTGGCCCCATCCCACAGTCAGGGGGAAACCCCTGGTGCCAGGAGGATGCAGGACCCTCCCTGCAGGGCTGCCCACCACCCCCCAGGCCAGGTTCTCACCTCTTCCCCGCTGTACTGCTTCAGGCAGTGCAGGAGGCGGCACGTGTTCGCCAGCCAGAACGACGTCATCTCGAAGTCATCGTGGTGCTTCTGCAGAGACAAAGTGAAAACATGTGAGATGCCCCCCTCCCTTCCAGTGGGGGGTGATGGCATCACAAAACAAAGTGATTCTGAGTTTCCCCACCCAAAATCAGGAAGTTTTCACTCTGCAGCTGGGCAGTATTAGCCATTTCTTCCCCGCAAACTTTTTTTTTGATCTCTAAATTCAAACAATTTTATTGCTAAGATCACAATTCTTGCTCTTCTAAAAAGGGAGGCTCTAAGAGCAATTTGGCTTGAAAATTGCTGTGAGAGCTGAGTGCCACACACTTGGACATGGTTATTACCATCTGATACCTCTCAACCCCGAGATAAGAGCAAATGGGCACCTGCCTTCAGCACTTTCTTAACGCCGTTGATGGTGGAGGTGAGCAAGGAGTGCACCTTCTGGTCATCATTAATGTAATCTGCGTGTCTGATGCACATGTAGAGGATGTAAGCAGGAAGGCAGGGGACAGTAGCAGACACTGCCTGGGGCTTGAGATCTAGAAGATTTGACAATTAAGAAATAAATTCACAAAAAAAAGCCAAACTTAAGTTTCCCCAATTGACAGGTGAAGCAGAGAACTCCAGAGCTGGAGATGTACCCAGGCAAACCCCTCTCCCCTCAGCCCTGGGGAAAACGGTATTTTGGCTCTGCAACTTGCATCCCTCTCTGCAGCATGGACACAGAGCCAGAGGTCCAGCTGCAGGGCAGAGGGACCTGCCCTAGACCCTCAGCACAAGGGCTTGGGAGGGCAGCCCTGTCTGCACCACCCCATTTCACCTTATGGATGCACAGTAGAAACAGAGCTTCTTTACCACATAAAACCCTACCCCAGCAGCACACAAACCACCTTGGAACAGCTCCCTGAAGCTTTCAGGAATACCTCCCACAAGCTATAAATCCCCTCTCTGAACTGATGACACATTAAATCGCTCTTTCCCTCAAGATACTGAATCCTAATGGCAGCTGTGGGCATTTGGAGCCTCTAAAGGACTGTCTGATATGGGGAACTTCAATGCCCACAGCAATGGGCTAGCACTGCTCTTTGAACATTTTTGGGATCCTCACTAGGTTCCGCTGGGATTAGAGAGTGGTGGTAAATACCAATGCCTAGCCAGGGAACCCTAACTTCTGGAACAGCACTGAGTGAGGGGATGCTGCATCAATTCTGACCAGGCTGTGCAGTGCAGAGGAGCTCACAAGTTCATTATCTGTTGTCTGTTATTACCTCATAAACCGAACTCCCTTTGTTCCACTGCTGTGCCAGATCCCAGTGGTCTATCCTTCTGCCATCCTCTCCCTATCTTTCACAACGTAGGAAGCTCAGCAAGTTACTGCCTGCTCTAAAAACTGCAGCCTCGCTTTGCATTTCCCATTTTTTGCTATCCCGAGGGGATTGTATCCATACTGGTCTGTCTGCTTAGTGCAGCACTACTTCACCTACCCAAACTGCCATCACCACAAACATGCAGCCCCAGAAGGGATTAACTGAGAAGATTTATTTGTCTACCTTGATTTTTTAATCTCAAGTTTACAAACTCCCCCAGGCAGGAGAAGAAGCAGCCAGGCAGAGGAGCAGAGCAAGTTCCCCACCTGTAATGAGGTTTCGGATGAGAAGTGGCTCATCTTCCTTGTAATATTCCAGCATTCCCTGAAAATCTTTCTCCTTCCTCTGGACAGCAACCTGCATGTTCCGCTCATGTGACCTCCTCTCCACTGGCACCATTGTCTGTGATGCTGTGAAGAGAAAAGTGCATCAACAGTGGCACCTGGAAATCAACAACTTCTCAGGCCCTTCACTGGCCTTAAGTGCAGACAGCAAGTCAAAAAGTTATATATTAAATTCCCAATAATGTCATGAGCTTTGACAGACTTATAAAAATATAAACAATCAGGTCCTGGATTACCAGTCTGCAGAGTTCTGACTATGAATGAAAGAAAAAGTGCAAAACTTGAACCTGAAAGAGGAAAAAATGAAGCCATTTTTTATTTTCCAAGAGACCACAGGCTAGAAGGTAGCAACCCTAGTGTATGATTTTCACACAATGGGGCAAAAAGCAGTCAGGCAATGCAGAATCCCTGAGCATGTCATCTTCTGTCTGCCTGCAAAGCTGCAAACCTCAGTGGCACACTGCTGAAGTGTAATAAAGCAGAAGAGACCAGCATGTAAATACTGCAGCAAGCAGCATGCAAATCACACTGACAGAGACCAGCTGGGCGAGCCGTGGAAACCCTCCAGTTATTCAGCTTAATTTCACTTAATGCCTGGTTTCCAGAAATTAACTCATGAGAATGGGGCTCTCTGATTAATCACGGCTTCTCCAGAGAACAGGAAGCGCTTTCTGTACAACACAGATGCCACATTTAAGGTGCTTTCTCATCAAGCAGAATATACATAAACATTTTAATACTAAAGGGTTATAATTCCCCCTTCAAAATTGACAGATCAGAGCATTTTTCTGCTGGCCACTGGGCTCCTTTCTGTGTCTCTGCCTGAGTCACTGCATTGACAGCAAAAAGGTTTCCTTAAATATCCTCCAAACCCTGATACAGGGTCAGTGTCAGCTCAGTGCCTGCTGCTAGTTCAGTGCCAGAACAAGCAAAATCTTACTTTCATAGAAAGGAAAAGAGGGGGGGAAAAAAAAACCAAACCCTGCAGCCCTCCAAGGCTGGCCAAAGGAGTAAAACCCAAGTGCAGTTCCCCCAACCCAGTATCTCCCAACACACAAGTCACCTTCAAAATCTTGGATCTTCTTCATGTAAATCTTCAGTTGCTTCTTCAGCTTCTTTTCATTCTTTTCCAACTTTTCCAGCAATTCTTTAAGATCCTGAAAGACAGAAGATGCATTTAAAAAAACTCCCAACATTAAACCCAAGAACAACTCATTTGGGGTGAGTTAGAAGCTGAAGCCTGATCTGTGCATCACCAAGGCATGGTGTGAGCACCTTGGTGGAAGAAGAGCACCCCCCACAGTATTTAATCCTGGCTGTTAATCACATTCACAGTTTTATTTAGATACTGGAGTTGTTGAAAAAGGCAAAAACTCAGGAGGTGTCAACATTCCCTCCAGACCTTGCACACAGATACACAAGGGGAGAAAGGGAAAATTTATGATCATCCAGGCCAACTTTTTGGAGGGGCAACTGCCCTTCCACACTTCCAATAAAAGCAAGCAAGGTGAAAGGCAGCACTGTGCTGCTTTTGTGCCTAACAGAGTAGAGGGGTCCCCAGTGATCTGATTTGGAAGGCAGTGCCACAAAGTAGACAGGCTTAAAAAAAGCATTTAAAAATATTTAAAAATAAAGCACCTATGTAGTCACAAAAGTCATAACAGCCATGGAACATCAGCTCAAGGCCAAGTACCAACGCTCCCAAATGCACCAGTGGGAGATGCTGATGGATTCTGCACAGAGTTTAGGAGGGGTGAAAGAGATCCCAGTGCCCTCCCCTCCCTGTTATGCTTCCTATCTCCTTTCTCTCAAACTGTATTTTCCCCTCTTCCTGTGTTCTCAGCACAGCCTCTTACCAGGTTTTCATTGGTCAGCCGTGTAATTTCTTGCTGAAGTCCGAACTCCACCTGGACCTCTGGAGAGAGCTGCAGAGTCTGCAAGAACACCTGCTGCTGCTTCTCCAGCTCCTCTTGCATTAAATCCACCTGGTTTCTCAGAGCTTCCATCTCCTCCTCATGCTCCCTTCTCTGATCCTGTAGCTGTGCTTCCAGCAACCTGAGAACAGGACCACACTGATCAGTCTGTGATGTCAGCATGATGGTAGTAACCACCACTTGAGTTTAGATCCTTCAAAATTAGCCAACTTGGGAGATATTCCCAGTCAACCTCCCTATAAAACTGACAAACAAGAAGCTGTGGCTGTAATTGTCACATTAGTCTGTCATTTGTATACTGCAGATGAAATACTTTTGAAATTAAAGAGATATGACATCAAATGTTGGTTGTTTTTTTTTAAATAAAGTGAGGAAAAAAATCCCAAAGCACCCTTTTTTATTTAACTGAATCAAACATCCAGGTTCCTTTACTTGCAAAAAGCAAATGCATGGCAAGAAAGCTGCACAGATCAACACCTGGAGGTTTTGTTTTCAAAAGCTCAGCTTGAAGGACATTTGTTCCTGTGCTCCTTTCCTGTCAAACATCAATTCTCACTCTTGAGAACTGAACTGCAGGTCTTGCAAATGGCTGTGTTCCGCTGGAATGCCACTGGCTTTGTTTGCTACATCTGGGAGTATCATAAAAGGCAGATGAAACCCTCCATTCCTCGTAGTTGTTTGTAGAGCTTCCATCCATCTTTGTTTAAAAAGAAGTACACTCACCAGTGCCTCAACTGGCTTCCCTCTAGCCCAAGACACACAAATACTAACGCCACGACACACAGCTGAGAGAAGCCACCAAACCCACCCCTTCTCCCACTTTTAGGTGTGCACTCCCTGTATTCCTCCAATAATTTGTCCTGCCAACCCTTCCCACCACCCTTTCACCTGCACCAGGCCACCTTCCAGCCCTGCACAAGGACAACTGTGGCACAGGGCAAGGTTGTGGAATGCTGAGCTGAAGGGTTACTAATACATTCAGTTAATGGATTAGCCAGCCATTTGCTAAGACATAATGCCTTTTTAAATCCAGTGGAAGAATGATTCATCACTAAGATGTTAACTGCAGGCACCTGTGCTGATGGTGATGGTGACAAACCTGGCAGGTGACATGGTAATTGATCTTTTTAAGAGTGCCCCCTACCCTCTGCTGCATGGAAATCTCCCTTCAGCCCACCAGCTGTTGCCAGAAGACTGGAGTAAGTGACTCCAGAAGGTATGAGGACTCTGAGAGAGGGCCACCAAGCCAGAAACTGCAAAGTATAGTCCCAGAGTATACAGGACGATGGTGGCCAAGAGAGGAATGACCCAAGGGGATAACCAAGCCCCTGCCCCTGCTGCAGCTCATGGATGTGCCTGGTCAGAGCTATGGATCACCTCTCACTCAGCTCAGGGCCTTCTGACACTGGATGCAAACAGCAATCTCAAAGATGACTCTGCTGTCAACAGCTTCACACTGACCCAGGACATGCACAGACACAGAGCTGTGGGGAAAAAGCTACAACTCTCTCTGGTCCACAGGGAAATTGATGGTGATCCACTGCTGTGAACTGTTTCCCTACAGGAACAACTATGCATGGAATTTTTTTGTTACAGTGGGGATACCCAACATTTTTTGTTGTTGTTTTGGAGTTTTTCTTTAGTAACTTTTATAAAACAGTGCATGCTTTTAGGGAAGATCCCTGGATGAGAAGTACTAATCATTCCCCAGGTTGTTTTGTGTGGTTGTTGTTTTTGTTTTCTTTAGAAAATTTAACACAATCTCTACTTCCACCTTCCAGCACAAGACAGAAAAGCATGTTTTCCACCTATAGAAACATGGGCAATAATCCAGTCAGCCTCATAATCCCATCAGGATTTATATTCTTAATAGGCTTGGAAAATACAGACCCACCATGAAATAAGTATTAAGTACTTATTTTTCATTTTGTTTCTTCATATTGGGATTAGTTTGGGTTCAGCCTGGATAATCCATGAGACACCCTTAAAAGAACATGCTCCTTCTGTGTACCTGGGTTCCTACTCTGCTTGGAAAAACACGTGAAATAATTGCTGGTACTTCTTCCTGTTATTGTCTTCCTCTTATTGTCTGGTTTCACTCTGATACCTCTGGATGCAACCCCTTTAGACCACTCTACACAAAATATTTAAATTTTTCATCTCTTTAATGCCCTTAAATGTTGAATAAAAATCATATACTTTGGAGCCCTATAACCACCAAGCACAGGGGTGATGCAGGACAGGAATCCAAGAGGGATATTTGCCCAGCAGAGCAGGACGTGGGGAGAGCTGAGCAAGGATGGCACCCGGTGTCCACCACGTGCCTTTCTCACCCACAGGCAACACATGGATGGGAGCACACAACCCCCAGGATTGTGCAAAAGTGAGCACTGGGATACAAGGACAGGCCCTTGCCTTCCAACAGGTCAAGGATTGGGAGAAAACACTTCTGAGAGGTGCCATATCTTAGTGCATTTTGGGGGAAAACAAATAAATAAAATAGGAGGGGTTTTTTGGCTTCTTGGAGATCCCAGCTTCCCAACCCCTTCATCACCCAGTTTCCCATTAAGGTCACATAATCCTTACTGGATCACAGCTCAGGCATTAGTGACAACAGCCACCACCAGCAACGGCCAGTTGGAACCATGACTCCTCTGAAAATTACAGGAGCGTCTCAATTCCTGCAGTGTGGAAATCTGACCTCCAGCTGCTCCCAGAGAGGACAATGGGCCCTGTCCAGGATTATATGGTACCAGCAGAGCAAGAGAAAGAAACGAGGGAAAGGAAAAGGGAGGAGAAGGGGAAGCAGCAGTGGGGAAAAAAAGAAAGTGTTTGACCTGGCAACTTGCTTTAAACCTTGGTAAGCCAAGCCGAGCTCTCCATCTTCATTGAGATAGCCCCAGTCCTCAGTCTTGCTAGAAATAAAGGACAGAAAAAGGAAACAAGAGGACAGAGAAAGACAAAAGGTCAATTGAAAGAGAAGGGGGAAAGGAGCAGAACCCTTATTTGTTTTATTAAGTATTATTTTTTAGAGCACACTTTCATTGCATTGCATTTCTTTTTCCACCACAGGGAAGGGGAGCCCGGCCCTGGTTGTGCCCTGTATGACATTTTAAAAACAAGTTTCTCCATTTCCTTCCCACTGCAGCAACTCCCACTGGTCTAAAATAAATTCTCCTCCTTCTACTTCAGCCAAGGGTTTCCCTGGCATTTGAGTCAAACACATCAGTCTTTCCTCGGAGCAACCTGTGGTGGAGCAAACACCACATGCATCCACACAAGATCAATCTCCTCTGTACACATCCAGGCAGAAAAGTCTCATCTCAATTTAATATTTTTAGCAGATTGGTTTTTTTAGTCTCCTTTCAGCAGATTGTTTGGGGTTTTTTTCAAGTTATATGAGGCAAGAAGCTGATTTATCTTCTCTAATGAGGTGCTGAACACATTAATAATGAGTGATGTAAGCTGGTCAACTTGACCAGAAGCACTTGTTACAACAAGATTTTATGTGACTTTGATGTCAGTTAGAAAACACTGTTTGTTTTAAGCAATAACAATTTTAAAAGTAAGCAAAGAAACCATAAAATTTAATATATCATTATATTAAAAAAAAAACAACTAAACACAAACAAAACACAAAAAGAAGCAAGCCAGCACACGTCTCCTGTTTTGAAAAGAGCTGTAGCAGATGCCATTCCCTGGCAAGGGAATCTCTGCATATTTCAGTGGAAAAGCACAACATACAAACTTTCTACAGCAAATTTTCACACGAGGAAAGCAGTGAGAAATGTGGTGTTGCAGCACTGCTTTGAAAGGGCTCTGGAGGTGCCTTACCACCACAGACAGCTCGTGGATCCCTCCCCATGCCAGTGCTCCAGCACAGCACTTCTCAAAACTAGCAAACATTTCAGGCACGACATTTGCAAAGTTCATCTGTTAGAGCCACATGTATGAATTTAAATTAAAACCTTGTTGCTACCCTATATGTAGCAAGTTTCCAAAAGGGTCTGCAGGCTGACAGATACAGGGAAGTTTATTGGTCTCATTTGCATGAATTTGTTAGTAAAGTCTTTTTTTTGGTTCATATAATTTTAGCAGGACATGTCCTCAGGCACTAAAAACCAAAGGAAAAAGCAGGAAGGATCCTCACTATTTATTGCATGTCAGAAACCTGTGAAACCTCACATGATGAGCAGCATTTTTAAGAGATAGCCTCCTTGGGAAAATAGCTTTCCTTCCTTTTTTAATCACAGGCATTGAGATAAATGAGGAGAACAGTTCAAGGAAGTGCCATTATAAGATAAATACATAAAAAATGTCGATTTAAGGTAAACCTGCACTGGGAAATAAGCATTCAGTCCATCTCCATCAACACAGCACTGACTCAGAAATCACTGCACTCCCCCTTCTCCCAGAAGTTCCGGTTGACCAAGACATAAAAAGGGGTCCTTTCAACGTAATTAGATTAATTAGCATCTGAAATATAATTTCCTAAAATGCTGGGTAAATCCTATTCTCAAATAAGGCTGGAGAGGACTTGAAAGGGCATGATTCACAAAGCCTTGTTTCCCCTTTATCCTGGTTTTGGAGGCACAGCTCTGTGGGAGCAAACTGCCCTCATCAAGAGCAAAAAATTCCTTCCCAAACACCTCCCTGCCCAGTGAAAGTAGCTTAAAGGAGGTGTAATACACCAAACCCAGACACATTAATTTCAGCATCTTCAGTAAATGATCATCTCTTCATAAAGAAGGGCATTTCACTTTCAGACACAGATACATCTTTTTGTTTTAGTTATAATGGAAAATAACGTGCACCACAGACTGGCTATATGGCAGAGTGGGAAGATACCCACTGGAGAGTGGGAAGCAGAGATATGAACCCTTTCCACATGATGGCCTTTCCCAGCTGCAAAAGCATCCCCCATGTGAAGCCAGCATCAGCTCTTCGGTTTGCATGGCAGCTGCAGGTGGGACTTGCCCAACAGGAAAAAAAAAAATCCATGTACTCAACAGAAATCACTGGGAAGCTATCACGGAAGCTAATTTCAAAGACACAGCCTGATTTACTTTGAGCTGCCAGGTTATTATCTCTAACATCATCACCTGGTCTCTCACTGGCTCTGCATTTCCACCAAGATCAAACAGGCTTGAAAGAATGATCCCAAGAATTGAAACAGGGAATAAAAAGCCTACTTAGCTTTAGATTCAGTTACTGAAGCAGAAAATGAGGTAGGAACTAACTCGATGATTCCTCCCTTAGCAGCAGAAATTCAGCAGAATTTTTTTTTTAAAGGAAAAAAGAAACAAAAAAGCAGAGTTTAATGTATTTATAAAGAAAGGGCTGCTTTCAGTTCAAACTTGCCCTTGACCTGGAATCAAAGGGCTTTGTGGAGAGAGAATTGCTACATGGGCAGGTTTAGCAGCATGTGGCAGAGTTCCTCCTGCCATATTTAGAAGTGCTGCTTCTAAACACATGGAGACATAGAAGAATAAAAGGTTGATCTCCCACCAAAATAAAGCCATGCTCTGTGCTCAGCCTAAATAGCTAAGACGTGATGACTTGGAGCTAGGAGTGACTCCTGGGCAGAGCGAGGTTTTACCACATCAGTCAGCCTGGGCCAGTGGAAGAGCATCCACCTGGTCAAAAAGCACCACAGACCAGGGGGCAAAGAGCAGCTGACACCCCTGAAGGACAGAGCCATCCAGAGGGAGCTGGACAAGTCCAAGCAGTGGCCCAAGGGAACCTCTGAGGTTTAACAAGGCCAAGTGCTGGAGCTGCACCTGGGTCCGGGCAATGCTCGGAATCAATCCAGGCTGGGATGAGCAGCTGGAGCAGCCCTGGGAGAAGGACCTGGGGGTGCTGTGGGGGAGAGCTGGACCTGAACCCCCCGTGCCCTGGGCTGATCCCCAGCGTGGGCAGCAGGGGAGGGGGATTCTGCCCCTCTGCCCCGCTCAGGGGAGACCCCACCTGCAGAGCTGCCCCAGCCCTGGGGAACAACAGCACAAGGACCTGGAGCTGCTGCAGCCAGTCCAGAGGAGGCCACCGAGATGCTCCAGGGCTGGAGCCCCTCTGCTCTGCAGCCAGCCTGGGACAGCTGGGGCTGTTCAGCTGCACAAGAGAAGGCTCCAGGGAGAGCTCAGAGCCCCTGGCAGGGCCTAAAGGGGCTCCAGGAGAGCTGCAGAGCGACTGGGGACAAGGCATGGAGGGACAGGACACAGGGAATGGCTTCCCAGTGCCAGAGGGCAGGGCTGGATGGGATATTGGGAAGGAATTGCTGTCTGGGAGGGTGGGCAGGCCCTGGCCCAGGGTGCCCAGAGCAGCTGTGGCTGCCCCTGGATCCCTGGCAGTGTCCAAGGCCAGGCTGGATGGGGCTTGGAGCAGCCTGGGACAGTGGAAGGTGACAGCTGGAACAAGATGGTCTTTAAGGTCCCTTCCAACTCAAACCATTCTGTGATTCTGTGAAAGAGAAATGGGAGTGCTTCTTGCAGAGGAGGTGAGAGAAGAAGTGGCTCTTGCCTATAAATCCCACTTCAGAACTTGCCACCCCATCAGAGAAGCTTCCCATTGCAATATTTATTGATCAAGATTAGAAAGGGAAGGCGTTTCTGTTTCTCATGCTGACACCTTTGGGTACAGAACTGTGTAAGTACAAATGCAAATTTGTGCTGGGGGAGGGAATGTTAATTTATGTCCACAAACACAATAATCCAGGCTCCCCAAGCATTTGTCTTCCTCTGTTTTATTGCCATCAACACCAGCCTACAGCTTATAAACCAACCCAATACACAGACAACTGCACCCTGTAACGGGGAGGCTGGTGGTGCTTAACAAGCCATTGGATAAATCACTGCAGAAAATCAGGGTGAGAGCATATAGAGCTGCTGCTGCTGTATTTCA
This sequence comes from Corvus hawaiiensis, assembly GCF_020740725.1. Lineage (NCBI taxonomy): Eukaryota > Metazoa > Chordata > Aves > Passeriformes > Corvidae > Corvus > Corvus hawaiiensis. The sequence goes on along the minus strand of NC_063255.1, from coordinate 1,387,904 downwards.
AGAGCCAAGCTCCAGCCAAGCTTCACATGAGAGGGAGATGAGAGAATAAAGAACTGAGCCTGGAGACTTCAGATTTCCCCTCCCAAAACTTAAGAGGCCAAAAACCACCAAGGCCAGATCACATGAACTTCTTAAAATTGCAGCTCACCCATGCAATTGCAAGGAGAGAGATTTGTACTCTTGTGGAAAATTAGATCCTGGAAAACTATAGGCCCTGGAGGGATTTAAAATCCACGTGGATGTGGCACATGGTTTAGGCTGTACTTGGCAGTGCTGGGGGAAGAGCCGGACCTCAAGACATCCTTTTGAACCTAAATGCTGTTATGATTCAATTATCTCTGCAGAAGTCAAGTGTGGAAACCAGAATGTCTGAAGGAGGACTGGAGCCTCCTGGCAGGCTACAGAGGTCAACATGTGCACCAGTATGGCCAGACACCACTTAATACGGGGGACCTGTGATACCACCTGGTCAGACACATGTCCTGTGAAAGCAGCAACTCTTATTTTGACTCCTTCACCAACCCCTGAACACAAACTAACCACCCTTACACATGCACGCTGGAAAATTTAGGGAGTAATTAAAGCTGTGCCCAACAATGGGATTTCACATCTCATGTGAACACCCACACCTCCAGGGGAATGCTGGAAAGAAAGAAAAAGAAGGAAAGAAGAAAAAATTCACAGAATGCATTAAGTGACCAAAGCCCACATCTTGCTGCAGGAAGCACACTGAGCCCACTGATTTACTGACAAGAATGTGATGTGCAGATTAATCTCATCCCCTCTACTGCAGGAGGGGCAGAAATTTCATCAGCAAGTCCACTTCAGGAAAGCAAATACTCAATGGAAAATTGAAAAAGACCACAAAGACCAGTCCTGATCCAGCCAGACATGATGCCCAGGTGAGAAACCAATGTCAGAAGAGTCCTTGACCCCAATAGTCCCCTTTCCACCAGGCCCCCAGACCTGGTGAAAGCTGGCTGAACAGCCTGGGCAGAGCCTCAGTCCAGCCATCAGGGTTTTGAGCTCCACTTAAATGGGCCTTTCCTCATATTCATACAGGTGTGAATAAAATCCTCATTAAGTCAGGTCCCAGCCTGGACTGTTAACAACCTTCTGCAACCACTCCACAAAGCAGCAAACTATATGATGTTATTAAAAGCCATTAATCCACAATGGCTGGGTCTTTTTCCTTGCTGAATGGAAATTATTTAGGGAAAAAAAAGCCTCAAACATCTGTACTTGTCAAGAGAAGAATAAAAAAGATAAACATTTGATTTCCTTGAAGTAAAATAAAAATTTACTTTTCATATTATCTTGCTGTTTAATCCATGTAATTTTTTTCTTCTTGCAAGATGCTGCTTTATTATTTGATGTCCTCCTGGGCAGCTGCAAGGACTGATTTAATGCTTGGCAATTATCAGCCCATTGTTACTGGCAGGACAGACACATGTTCACAGTATTAATCCTCACTGAGGTAAACCTGCAACCAAACAGTTGTTCCTGGCACTCAGTTTGGGTGCAAGAAAACCAATAATGTGAGTGTTTCCAGGGAATACAGCATGTTTGTTAACTCAGTTAACCACAGCGGGCTTTTGCCTCTGGGAAAACAGGAAGGGAACTGTGGCATCTTCCCAGCACAGTATGAGATACCTGAAATAAATGTCTCAAATACATCCCAAATCTTAGCCTTGCTGCTATTTACATACTGGAAGCAAAGCCAAAACCCAGTTTTGCTCACTTTCAGGTTTGCTCTTCCACCTGCTCAGTATCAGGCTGGAACTAGATGATCTTAAAGGTCTCTTTCAACCCAAACCATTCCAGGATTCTATGATTCCGTAAGATGTGTGTCTTTGGTTTCACCTTCATGGCCCACCCTTAAGTCCATCAGAGGCTGCTAATTCTCTAAAACATGTTGATTTTGGTGTGGATCCATTTCTCACACAGAATCCCCCCGGTGCTGGAGAGGTCTGTGCCACACTTACCGGTTGGTCTCACACATGCCCTGGTAGGCTTCGATCGCATCCTCCTGGTCAACGTGCCGGTCACTGTTGGGCCAGCTGGCATTGGGGGAGATGCTCTCCTGAAGTCAACATGCAAAACAGCAATGTGACATCCTGCTTTAAAACTCTGCCTAGCTTTAAAAGTTCCTGACACCAAACAATGCCCAACCATTCTATTAAAAGCATCCCCAGGGCATCCACCAGACTATTGAGTTTCTATGAATCCACACACATGCAGCAGGAAAGATAAGGGATGGAAGAAGGATGCAGTGAGCTTGAGAAGAGGATAAGCACGGTGCTTGGCTTGGTCTGAAATACAAAACATACCAAAACCTTGAGGAATGGTAAGAGAGCAAATCAATAAAGATTATGTTTCTGGAAAATGTGCCTTTCCATTGGAATGTGCTCTAAATATAAATTCCATCACAGCTGTTTGAGAGACAGGCTCCCTTCTTGCCTACATGTCAGAAGAAACACATTACAGCTACACCAGCCCGAGCAGAATCTGGTCTAGAAATTCTTTTCCCCACCCCATTTCCTTGCAGAAAAAGATTATTGTTGCAAACCATCACCAGGAACATGCTGAACCACGCACATTGGTGCAGGGTTGGTGCGGGCTGGCTTACCCTCATCAGGTATGGGGGCAAGCACCCTACAGTGGTACCATGGCACAGGTAGTCCTGGGCTGTCTGAAATGCCATGGACTACATCTCATCCCTGGGCAGGACCTCCTATATCCCTGCACAACCCTCCATCACCTCTCTGTGCCATCCTGCCCACCAGAGCAGAAATGGCATCGCTCAGGCAGCCAGTGAATCTCCACCAACAGACGAGAAGAAGGAAAAGAAAATCCATTACCCTCTCCTTTACCATGTTTTTCCCCATGTCCTTCTGCTGGGCTGCCTTCATAATCTGCGACCTGAGGATGAGCACCTCCTCCTTGCGCACCTCCAGCTCCTCGTTGGCCGATTTCAGCTGGTTCAGAAGCAGATTGTAGCTGTCCCGCATGTCGTTGGAGGAGTTGTTCTGGGTGGCATGGTCTGCAATGGCCTTCCTCAGCTCATTGAGCTCATTTTTCAGCTTCTTGTTCTCCGACTCCAGCTCTTGCCTCTGGAAAACATCGAGCCATTAAGCAGTTTAGATAAACTGCCCTGTGGTGCCTCATCCCGTTCTGAGATGCCTCTAGGGGGACTCAATTATCGATGATACAGATCAATGCAAGCCAGGATCCGGGGTTTGCTGCCAGCCCAGCCATCTGTGGTTCAGGGAAGGCTTTTGCTTTAGTCAGCAGCCCGTTGCTATTTACTAACAACATTACAGGGTGACCCACAGTATTTTTTATTTCTTGACACTATTTCTAAACACAAAATCAGGCTGTTAAAGAAGCTAAGCATGTTGTTTTCTCCTCCACCTCTTTTCCTTCTGAATCAATAAATCACACAACCCCCACAACATTCAGCTCACCTTTCATATTCATTAGATAAGCTGGAAGGTGCTGATTTGCACAAACCATCATCATGGCAGGCATCCCTTAGGTGAGTTACGGGTCTGTGAATTCCCTCTTCTTTTCTCATACACTTTGTAATTCCCCCACCCCAGTGCAGTGTTTATAGCTGGACGATTTCCTGATGTCTCACCCTGATGTCTCCTCAGCCACTGCTGTTTGACAGGCAGAGCCAACACTGTGCAAGTTTGATGCCAACTGATTCTCCTGAGTAACAATGTGTTTGCTGAGACAACTGAAGGGCTTATTCGTTTTTGCACAGCAACATAAGACAGAGGAATAGAACTCTGGCAGCTAAGACAGCCTTTATTTTAGTCTGTCACCACAAAGCTTTGTTTGCAGGTGGCAGCACAACATTTGGCAGCTCTTTCCCACCACCCAAAACCCACCTGGCTCATCCTTGCTGGGTCAAGAGCAGCTTTGCTCCTGCACACGGTGCAATCACAGAATCATGGAAAGCTCATCCTGCTCCACACCTCTGCCATGGCAGGGACACCTTCCACTATCCCAGGCTGTTCCAAGCCCCATCCAACCTGGCCTGGAACACTGCCAGGGATCCAGAGGCAGTTTTTCTGGGAAACCTGTACCAGAGCCTCATCATCCTCACAGCCAAGAACTTCTTCCCAATATCCCATCTAAATCTACCCTCTTCAAGCTTAAATCCATCAGTCCTTGCTGTGGGTCACACACTGGGTGGGAGCCAGACTCCTGGGGTCCTGTTCACAGCCAGAATCCCAACAACCCACCTTCCCTTTGCACTGATCCTCCACCTCTGGCTGCTTCATGGTGGCACCCAGGACTGTTCCCTCCTGTCCCCACCCCCTCCGACCTCTCAGGCAATGCCAAACCCCAACAGGACCCTTGTCCAACATGGCACAAACCAACATCCCTGCACGTGAGCTGACAAAGTTTGCTGTCTGATGTGGGATCAGCTCTTTCCTAGGGACCAACCCCCATCCATGTGGATTCTCCGGTGTCTTCAAGAGCACAAGATTATTCCACTGTCACCCTTATGTCTCATCTCCCCACTGCTTACTGAGCCTTTCCACAGCTTCCTTTCACAACCCCTCTTATCTCTGGGATAGCTCTTCATTATCAGCTTGGGCTGAGTCGAGCTAATGAATCCAAAAATGTCTGGGGGGGATGGGGGCAATTTGTACAATCTACACAGTGTAGCTAGCACAGCTGTGTAAACCCTGTTTCCATAGGAAACGGGTGTTGTAATTATAAATCCTTACAAATTATAAATAGCATGGCTTATCACAGCAGAGGTGTGAACAGAATAGCTGATGTGGCATCTGGACAGCATGCTCCAAGCTGAGCAAACAACATCAGTAATGGGGCATATTCAGGTACTTTATACCATCCGCCATGGAAAAACCTAAAAAACAATAACAAATGCCTTAGATCCATCAATTCCTCCACATTAACCACAGCAGAGGGAATACATGAGACATGGGCTTTTTGGTGTTTAAAGCAGGAGTTGGAAGTGTGTGAGTGGTGGGAATTGGTATCAAACTGGGTTTAACTCTTCCTGCTACATGGAGAAAGCCTCACCTCACTCCTCACTGATCATGAAAGCAACTACTTGCTTGCTTTTATACCAAAATAACTCTCCTGTGGGTTTTGTTATTTGCTGGGTAAGACCTCTGCCTTCCTTTTTCTTTACCTTCCTACTCCTTCTCTTTCTATCCCTCTCTCCCTCTCTTTTTTTTACAATGGGTCAGCCACACTGCTAACTCCAAGGACTGGTCATTTCAAGCTCTGCTCTGGTTAGAAACAAAGCCAGGAAGACCAGGAAACAACACAATAAACAATAACCAAGAGGCCCTACCCTGCACTCCTTCCAAAGTTTACATTTAAATTTATTCCCTACTCCTTTCTTTGTGGATTTCATGGAGCAGTGTTAAAACACCTACTGTCCCCACTTCATATGCCCTTTTTGCACCAGCACTTGCCATGGAAGATCAGAAGCTAAAATAAAATGCTATGGATGTGGAAAGAGATTTCTACTGGCAAAATGCTCTTTCTTCAGCATAGTCCAGTCATGCTGATACATTTGACGAATACTTGACAAAAAAATTTGACAAAAAAAAAACTTTGCAGTCAGAATGTAACAACTGAACTTGAACTCACACTTGTCCCAACATATGCAGTGTTAAAGACCTCTGACAGGAGTACCCAAGCACTAAGGGTGATGGAAATAGCTTCACTCCTTAGCAAAGGGCTTACAGAGCAGGGCTGGGGGAAGTGTGAGCCTGCCTAAGCCAGAGGTTAGCACTGCCATGCCAGGATTTTGCCCCTGCTCTTCTGTCTCTGGTACTCTGCAGGAAAAGAAAATCAAATCCTCCATGCAGCTCATTTTATGATGAGCTGCCAAGTGTAAGGGATGAAACAAACATCCCAGCTATGCAATGAGTGAGAAACTGAATTATGCATCATGCTGCTGCTTGGAATCCTAGAATGTTTGAGTTGGGAAGGACCTTTAAAGGCCATTAGTCCAGCTGCAGACTCAGCTCCCACTAGAACAGGTTGCTCAGAAACACAGTCAGAGCAAAGGCACCTTGGTGCTTTCATTCCCACTGCCACTTTCCAAACTTGAAAAAACAAGGAAAACACATTTTTCACTGGCATGTTTCAAGGACATAGCTCCCTGTTTTGCATTCCTGGATAATGATTAACCAAACATCTGTCTGGGCATATTTTGGGACAGCATCTTCTGAGAAATGTATTTATCCATTACAAAGGACAGGTAACTTCTGCCTGTAAATTTATCAGTGTTAGCTCAAGTTTCACACATTTATTTTCAGCCTTACAAGACTAAACAACCAACCCTTTATCCAGATGAGCCTCTCTAAGGGAGCACTGTGCCTCTCTCACTTCCCTCCATTAGAATCTGCACCGAAAACAGGCTCCCCACCAGATGCTAATTCCAAAGGCAAATCCCTGCCGACATGGGTGTCATGACAGTAATTATTATAGTATTAATTACACCAAGACAGCAAGCTGGAGGACAGCAGACACCTGTGAAGTATCAGACTATGTGCTGGTTGCAGAAACCAAACATGCGCGGCCACCCAGTAGCACCCCACACCTTGTATTGTCCTGCTGGAGGGGCTGTGAGTGCCAAAAATGTCTGAACGGGACACTAAAGTACGGAATCTTACAACAACAGAATAGTTTGAGTTGGAAGGGACCTTAAAGCTCATCTTGTCCAAATTGAAAGAGAGAAGGTTTAGACCAGATATGAGGAAAAAATTCCTGGCTGTGAGGGTGGTGAGGCCTTGGCACAGGGTGCCCAGAGAAGCTGTGGCTGCCCCAACCCAGGAAGTGTCCAAGGCTGGATTGGAGCAACCTGGTCCAGTGGAAGGTGTCCCTGTCCATGGCTGACTAACTGGTACCTCACAGGCCATTCAAGAGCATCTACAGCAAGACTTTCCTGTGTGTGAGCTTTTAGGCATCTCAGCCTATTTCCCCAAGATAAAGTCTTTTTAAGCTGGTAAAAATGAAAAGTAAACATATTCACAAGAAACTCTTAAAGGAGTCAGAGATAGTACAAATATTTGAGATATAAATTAGCAGGAGAAATAGAGAGCAGAGAGGAGGAGCTCTGTCATAGCCATGAAGCAGCTGTGAAGGGGGAAGGAGGGAAAAGAAGCCCTCAAAATCAATAGTAAGTCACTCTTTTGTTACAGACAGAGACTTCAGGCTGTGTCCTATGTTCAGATGTCAGGAAACAGCAGGGAGGTGTATTTGTCTCCCTTTTTCAGTGGCCCCTCTCAGGAAAGCACTCCTATAGGGAATGTGACATCCCTGCAGGTTCATTTTCCACCTGTTTTCGTCTAAAAGTTAAAGAACCCTGCATTTTTAGCAACACATGCCTCCTATTCTTGTGAAATGGTATTAACGTTAAATGGTATTTTAAAGCTTGTTAGATATATAGAACTATGGATGCTAGTATGTTAGTATGTAAAAAGTAGGAAAACCCAAAATTAGTGTTTCCACTCTGAACTTCCAGGGTTAAACCTTGAAGAAAACAGAGTTTGTGAACTCACACAGAAGTCAAAACTCCAGATGCCATTTAAGGAGGTGGTGGTTCTCATCTGCTGGGTTTTCCCCTTCCAAATTGCAACTCCACTTTGCTTTACAAGGCCAAGAGACTTAAACCTTGCACAGGTATGTTCAACCAGCTGGAAGACACTTGGGCAGTGACCTTGCCATGCCTCTTCTCCAAGGGGCTGTGCAGAGGTACTAAGGAAACTCAGGGGGGTTTCCCTCCATCACAAACAGCACATTTAGCCAGAGCTACACCACTATCATGCTAGGAAAATAGAAATTGGATGGATTAAGTGCCATTAAAATCTACTGCTAGAGATAAGGGCTTAGTGAGGGTTGGACATCCTTTCCATCTCTAATTTCTGCTTTTTTTTTTTTTTTTTTTGCATCCTTCTGAGGAGATGATGCAGAAGCAAATATTGGTATTACTACTGACAGATGGTTTAGCATCATGTTATTCTGGATAACATATGTTCCTCTGGACTTCTCAGTTGCACTGCAATATTTTTTAAGGGGATAGAGAGAAAAGGAAGATGGAAAGGTAGGTCTGCACTGAAAAAACAAACAGTAAAAAAAACTTTCCCCTAGTAACCCTATCCTAGGAATTGGTTTTCTGAGGATAGGCAGGACATAAGAATTGGTCCAAAACAGTCAAGGCCAGAGGTGTTTGAATACAGTTAGAGCAGGGGGATAGAACCCACAGAAGCTGCAATAGGAGCCCAGGGGGCTTCAGTTGCTCTGTGGGAACAGAAACTCAGGATTTATAGCTTGGGAACAAGAAGAATTCTAGGGTAGGGCAATAGCTGGGAAGACACAGGATGACTGTGGTCAGCCAGCAGTTCTGCTGGGAGATGGAGGCTATTACTGCAATTCACACCACAGATTTATCTGGGTTTGACCTGAGTGGCACTTTGGGAAGGCACGGAAAGTGGGTAAGAAGCAGAGCTGGAGCCTGGAACAAGAAACAGCTGGAAGAATTTACACCTACTGCAAAGCCACCTGCTGAGACCTGAGTGTCCCAACGAAGTCCCAGCGGGAATACCTGCTGTGGAAAAAGCCTCCTCCACCATGAGTGGGTTTGTTACCTCCAGGGATAACTCAGAGACAGGCAGACAGCAAAGAACAGATGGTGCCCCAGAGAGAAACATCTGTGAGCCCACCCCAGGCCCAGGAGCTGATGGAGAGCTACAGTTTTCCAACTGCCCTCTCTAACAGAGGTTACAGCAGGTTTCACACAGTTTGTTTGGGCTGCTGGAGCCATGCAATAGGTTACAGCACTAAGTAGGAGCCTCTCACTCACCTTCAGGCTGTTGTACGCAAAATCTTCATGTTCCGGAGTCACTTGAGTCTTGGTTTCAATTACCTGTGCAGATTAAAGAAGTAAATTTGTATTTAGGGGCAGGCAGAGGAACCAGCACACAGCACAAGGTAGCTGGGCACGTCTCCATCAGCAGCCAGCCCTGCTGGCCAGCTCAGCTATAATAATGTCATTAATTGCCATCAGACAGCATCCCAGCAACACCAGTGGGGCAGAGGACACTCCAGGAGAAAATGGTTTAATCTCTCATTAATATCCTGACAACTGTGCCTCGCTGCAGCTTTCAAAAAATGACAGTTATTAAGGGAACAGTCTTCAACACAGCAGTTGGAAAAGAGGTTTTTAATCCTCCTGCAGCAGGAATGAGAGGCTGGGGAAGTTTCCTGTTTCATGTGTTTCCTGTAAATTGTTAGGGGTGATCGATAAGAATATCTAGTGAAGCAAGTAAATAACTACTGTTGATGATTTTGTTGAGTCTCTTACTGCATTTGTTCCAAGGCACATTGATCTCACACTGCAGAGTAATAACAAAAATAATTCCCAAACAAAGCAACATAAGTCCCAGGAATTTCAAATATGTTGCCGAGAGGGATGGCATTTGCCCAACAATTTGTAAAAGAGTGTCTTCAGTGCTTCAGGACACCAAGCACACAGCACTGCTGTTTCACAGCACACTGTGGCCTCTGACAAGCCACAGAGCCTCGGCTACAGATGGAAGGGAAAACACATACAAGAGATCTGCTATTAAAACCAACCCCCCATCCCAGCAGTCAGCTCACCACAACCTAGAGAGCTGTATTTTCAGACTTATGGACTCCTGTCCCCTAAGTTACCACTGGGCTGTCAGTAACCTTAATTTTTTTAATATACATGTTTTTAAATTGCTTTCAAGCAAGCAACCCAAACTGTAGGAAGTTTGTTTTCAGTTTGTTTTCACAAGGAAGGAAGAATACAGCAAAAGAATATCCCTGCCTTGCAACAGAAATGAAGAACCCATTCTTCTAACAGCTATCCTGATATTTCTGCTTTACTATACTACTTTTAACCTGTGTTCCTCTATGATCATTACAGAGGAAAAAAACCCAACCAAAAACACACAGATGATAATACAACCAAACTGAGGACACCGGCCTGACTGACCTGTGTGTGAAGGGCTTTTTAGCTCATGCCACACACTGCTGGATGGCGGGAAGCCAGGAGAGCAAAGAAATGCTTGAATAACACAAATCATCCAAAATGGAGGGTTGCTGGACATGTAGGGTGCCACATGTGAGACACAGGGTCAGTGCTGGTGAAATAATGTGTGCCAAAACTGATTCTACACTTCATTGATTTGAAGATGCTAAGACACTGCCCTAAATACCTTATAACCAGTTTGTTTAAACAAATAAATAAAGCAGTTCTGTTCAGTTGTCCTTAGCTGACCAAAAAAAAAAGTTTATCTCCACTTTCCAGATGCATTTGTAGCCTCTTATGTTGAACCTGCCACTCTCAAAGCTAAATTCCTACATCATGTGGCCTCAGGCAATCAAGGAAAGCCAGTTACAAATATGAAATATTAGTGTCCATGAAAAGATGCCTCTTGCCTGTGATTTCTGTCTCTCTTGCTCCTTTTTCTCCAGCTGGGTTTGCAGTTTCTTCCTCTCCAGCTCAAGCTCCCTCACTCGCTTCTGTAGCTTTAGGAAGAGCGTCATGTCCATGGCTGCTTTCTCCATCCCAGCCTCCTGGAGAAGACCAGGAGAGAGAAAAAAAAGACCTCAGTGTCAGGTTTTATAACCATGTACAGTGCCAGATGCACCCTGACTGTACATCAGCCACAGCCAGGAACAGGACATCCTAAGAAACACATTTACTTCCAAATCCACATTTTAAACACCTGTTTTTACTGCCAGTAAAACAGCTGACTTGTTTTAATAAATCCCTAAATGCTTAACAGCCCAATAGGTAACTGGGCTGATGGGGGCTAAGAACATCAGAAATGCCCTACTGGGTCCCTTTTAGTCAAGTATTTATTTGTTGGGGGGTTTTAGCTGCCTTCACCTGGAATACTTTATACCAGAGCATGGTCAATACTGATTCTTTTGACTTGAGAAAACGTTTTCAGAGCAGTTCAGAAATACTAAAGCAGCATAACACAGCAGCCAGCAAAGGGAAGTGGGGGCTTCTGCAGGAATGGTATTGGTACACAAAATAAGGTCCTGCCAGGGGGTGGCAGACCCTAGGGACATTCATCACCCACAAGCACTCTCATGTGAAAAAAGTGGAGCTTAAAAAGCAGCCTGTTCTATCAGATGTGAGTAAAAAACACATTTCCCTTTTCCACAGGATTCTTGATAGCCGAGGATATGCTGCTCTTTTCTGCATTAGGAGACTGTTGATTTGATTACAGGGGCTGTGCTGGCCAGCAAAGCATCCGTGAAGATGCATGGGAATGAAAATGCTTGGGGCAAGAGGGCAATGAATTCTGGTGTCCTTGCGGAGAAGGATCATGATACAGTCATGATCCATCAGTGCTGGGTGTAACTGCTGTGATGAATTTTCATCAGTCTTTAAGCTGGTATGGCCCAAAGACAGCACTTTGTTATTTTTAGAGCTCTGATGCTGCAAACAAGCAGAGTTTGCAGAGCACCATAACCCTGCAGTCCCTCTCACACAATTAACCACGCACTTCTACAGCATGGAATCAATTTTATCCATCGCACCTTATTGCCTGACCTGCCCTGCCCCGCTGTGCTCCAAACCCCACACCCATCACCCCCAGAGCTGGGCTCCCCTGCTCTCCCTCCTGACTGACTGTACCTCCACCTGCTGTATCACATCCTCGGTGTCCCCGATCTCAGAGGTGCAGATGGATGGGTTGTTGGAATCAGACTCCAAGCTGCTCTGGTTGGATGGGTTTCTCCTGTGCCCCGGTGCTTGCTGCCAAGAAATGATGCAGACACATAAAGTACCTGGTGTTAAAGGATTCCTCTTGAAGCGTTGCTTATTTAGAGCAAATATGTGACTGTATACTAAAGTTACCTTATAGAGAACTACATTTTCTAGGTTTTTATGCCCTAACCCTAAAATTCACATTAACACAAACTGCAAAAGTTATATAGAAGCTCAGTTTAAAAATTCTGCATGAATTAAAGGCTCTTCATGACACCAGATGCCTGGTAAGTGTAAACATGCAAATCTGAGCTCAAGGTTGTGCTGCTGACAGCACCTGCCAGGTTTAAACACTCAACCTTCCACCAAATCCAGCAGCACTCTGATTTTCAACACTTTTTCTAACACTTTAGCAATGCTGAACCTAAAGACTCTGAGTTTGGAAATTCTGAAGTCATATTGCCGGAGGTTTTTTTGGTTTGTTTTTTTAACCCAACACCTACACATGAGCATCACTGACACAAAAGCAAAACAAGAACAAGCGTGATCCAGTTTTTGCTGAGAATCACAGACATCTCTAAGCCTTTCACAGAGAAGCATGGAAGACCAAACCCCTTTCTCAAGGCACACAAATGGTTTGGCTCCAGTGCAGAAAGGTATTCTTAGAAATACCAAGCACAAACTGCCCAGTAATGGCAGTTCTATTAAGTGTTTTGGGTTTGAGTGAGCCATGTTATCCAAGCACCAACATCAGGGAAACAGGGGTAATTCCACTTTCATTACCTTTATAATTGTCATTTCATCCCTCAAGTTGTCATATCTCTGTTCCAAACTTGAATACTCTTTTACCAGGTTCTGATAACGAGATCTCTCCTCTTCCAGCTCTTTCTTCATCTGGATATTTTCCTCAACCGTGTTTCGTGCAAATTCATCTTTAAAATAGGAAGAAAAAAAGAAATTATGAACTTTAGCTCAGAAACAAGTTTCTTGTAAACATGTGCAACAACAATAGAATGAACAAAATACTCTCTTCCAAGAGCCTTTAAAATGCATGTAAGCATTCACTAATATTTAGAGAATATTACAATCTCTATTTGTCTCCTCAACATTGGAAACAGCTTGAGCTCTTCTGCTTGCAGAGCAGTCCTTTGCCTTGAGTTAAAGAGAAGGCACCAGCACCTACAAACCATCACTCAACTGTAGCAGCTCCAGCTCCCATGGGCCAGCCATAAACCCACTTAAGAGAAGACCAGCACAGTACAGAAATACATTAATGTTGAAAAAGTGGTACTTGCAGCATTTAAAACTTTCTGCCTGCCACCAGCAGCTTTGGTACAGGAGCAAATCAACAACAGCAGCTCTTGTTCATGTCATCATCAGCCATTTACCGTGGCAAGACTGTGGGAGTTCAGAGAATTTTATATCCAAATAAATTCAGTTACTTGTTAAAAACTCCTTCCTGGAAGCAAACCTGGTCCCTCCTGTTCCTGAGGAACCAGGCAAATATAGCCCATGTGTTGTTTTAAACGAGTGAACAACAAACCAACCCCCTCTACTTGCTTTCTCCCATCTTAGATGCTCCAAAAGCATCCTGTAAGGGATGAATAAATATTTGCAGCAAGTTTCTTCTTAACACGTTATCTTCACTCCTTTATTTTGGTGAGACCAAAAGGCACTTCACAAGTACCATGGAGCAGTGACAGTTACATCCACAGCATGATGATCTCTGTAAATCCTGCTACAAAATCAAAGCTGAAAAGGATGACAAAAAATAGAAAAGCTCAATACATGCATGAGAGTCCCTTTTGTGAAATGGGATTTTCCCAGGTTGCTTCCCCTATGTATGACTTGTCAGCTAAGTCTCTGCATTTAAAAAGCACTCACAGACTCGTGTCACACTAGAGAAATCCTTTGTCACAGCTCAATAATGTGAATTGTGATGCCCCTTGGATCCTTTATTCATCATTCTTGGGACACTGCTATTCCCTACTCCAACAGCTTCACTGCCTCCCACACCACCTGCAAGAATTGCTCTAATATAACTGGACTAAAAGGCCTTTCTAGGTACTTTATTCTGTATTTCACCAATTAAACTGGCCTCTGGCATATCACCCACCAGTAGGATAGCATGTACAGGGCGACTTGCACAACAAAATAGTGACAACAAAATAGTGACAAAAGCCAGTAGGAAAGGGTCACAGGAAGACTAGCACTTTTCAAGGCATGGAAAATGAGCTTCAGGGGAGAAGATTAAGCCCTTGTCTAATGGAGGCATTACGATGCTACAGGCCGTTTTTCCTACCTTCAGACTGACAGAGAATCCTCCTGTTCAGCTCCTCTTTTTCCTGCTTCAGGAGAGCATTTTCTTCTTCCAGGTCGGAGATACGCTATGGAACAAGGGAGAGAGTTACTGCTGGCTGCAGGGCAGAGCTCCTGTGGGGATTAATTTCACCTGGCAGGAGACAAGGGGCTTTGTTCAGCCTCTCTTTGCTCTTTGAAATACCTGTTCCCCTGGGCTTTGCCACTTGTCCTTTGTACGCCAGTAGCTGAAACACTGCTACAACAGAGACTAACTTTCCCTTTCCTGAGTGCATTTCTCCCTTAAATCAACGTTTTCAGCAGAATCTTGTAAAATACTGAACCGCTGGACTTGGTGACCATGACCTGCAGGAGTGAAGCTCTTGCAAGTGATCAGGTCATCAAATCAGAGGTTTGTTTTTACATCTCCATGGCCTTCATCACTGTCGTCAAGTCACAGCCCCGAGTCACAGCTGCTGGGGAAATAAATCTGCTGATTGTTCCCAGAGATGTAGCACTTCAGGAGCCAAGATGGACACAGTGAATGTGAGCTGAGTGAATAGGTCAGGCTTTTTTAACTTATTGTACCAAATCCATTTAGTACAATGAGTCACTTCAGTGCTTCCCACAACTACAGAACCTCTGGTGCAGTGAGGAATGACACGTACCAGGGCCCCTGGCAATACAACAGCAGTATATTTAGCAATTATCAACAACAACAATTGCCTCGTAAAAAATAACAAGAACAGGAACTAAGTCCTGCGAAATGCTATTTTCACTTGTCACAACTGCAAGGCTGGACTGATGCTGACAGCAACCAAACCCAGAACACTATTCAACCTCAGGAATTCTGGTGCATTCAACAGCGCTATCTCAAAACACACAACCATCATATTATCAAGTGAAATACGCTGCCACAGCTAAGCAGGATGGTTCTGCTGCTGTCAGGTGGGAGAATGCACATCATCCCAGCACATGTCATTCCCTACGCCTGCTCCTTCACTTCCTGCAGCCACTGCTCAGGAAACAGCTACACACAGCAGAAGGATCTCAAGGCGCCAACAATAAACAACACTGTAAACACCATAATAAGAGTTTTCAAAGCCCAAGAGTAATAATTTTGCTGTCACCACTAGATTAAATTTATAGGCAGCCCAGCTGGCATGCATTCCTAGCACAGATTTCAGTCTTCCACACAAGCATGTTCAAATTAAGGCATTTTATCAAACACTGCCTCTGCCAGATACATACTAATGCTGAGGACAAAGCACAGTGAATATTTTCTTGTAAGTCACGACTGAATCAGTCCTATTCCATGCACAAACTGAAAAACCTCCCCACCCATTACTCTCCCTGTTCATTTACCCCAGCTGTCTGCACTACATCTGTCTGCACCTCTCCTAGAAGGCTGGAGTCTGGATGTGCAATTAGGAAGTGAAAAACCCCCAAGTTTAAGCATACAGAGCTACTGGTGTTTTAAATGCTGTGAACTGAGCCAAGATTTTAATATTCTGTGCCAAAACCAACTGCACTCCTTCACCATAAATCACATCTGCCATTTGATCAGCACTAGTGTCTTCAAGGCAGGAAGAATTCTTAAAAAATTGGAAAACAGATGCAGGAGTGATGGAATAGAAGGAAAACCTGTGCTGCAATGGGACAGCAAGGAACTGGACTTGTTTATCCCATCAGGAAAAGATTAAAGGCAATGGGATTAGTTCATTGGGTGCTGATAAGGAATTCTCTGCCCGAAGCTATGATGGTTGGAAAACAAAACTGACAAAAATCTTGAGTATTCTCAGCTGTGCTGAGAGTGTATTTGGAAGAGAAAGACTTAGTAGAATCCACAACAATTATTCCCAGATTTTAAAATTTCTAATCCAGACTGGATACGGGTATTTCTAAAATGTCCTCTTGAGCCAGGGAGCTTGTTTCCTGCATTCCTGTTTCTACGTGGAACAGGAAGAAGCTCAGAGTTCCAAACCTATGTGTAACCAAGCCCAGTGGGAATGAGAATGGTCCACTACACACAGGGAGAGGCAAGGGAAGCAGGTCACACAACAGCCAAACAGCACAAACCCATCCCTGGTACCTACACAGGCACCTTTTGTACCTCTTGCCCACCTTCCCACAGGAAAGAGATTTTTGGAGGTGCTTCAAATGCAACAGCACCTGCTTTGAAAGATTTCTGTGGAAGATGCTGAGCAGGGAATGCTTGTGATGGCTGCAACCCTTATTATGTGTTACCCTGGAACAACCTGCTCATGAGATCAGCCTCCCATCCTCCCCCAGTCTTGTAAGGAAAGGACAATGGCATTTAGCATTTTCCTAATAAAATTCCTGGCCAGGCTGTGAATTATCCTAGCTTACCAAGTGAGAAGATTACATGCTACCAAAAGCACCAGAAGGAGCTGTTGGTACTTACCCAGATGTTTCAAACTTTATCACAAAACTAAATAGTAAGAGCTATTCTAAAATTAAGGACTTGGAGAGAATAGCTATGACAAAGAGATTAAAGGACTTTTTTTCCAGTAACTAAATCTTAACTGACATGGATTTGCAGGAGCTGCGGAAAAATTAAAGGCTCATCCCAGTCTCACTGAGAAGTGAGATGTCTTTGAGAATCTGTCCCAGTACAACCACACCCATGGTGTCATCTTGATATTGAAGGTGAAAACTGCTTCTCACCTGACTTTAGTTTCATGACGCTCCCCAGCTTCTAGCAGATATTAGAACAACTCAAAAATCTCTTCCCAGAATTTTTCTTGGAAAATGTTCTGGATAAATTAATGTTTTTAGGAAGGAAACAGGTCCTCTTCGTCTTCCCACTGACAAGGAACCAAAGGGAGCAATGGAAACCTAATGCCAGAAATGGGAGCCTGCACTGCTCATTAGAAATGTTTTATAATTAAACTGTTTACTTTCATGGTAAAATGCACAGTATTTGCTCTGCTGTAGGCACTTTTACAACAACGAATAGCTTCTGCTTTGTTTTCATGCTTTTTAAAAGCATTTCTTCAGTGCTCAAAGGGGATTTGCAATCAAGAACAAAGAGACACAGTTTATCCCCAGCTGCATCACCTTCAAAATCAAGCATCCTTTCGGTCCCTAAAAGCCTGTGCTGCAACCAGCTGATGAACATCTTATAATTCAGGATCTTATAATTTTAAAAGGAAATCACTGGTTTCACATGTCCCTGTGTGCGTGTGTGCACCACAGGTGCAAGGAGTGGAGTAAGCGATCACCTGGCAGCTCTTGATCCAGCCAAGAGACAATAAGTGTACAGGCTGCTCACCTCTTTGAGAAGTGCACCCAAAAATGCATTTCAGTTGTGGCAGCGGTTCAGGGTAAATCACCCTGACCGCAGTCCCCCACCGCAGCTTCTCACCCAAACCCACCACCTGAGGGTTCAGCCTCGAGGGGAGGCTGGCCACAGCAGTGGTGCTGTGTGAAGTGCACTAGAAGAGACTCATCTGGACATTCTTCCACTACAATAGAAACAGCTAATTCCAGGCTTTTTTCTTTTTTTTAATTTCCAAAAGTGACTCATCCTCAGGTTGTCACACACCAAGTACTGCTCTAGAATAACATCTGCAAAACAGCTTTTTCTTTGCAATTTATTGAGTAGAAAAGCCCTAAATTCTTTCCAATTGCACGGTCAAAGATTCAATTCAATTTCTGGCGCAGAAGAGATATCATGGATTTAACTTGAGCAGCAGAGGCAACTTGCATTTGCAGAGGGAAACTGAATTCATATCTCAGTGCCTCAGGTTAAGAGAACGGGTGTGCCTCAGAATTAATCTGATCAGCAAAGAAATTCAGGGCAAAAGGTCCATCTTTGCTATTGGCAAAACAAACTTTACAGTCTGAAGTCTCTTTCTCCCACTAGAATGCCTTCTTGTACAATGGTGGCAGTGTTGGACCACTTCCACCCCAAGAGATAAAGCTCAGGAGCTGGACTTGATTGTCCTTGCGGTTCCCTTCCAACCCAGGATATTCTATGGATTCACATGAAGGACGAAGAAAAAAATAAATATATTTAGTGTATATCCCAGGTCCAAACCCTATAAAAGCTCGTAACAACCAGCAGCTGGTACTGGAGCAGTGCCTCTCCTCAGGAAGGGAAGCTGGTCCACACACAGGTCATACTCTCTGTGTACCTACAACACCAGACACGGCAGAAACCGAGCCTTGTGTCCCATCCCGGGCTGGGATAAGGAATATTTACATCTTCCTAATATATGCAGCATCTGTGACAACCCTCTCCAGTAATTTGCATTACATGCCACGAGGAATCACTGTATATACATGAAGCTCTGCTATATACATGAATCTTAGGATCTTAGCAGCCTCAAGTTGTGCCAGGGCAGGTTTAGATTGGGTATTAGGGAAACTTTTTTCACTGAAAAGCTTGTAAAGCATTGGGACAGACTGCTAGACTGCTCAGGGCAGTGGTGGAGTCATCAGCCCTGTAAGTATTCAAAAACCACATGGATGTGGCACTTGAGGACACAGTTTAGTGCTGAACACAGTGGTGCTGGGCTGGTGGTTGGACTTGGTGATTTTACAGGTCTTTTTCAACCTTTGCAACTCTGTGATTCCATGATATTCATGGTTACTAAGCATCCTGATTTCCAGATGTGTTTGGGTTTGGGGTGTTCCCTTGAGGTTGGCAGCACAAAAGGCATTAGGACGGGGTGTCCTGACACAAAGCAGCTCTGCTCCTGCAGGGATGTCCACCTGTCCTTGCTGCCCCATGGGCTGGCTGAAGACAAATCCTAGGGGCCTTCAGCAACAGAAATAATAATCAAAGAACAGACACTCCCCTTCAGAGCTGTAAAGAGTGAGCTTTCACCACTATGGCCACCTGCAGGAGACAACCTGAGGCAGACTGATGGACGTACCTTCCTCAGCAGGTCCTTCTCCTTGCCGTGGCTGTCCTCTATGACCTCTCTCTCCCCATGAGCCTTCTCCAGCTCCATCCGGAGCTGCTCCATCTTTCCCTGCAGGCTGAGGAGCTGGTTGTCATCGCCCCGCTGGCTCTGCTGGTACTGCTGCAGCTCCTTCTTCAGCTTCTCCACCTCAGAGGAGTGGGCCGATGTCAGCATGGACAGCTGCTCATTCAGAAGCTTGTACTCCTTGTTCTGCAGTCAGCATCCCAAAAAGAAGAAAACAAGAGCACAAGTGATGTCAATGCATGCAGTGATGCACTACAAAAGCAACCACTCAAATCCTCGAGCCTGGTGGGTGACAAGCCCACAATAACAAATGTTACCATGCCTATGCTAATGAAGCTCATAAAGCTAAAAGCTATTTCTAAACTGTGACAAAAGCTCAATAATATTTTGGCAATGATTACAGAAGCATTTGTTAAATTGGTATTACACTGACATGACTCAGAGCAAAGGCAAACAACTCTTGGTAGCACTGGCAACCAAACCAAAATACTACACTTCTACTACAGCTTCCAAACAGTATTGCTTATTAATGCAATTGGTTTGCAATTCTGGGGGGGTTGTAGTATTCCTTTTGCAGTTTACTCCTCTATTCCTGACTCCCATGGCTGCAGAAACCTGGGGTGAAAATGCAGAACTGCCGCCTCAAGCACAAGGAACTCCCAAAACTCCAGTTTTAAGTCAAGTGCCACCTCCGTCATCTTGTTATTTGCTCAGGTTTTCACTTTTGAAGCACTTAGCAGTGATTTGCTCCTGAGTTTTGAGAACTGGAAATTCAGCAGGCTTAGCTGATTTTTGGGCTTCAAATCGAAGTCAATGGGCTCCACATTGTACTAATAAAACATCATCATTATTAGACATCCAGAGGCCAAGGACCAAGAGCTGATTCATTAAGAGCCTACTACATAAGCCCTGCTGACTTTGGGTAGATCATCTTGATACCAAAAGAACCATTTTGAAATTTAAAATGCAGTCTGGGTTTTAAAGTTTTCTCTGATCATCCTTTTGGCCCCTCTTTATGAGACCTCTCAAAGCACCCCTTCTCACTGCCTCTCAGTGCTCTGAAGCAAGACTAAGACACATCTCAAACGGAAAAACAAGTCAATGAGGCACATTAATATTTCTTCCTTTACTCCCTTGTAATCAATTATTAATGAACATCAAAATTCAGCATTCATATCATATTAGGAAATTATAATTTCTGCATGACCAAAGGCATTTCATAGAACCCTAAAATTATTTGAGCTGGAAGGGATAGGAAAGCTCATCATCATTCCACCCCCCCAGCCATGGGCAGGGACACCTTCCACTGTCCCAGGCTGCTCCAAGCCCCGTCCAACCTGGCCTTGGGCACTGCCAGGGATCCAGGGGCAGCCACAGCTGCTCTGGGCACCCTGTGCCAGGGCCTGCCCACCCTCCCAGACAGCAATTCCTTCCCAATATCCCATCCAGCCCTGCCCTCTGGCACTGGGAAGCCATTCCCTGTGTCCTGTCCCTCCATGCCTTGTCCCCAGTCCCTCTGCAGCTCTCCTGGAGCCCCTTTAGGCCCTGCCAGGGGCTCTGAGCTCTCCCTGGAGCCTTCTCTTGTGCAGCTGAACACCCCCAGCTGTCCCAGGCTGGCTGCAGAGCAGAGGGGCTCTGCACAGAGATGTGTTTGCAGAACCTTGTGTCCCGAGATTTCTGTACAAGGTTTTACACACCACCGAACTGAGATTTTCATGCAAATACAAGAAAAATGCACAGAAATGTTTTTGAGGTTTTTATTAGCAACCAGAGACATGACAGGGCATTTACCGGGTTGCTCCCCACTGCAGAGATTGCTCAACAGACCCTGTTAAACTTGAACTTGCTTTATTTTCAATCGTTATCTGTATAAACCCTGCAGATCTGAGACAGTCCTGGTTTCAACCCAGGCTCTGTGAACAAAACTAGAGTTTATTTTGCTACCAAAGGCAGATGCAACAAATTCATCATTCCTGTTACCCAAACTAGTTTTATTCACAATAAATGCTTACGGAGATAGGGCTGCTTGCAGAGACAGTGTAGAGAGAGCTCACAGTGTGCCTAAATATTGGCTACATGAACATGGAACACTAAATTAGGTACCAGCCTTAAAGTCTCTCAGGCAATTCCAACAAACAGATTTAAAGAAAATTAATTGAAAGAAAAAAAAAAAAAGAAACAGGAAAAAACCATGATCCAATGTAAACAGAAAAGGAAGTGCTCCAATGAGGATGTTTTGCAGCAAAATAGATCAAAATCTTTCTTGTGTGTGCAAAAAATCCCTTACCTGATTAAAAAACTTAATTAAATTATTCCAGTTACAGATGCCAGAGCATCTGAGCTGAGGCTGACATACAATAATAGGTTTTAATGTTTTCAAAGAAAAATCTCTTCCTTAGGGGCACAGGGAGGATTACATCTCTACTCATGCATGAGCTGAAGTAGCAGAAATAGAAACATTTTTTTCCACAGCTACTCAAAAAAACCAATACAACTGCAGCTTTCCAGGTTACCTGCTATATACTTTTTTTCTTAGAAAGTTAATTGGTATTTTCAAAGGTTGTGTTTATAGATTAGCAAGAACTGAAAGCAAGATCCTCCAGGGAAACTACGATGCAGCAAATGCACCGTGCCAGAAAAAAGATTCAATGCACTGAAAACAAAATCTACTGGAACAGTGCTCATTAGCACTTCCAAAGCATCCCACGGAAACCTGGCAGCCCTGGAAGGATGGTTAAAGTCAGCTCACTGGACAGAACACCACATGTAATCCAGAGCAGGAATTCTTTCCTGCAAAAGCTACACAGAAAGCATCAAAGAATACCCTTCAAAATGGTCTGTGGAGAGACTGAGGGAGAGCAAGATGAGCTCAAGACCATTATTTCTGCCTGGTTAAAAGCTCTCCATGACTCCTTCCCTAAAGCAGATCCTTCTGCTGTTTTCATAACCCGTGACAGGAAAGCCAGCGTTAATCAAACACTGGGGTTTTTTTTTCCTTTATTGTTCCACTCCCACACTTCTCCTAGCAAGGAAATTGGAAAAAATACAGACTAAAAAACACTACTGATGTTCCAGTGCCAAGTCCAGCAGCCCAGCAGATCCAACACTGATGTTCACACTCCTCGCAGAAGTTCAGCCCAAAGTACCTGGACCTGGAATTACTCAT
Source organism: Corvus hawaiiensis (assembly GCF_020740725.1). Taxonomy (NCBI): domain Eukaryota; kingdom Metazoa; phylum Chordata; class Aves; order Passeriformes; family Corvidae; genus Corvus; species Corvus hawaiiensis. The sequence continues at coordinate 1,365,730 of NC_063255.1, read as the reverse complement.
CCTATTTAATTCCACCAAATTACCTTCTGGATAAAAGGTCATATCAAACCTTATGATGAGAGTTTTCCATTCCTAAGCTACTGTTAGCAAAATCTAAGTATGGAAACAGGCATTTTAAAATTAAACACCAGGGTTTGAGCGCTGAACTCTGTTGCTGTGGAATTAACGCACTGCAGCCAATTAATACTGCAGTGAGAGTGACCGCAGCAATGCAAACCCCTGTGTGTCCTGACTCCGCACTATCTGAGCCACCACAGAGCCATTTGTCATCACCACCATCACAGGACTGCTCACGTCATACAGAGCTGAGGAGATTTCAGGTGGCGAGGGAGCTGTGTGGGACGGACAAGGGTCCCTGACAACATCCCAGAATGATAAACTGGAATTGCCACTAACTGGTGCTACAAATAAGGAGTTGTCCTGACTGAAGAGAATGTTCTCCCGCCTGTAAGAAGCCACTTTAAGGATACAAGTGGATATGAATTTCCCTGTTGGTATCAGTCAATACAACTAGGTCCCACTCAAAATTTCTTATGATCACCCCTCAATTCCTTGTACAGCAACACAGAAGGTATTTAACAGAGTAACTTGCACATATTAGTAGGTGGAAAAACTATTCTGCTAAGTGTGTAGTAAAACCATTTTTCTGCAGCTTATTAATGGCAAGTGGCAACTGATGAAGATGTCCCTGTGATCAAATAGTCACTGTAAGATCATCAAGTCATCCAACGCAGGGATCTGTCACATCACACCATCCTACCCCTCCCCTTACTCCTGGAGAGTTGCTGTGTCTAGCAACACAAACATGCTCAAACTACTTTGTAAAGTATTTACCCAAATTGCTATTCATCTTCCAGGGAATGTGACTCTCAAGACACATGGTTCATAGCACCAGTGGTGGCAGACACTCTGCACCCTCAGTGCTCACAGAGCAAAACGCACAACAGGGCAATCCAGCCCCAAACCCGTGACATTGGATACCACATGGAGCTGCCTTGGGTTTTCAAGCAACACCTTCCAAAACTGCCGTTTTATCTTCCCCCTCCGAGCCCTGCTGGGCAGTTCCCACAACAATTCCACTGCATCTTGTGCAGCTCCCTGAGCAAGCTCTGTGTCCCACCCTTACAAATGCCTGGCTGCCACCACCATGACCCCTCCCGGACAACACGGAAAGGCACAAAGCAGCAGCTGGGCCCAGCCTGTCCCAGCACAGCTCGGGACGTACCTGCTCATCCACCTTCCTCTGCAGCTGCACCACCTTGTTTTCCATGCCGATGTTGAGCTTCTTGAGGTGCTGTGCCGAGCGCGCCTCGATGCGCAGGGCCCGGAGCTGGCGCTGGGCCCTGAGGCGCCGGAGGTGGCACTGCAGCACCACGGCGGCGGCCCGGATCCGGCGGAACCGCACGCGGGCCAGCCAGCCCCGGACGTACTTCTGCAGGATGATGGCCTTGTGCTCGATCAGCATCTGCAAAACATTGGCACAATGGGACAGTTAACAGAGAGAAGGCACAGAATTTTGGAATCACAGAACAGTTTGAGTTGGAAGGGACCTTAAAGTTCATCCACCATGGGCAGGGACCTTCCAATAGACCAGGCTGCTCCAAGCCCCATCCAACCCAGCCTTGGACACTTCCAGGGATGGGGCAGCCACAGCTTCTCTGGGCACCCTGTGCCAGGGCCTCCCCACCCTCACATCCAAGGATTCCTTCCCAATCTTTCCTTCAGCTTAAGGCCATTCCTGGACGGTCACCTGTTCAGGTAACAGCAACTCTGGTTTGGCTGCAACAGACACTTAAACAATTCCCAAACTGCCTTGGAAAGGGCTTCTCCTCCAAGGAATGTCCTGGTAGGTGCAGGGCGTGATGGCTGGAAACGGAGGCTGTTGTTTTGCCCTCTCTTTCATGGACAGTACTTCAAACCCTGCTCCTGGAGGCTTCTCCAGGCACTGTGCTCAACTGATGCAGACAGGACACACCCAGACCTCTCTTAGGAGCCTGGCTTCTCTCACTGCTTGGCCACTGACATGAGGAGGTAAGATCCTGGTTGGTGAGGACTTGGTGGGAGCAGGTGACATCTGGGCCTAACTGCAACTTCATGGACCTCCTCAGAATAGCACTGAGATCGACCAGAGCCACAGCTCCAGAATAAACAGTCATTAACAGACACACCAACACTTAGCAATGAATTTACTGCCCCTCAGCATCAGATATAACCCACACCAGAACGGATCTGTAGATTTTTTCTGTGTTCCACCTCTGCATTATGATAATTTTTACTGCAGATAAATGCTGTCCTGGTGGGATTTCATATCAGGTGGATAACCTTCAAATAAAACCGTGAGTCCTTTCACTACAGTCTGCAGCCAGTTCTCTAGCATGATTCAATTCCTAGTAATTTGTATTTGTTTTCATGAAATTTCTGGCATGTTTGCATTGAATTTCTTCCCCAAAATTTACAGCTATCTTGTCAGTCAGTGGCAGTTCAATTTTGTCCTCTATAACTGAAGGCTGACATCTTAGAGATACAAACAGCACATTGTTAATACCTTCCTTATGCTTCAGTCTGCCAAGGAAATAAATAGGAGAATTTGAAGATTGCAAGACACTTTATTGTTATTAGTTTGGGTTAAGTTGTCTCAGAAAAGGTTATCCTATGAGCTCCTCTTACAAATATTTTGTTTCACTCTAAGGCTTTCTTTGCAATTGCAAATTTTAATTCAGAATAAAGGGATTATGTGAATTTAGGATGCAACAAGAATTACAGTGAAATAAGCTTTGTATGTCTCCCGCCTTGGCATTCATAAATTAGGAAAGCCAGGGATGCCCAAAGAGGTAGAACAAACCCCACTGCATTGCCTTGGGGACTTATTTCAGCTTTACAGCAAAATTTTGGTGGACGCTGGGCATGCCCTGACCCCAGAGATCGTCACCCAGAGCCTTGCATCTGTCACTGAACATGCACTGGAACTAACACCTATATCCAACATCTATACCCAGGTGCTCCACAGATTAAGGGTGTTCAGATTAGAGAGGCATGGCCTTCAGCCAACTTCTATACCTTGTTAAGATTTGGGTGGCCTTGAATCTCAGGGAGTTTAACTGCTGGACCAGCTGCCTCCCACTGCAGAAGCTTCCAATTTAAAAAATAGATGTTGAAAAAGCAGTGGCAGCCCAAATTCCTTATCACTAGCTGCCATGTCTCAAAGGACAACTGTGGTCTCTCTGGGTGGTCACCAGGTGTCCAGGTAACCTCAATTATTCCCAGGAACAGGCTTTCCCCTCATGATGCCTCTCACTTCTTGGAGTAGCCCCACAACCCAGTTAGGCACCAGTTTAGGTGACTACCAGCACAGTGCTGGATCTGAGCAGTGGACAGAAGATTCCCCAAAGCTGTTCTCAGTTACCTGACAGACAGTAGCTGCAGAGGGACTGGGGACAAGGCATGGAGGGACAGGACACAGGGAATGGCTTCCCAGTGCCAGAGGGCAGGGACGGATGGGATATTGGGAAGGAATTGCTGTCTGTGAGGGTGGGCGGGCCCTGGCCCAGGGTGCCCAGAGCAGCTGTGGCTGCCCCTGGATCCCAGGAAGTGACCAAGACCAAACTGGATGGGCTTGGAGCAATGTGGGACAGTGGAAGGTGACCCTGCTCACAGCAAGGGGTGGAATGAGGTAATCTTTAAGGTCTCTTCACCCAAACCACCCCTAGATTCAATGATTTCTCACTGTATCACCGCTGTCATCAAACTCTAAATTCTTTGTGTCCAGCTCCTGGTTTAACACAGAAAGCTAAAGGAGAGAACTAATTGAAGAGATATTTCTATCAATAAATGACTTATTACCTTCCATGACAGACCCTCCTTGTCTTCCCACCCTACCGGGAGCAGCCCCTGCATGCAGCTCTGACACATACCCAGTGGGACAGGGAGGTTTTAGCAGAGCGTAGGTTAGATCAAACGACATTTCCAGATCTCCACAATGCCTCCCAGCACCACAGTGACTAACTCCATTTAGCTGCTCCGCTGAGGTGCTGCTGCCAAAATCTCTTTTGCTCGCACAGCTTTAAATAGCAAAGCTTGCCGTCACTGTCCACTCTCTGGCAACACCAGGGGCTGTCAGCTTCACAAACATCAACAACACTACAACAAACACATCGCAGAAGTAAATATAAAGGCTCTCCTCATGCAAAGACCCTCCTGGAGGTGTACCTGGTGGTAAATCCTCTTGACAAACATGCCCCGAGCAAAAGCCTGGATGGTGAGGGTGGCATTGCGGATCCTCTGGAAAGCCCGGCGGATCCGCAGCATTCGGTACTGCTTCTGCAAGATGATGGCAGCCCTCGTCCTCCTCAGGTGCTCAGCAAGCCTGCAATGCACAGGAGGAAGGTCAGCGGGGAAACTAAACTCCACTTCTTCCTGTTGCAGTAAGTTTTAAACCAGGCAGAGAGGAAAACCTTTTGTCCAGTGTGGCTTGATGGTACTCAGGAATGAGCACCCCAACAGCTGGGCTAAGAGAGCCTCCATGCTACCAGACAGCAGCCATGGAACCCAGGAGCACTGGAACCACAAATCAGCACACCTCATTGCTCCCAAACAGCATTAAACCCAAGTATTCCCCAGGTTTTCCTTGGTTTGAACTCTCTGCCTTGCATCCTTGCACCAATCAGCGCCCGGGTTGGTTCCATCACTTCCCTGACTATAAAAAGCACATGTCACTCAGGGTATCTACTGACTCAGTGAAAACAGCAGCAAACTGATCAGGCATTTAAACTGGTGTACACTGCTTTGGCAACATTCCTGAGTAGAGCCTCGAGCAATTCAGAGACAGTAAAAAATGAGGGATGTGGTCAACTCCACACCACATTTCTCCCATTCTCCAGCTGAACTCATGTTCAATTTGCTGTTACACCGGTTAATAAATGCTCATAAACCTTCCATTTAATTTGATAATTAGCTTGTTCTGCTGAATTTATGATTCATTTATTGCTCTCAGCATGCAGCATTATTCAGAAATTTGATCCACTTCTTTTATTTTGTGAAAAGTGTATCAAAACTAAGAGCCACATCGGATTGGTTTATATATTCCTCTGATTGAGGTAAATGTTTTCTCATTAGGACCCATTGAGCCAGGGCTTACTGAAGAGGATAAGAGATGGTCTGTCTCCAAAAAGAGGAGGCAGCAGTTACTCCGATGCCATCCAACCTTACAAACCGTGCACAAAGAGGGAAACTGAAAAATTATGTAGAAGAAACTCTGCAGCAGCTGGTTCTCCCTGGCAGCAACCCCTTTCACAACCACACCACCACGAATTCAGCTGGTATCTCTGATGTTCTTCTGCTGATTGTCTGACTTGAATAAGGGGCACAAGAAGGGAGGTGGCCAGCGTGTTGGGATACTGTTCCATTGCTTCACTGCTCCCTCACATCCACCCCACACCTGCCACCAGCAGCTCACTCTCCAGCAGTGTTACCTACATAAACCCCAGAAAGCCACTGACAGGAGGGAGCTTGAGGTTCCTGCATAGAACGAGTCAACTCTGAGCTCTGTTACTCTCTACTGTACACAGCCCCCCTGCCAGTGATTTGGAGTGACTTTCCTCATTACAAAGGATACAGCCAGTCAATCCTGAGAACTCCCCTTGGACATCACAGAGGCACAAACCTGGTCCCTGCAGGGGAGGAGTGCTTACCAACTAGACAGCTCTTCCCTGGCTGATCTAAATGCCCTTTACCAAAGGCAGTCCCAGGAAAATATTAGTTCTATGAAACACTTTTACATAAATCCTTCAGAGTACTGTATTCATCTCATTATAACCAGATTGTCTACGTTATGACCTTGGCCCAGCACCCAGAAATTAAACTAATGTAGACATGAAACCAGTTTGGGGCAAAGAATTTTGACCTCTTGCCCTTAAACAAAACTGGGGAGAGGAGCCAGAAATAAGTCCTGACTTTAGCTGAGAAACTCTCACCACAGTGCTACCCACACGCACATTATGCATCTTGCTTTCAAGCAAGCAGAGTATTTTCAAAGCTTCTCCTATGCAACCCCCAAGTTTAAGATCTAGAAGATGCAAAGGATTGAAAACACAGGTGAGCAGAGGTGTTTTCACACTTGACTTCCCAGCTGGCCCCTCTCTGGGGCTCCCCAGGACCCACCTGCGTGCCAGGCAGCCGCGGGCATAGCGCTGCAGGACGAGTGTGGCTCGTCGCAGCCTCTGGTACTTGGTCCTCTGCAGCCAGCCCCTCACCGTCTTCTGGATCATGATGGTGGCAGCCCTGAACTTATCTGCTCGCAGTTTCTCCAGATATGCCACCTGGCCTGCACGGAAAAAGATCTTGGTACGGCCAAACTGGAACTTGTCTGGATCCTTTTCAAAAGCATAAAAGAAACTACATTTAATTAAGGCAAACATTACTTGTTCTCTTTTTGTTTTCTGTTTAAGTTGATCAGTAGATACAAAGTGAAAACACCACTTTGAATCAAATTTATCAACTCACATCTCTTCTTAATTGTGTAATGAAGATATTATTAGACTCCATTACTAGACTTACTCGATTATTAGACTTATTAGACATTATTAGATATCATTAGACTTATTAGATTTACTATACTTGAGTGTATATATACCCATTAAGGAATGCAGCACTAGGACTCAGTCTTAAACTCCATATATTTACACAAATTTTGAAGGGGTTTTGGGTTGGATTTTCTGTGGTTTGTGGGGGGTTTTTTTGGTTAGTTGGCTTTGGGGTTTTTTTTGTTGTTGCTGGGGTTTGGGTTTTTGTGGTCCTGGTTTTTTTGGTTTGGTTTTGGGGTTTGGCGGGTTTTTTTGTTTGCAGTTTTTTGTTTGTTTTTTTAATTTGTTGGGTTTTATGTAAATAGAGAAATCACAGAATTACAAAATTGTTTAGGTTGGAAGAGACCTTAAACCTCATGTATATCCAAACCCCCTGCCATGCGCAGGGACACCTTCCACTAGACCAGACTAGAAATGCAACACCAGAGCACTTCCAGAAAAAGATCTCTTTCTCACAAAGATTAAAGATTTCTTTCTTGAAAATGAATGCTTACATCTACAAATCATACACGCACTGCAAAAGACTCTGCAGCCAAGGGAAACACTGGGTGCAAAAAGGAAAAAGAGAAACCCAATTGGGTAAATCCCTCAAAATCCCACAGGAAAACAAGAGATCAAACATTAAAACCTGTCTAAGGTGCTGGGCACATTCTGGGCCACTCAACAGCAAGAAACCTTTGCGTGCACATTTGCAATTTAAAAACAATGCCTACAAGCAAGTAGTAAAATTTTGGTAAGGAGAGGTGGCAAAACCTTCTGATTAGTTTATGGTAAAAAAGTCCCAATCTGTGGGATGCCTTTTCCATACAGGGCCACTGAAAGTCTTCCACACATCAAGATATGGCATTTACTGCACTTTTCCCACTCATCTGTGCAAAGAGGCGTTTCATGATTGACTAAGGTTCATGACGTTGTCCCAGGCTGGACCTCTGAAATGTGCTCCAGCTGTGGTTAGGCAAAACCAGAAGGAGGAGCTGGGGGGACACATTTTTTTAAAGTGGCCAGTCATTCATGTGCAGCTAGTGACAGCAAACTCTGGACTTCACCAGCACTGAAATTATTTGTTCCTCTTCACCACAAGCAAGACATGCCATGTCCCACTTTCTCCTGCCACCTCCTCGCAAGACTCCCTCCTTTTGGGAAAACTCCCAGGCTGCCTGGGGTGCAGAAGCATCTGCACGAGCAGCAGGTGAAGCTGGAGCAATTTCAGACCACATCAAAGCCATGAGTTCTGTGCTTTTAAAATCATTGACAAAGATCTGGTCCCAGCTCACCTTAATGAGGTCTTCCAACAGGGTCTGACAGATCTGCCTCTTGTCGTTCTTAGAGAGGTCTCTCTTGTTCATAAGCACGCGGTACCTATTGAAAAAGTCAGGGTAGGACCACCTGAAAGCAAAGCACACACTGGGTTATTCTGCATGCTGGGCACTATTTCATTAAAATAAAGTGCTTGGGAGTCGTAGACAAGTCAAAACGTGAAATATTTCAAGGGATCTCTCACCACTACCCTCAGCATGGACCAAAGCCACCCAAAAGGAGCTACTCACCCCCAGCCTGGCCCCAATCTCAGACACTAAATGATCATGTCAGGGCCCTTCTAGCCTGGAACAGAAAGGCTACAGATCACCCTGTTTTCACCCCTGATGTGCTTCCCGATCTGCTGTTCTCTACCACTCAAATGCAACAATGCTGCTCCCGTCAGAAAGGAGAATCTAACTTCGGAGAAATCACAGATCTCTTGACTGCCCAAAACCAAAAATTAAAAAGCAATCTTGATAAAGTTACAGGCAATGAATCACATAGATATTCATTGGGTTTTTGTGTTCCCAAACTCTACTGAAAATTAATTTGAATCAATTGACTCACTAATTGCTCCATGTTGAGGTCTGTGACTGACGCCCTTCAAACAAACACAAAATCTTTTGGCTCTGGAAAGACAAAGCAGCCCCTTGGAAGATGCCTCACTGTCTCCAGCAGCAAAGCTTCCAAACAGGCAACACTAATTGAAGGAATTAGGGCATTGTATCCTACGGCTAGGAAATATCATCTTCTGCTGCTGGTGATAGATGCAGAGCCTGCAGACTGGGATCCTGAAATTGCTTCAGCATCTGCCAAGTTTCAGCATTCTCTAAATTAACACAGTGAGTTATAAACCCCTCAAAACCTGAGTTTTTAATTAACACTAGGCTTTTCCAGCAATGTCCAGAATGACCATTGATATTTCATCAAAATACACATAACAAATGTCAAAGGGAGACTGGAGAGAACCACAGAGAATTTGATTTCTGCCCTCACTCAACAAAACCACCTGATCCTCACCTGTATGGATGCTCTGGCCACCAGGATGAGAACACACTGTGTGAAGAGCTGCCGTACAGAAACATCCCCTCCACCCAGAAGCCCCAAGCATACCTTAATTTTTGCATTACTCCACCAAATTCTTCTTATTTTTCCACTTCCGGGGATTAAGTGTGGGAGGGAAAATAAATTGCAAAGGGCCAGAGCAATGTTTGTGACAGGTCTTGGCCAGTTTGCAGTGGTGAAGCTGACAGAGACCACCTGAGCAGTCACAGCTGCCAGCTCTACAAAATAACTTCATAAAACAGAATAGTTCAGTTGGAAGGGACCTGCACAATCATCTACTCCAGCTGCTGCCATCTCTCATGAAACACCTTGAAGGTTGGAAGCTGTGGTATTTGCTAAGACAGGCATATTGCTGATTTCAAAATACACAACCAACAGAGTTTTGTCTCACTTCAGAAAAGGCAATGGGAGGAAAGCCAGTTTGATTAAAAGCAACACTCTAATTAAAAGAGTAAAGCCAAAGGAAATGTTTGCAAAGGGAGTGAAGAGAGAAAAAGGAAAAAAAAGTGTTAAGGATTGGGAAGCCACATGTAACTCCTGCATGGATTGGCAAAGAATATGGGATGGCAAAAACCAGAGAACCCTTAGGATTGAGCCTGAAACCAAAGGCAAAGGGGGGGGCTCCTGGAGGCAGAAGCATGAGGGAAATTGTGATGAGAGGATTTCCCATGCTCAAAATGCTCCGATTAGTTCTGGAGCAGCCAGATTTAGTGCTGATTTAACTCCTGTCTACATGGGCTAGTCCTGAGGCCAGGCAGCTACTGCTACCCACCCTCAAATAACCAAAAGTACTGGATTATCACTAAATAAACTAAGATGCTGGCTAAGAGGAGCTCCCTCTGGGGCGAAAACTGAATACAAAGATTATGCAAGACTACAAGCTTGTGTCCTGTAGGGTTTAACTTAAATGTGCCTTCTCTTTGCTTCCTCAGTGCCTCCATTTTATAATTACATTTCCCGTTTTGCATTGTGCAAATAAAACCCATTTTCATTTCAAGCACGCCCGGGGTTTACACAGCTCCAGATCAAACCTGAGAGGAGAAGCAGAGCATGCAGTGCCTGAGGCACCCAGCCAAGCACACAAGGCTGGAGACATCCTGCCTGGCTCAGGTATTGCTCGAGCCAGGGAAAGCTTGGGAGAGGGAAAGAGAGAAGGAGGGAGTATTCCCATTATCCTGCCAGTGTCAGCTCAGGCACTGACTTTGTTAACTGCTGATATCTGGAGAAAAAAAATCACCCTGCAGGTGCCACCCAGGCTCTTCCAGCAAAGAACAGATGGTGGAAGAGGCAGAACGTGAAACTCAGGGCACAGGTCCAAGCTGGGCAGAAAGCAAAATCCATCATCTTCCAGCACCAAGGCAGAGATGGAGATCCCACAGCTGCTCACAAACAAGAGTCAGACACCTGCAGGAATCCCTTAAAAATAGATCGTAAGTCACTATGCAGTGGGTCTTTCTCCAGAGCCTGTTGTTCTCATTTCCCAAGGTGGTAAAAATTGATTTTCTGCATCCATCCTTAATATAAATGGTTCACTTTTCAGGAGTAAGTCTCACATCAGACACTGGAAGTGTCAGGGAATACACCCCCTCGTTTCTGCCGAGGTGTTTATCATGACTGGTGGCATCCACAGCCCCATATCCACATCTCCCAGAGGTTCCCAGCCCCACGCTGCACCCCCAGGGCACAGAACTGCCTCACTCATGCTCTCACCACCCTCGCTGAGTTATCAGGAGATGACAGCCCTGACACCACACTGCTCCTGTATCATTGTCCATGGAACATCAAGACAAAAGCTCTGCCACGCCAGGGCTCAGCCAGCCCATCAGGAGTTTCACTGGGATATCTGCCACCAGTTCACCAGCAAAAGAAAGCTGCAGGGGATCACAGGTGCTGCTACAGAATCCTTTCAGGAGAAAGGAACAATTAAAGCACTCAGGTTTAATGTAACATGCCTCACTGAACCACTCAAGGCTCAAAGCTGTATAAAATTTCCTTACAACTATGTGCTTGGAGAGAAACAAACATGATCCCCCAGCCCTGCAAAGGAGTGCAGAAATACTGAAGCTCAGTGCTTTGCTGCACACTTTTTAAATTACTTTTCTGCACGCCCATCTTACTTTTTTAGGTACAATGTCTTCATTTTCGGAAGGGAAAAAAAAAAAAAGAAAACAAAAAAAGAAAACTTATTTCATACTTGCCAAGCCAGCAGGAGACATACTTGTCTCCCAGCAGGACACAAAGGATGTGCCATGTTACCCCACAGCTTAGCAAGTCAGGAAAGATTTCGGGAACGGTACACCTCCCATAGCAAGTTCAACTTGATGACAGGTGTCACATGAAAAACAGATCTCAGGTGCTTGGGATGCTGCCACACAACACACAGCATGTGCAATCTCAGTGCTGGGGGCTGGAAACCACCAAGGGACACTAAATAAATACAACTCCATATTATTATCAAGTTTTAAGATCCAGAGAAGTGGTGCAGAGAAAAGAGCTGGAACGAGGGGGATTTTTTAACCTGCACAACTGAGAAAGAGGAAGAAGGAGGCACAAAGGATGGGGCGGATGCTACTCAAACTGAGATCAAGCCAACCTCAAACAGCTGAATTTTGCTTTGATGTCAGCACAGGTCACCAAGGGGAAAAGGCAATAAAAGGAATGGAAGGATGCAGGAAAATAACTTCTATTGCCTGTGGAAAAAACTCTCCTTGGGCTCAAGCAGCAAGGAGGATGCCTGGCTGGGAGCCTGAGACTTGGTCATCCCAGCAAAATCTTTGTCATCTGCAGGAAACAGAGGGAATAAGCCATAGCACACACCACAGATAAAGCAATTTTTTTTCTGTAGTTTAAACCAGATCTGGATGTTTTCCACAAAAATGCAGCCAGGTGCAAAGCAAAGGGGCTGCTTCTGCCCAAAATCGAGGGGTTATGAACTTGAGCAGAGCCAGCTGGGTTTATTACAATGTCAAATTAAAAGGAGAGCGTGGTTAGAAAACTGGGGGTGACATTCTAAGGAAGCCTCCAAAAAGCATCTTTCCAAGCAGTCAGCAACTGCCCAAAATATCCACAACCCATTGTTTCAGGGTTATTACAGCCATGTTACACCAGCTGCACTGAGTGAACAGCTGAAAGGAGTGTAATAGGTCAAAAAAGCTTCAAACTCTTAACCATAATATGGTTTCTTTTGGTGCCTTAAAATACCTGAATGTGAAATATTTCCACTCAGGGTAAACAAATTCACTGTCCCCATCACCCAAGACCATTCCAGGTGCTGAGCAAACCCAGTTTTATGTAAGAAATCCTGGCAGCATCATGTGGCATCCTCCCCTGAAGGGGTCAATATTTTAAGCAGGAAGGAGCTGGACTATACTGATCTTTCCAGAGGAGTCAAAACATGTTTGGAGGGGTGCAGGTTCAATCTCTGAGCCAAGATTTGACATGAAATTCTGTCATGGGTTAGCAAAGCATGGTCTCGGAAGTGATGTTCTTGCTAAGGGGTGCTTACAGCTTCCTCTGTGACCTGACAGAACCTATCAGCGGCCAGTTTGAATATGGACAATTTTTTAAGCCACTTAAAATTGTGACTGCCTCTGTGGTCCACATTTAAGAATAGGCAAACCCCGGGAAGAGCTCTCTCTCGTTTCCGGCACTGGGACAGGTGGCTGCGGGGCCCATGTGGGGGCCGGGCCACGGCCATCCTGGAGCCAATGGGCCCTGTTCCACCTGCGGAACCCCCCCACAGCCCCGCTATGTGCAGCCGGAGAGGCCCGGCTCCCCCGCTCCAGTGCTGCCAAGATTCAGCTGAAGCGGCACCGCTTTCTGGCAAAGATCATGTGACCGATATCAATAAGTGACATTCCAGCTGCAAGGCCTGGGGGAGATTAACCCTTTTAGTGCTGTGAAGAGCTGAAAACCTGAGGGAAGAGAAAGAGGAGATGCTTAAAGCTGAAATTTTGTTGTAAAGCTATGATATATCAGAGTACCCATTGTAATTTCATGAAGGCATGGGGGGTGGAGCGTTCAACTTGTGCTTGAGAGCAAAAGCACCTGCGCTGAGATAGGCAGATGCTGACGCAGCTGTAATTTCATGAGAAGTTTGGACAGGGAGAGATGGAAGCGATGAGAACTTTTGCTCCAAATGGGAAAGGAGAAAACCTCAGTTCCTAGAGATGCTCCCAGAGATGGTCCTAAAGATGAAGATGAGGAGGACCCTTTGCTCCCAGGGAAGGAGAAGGGCCTCTGTTCTCAGAGATGAAATGCTCCCAGAGATGGGTGAAGAGAACTTTTGTTTCTGAACGGCTCAACCTTAAAATTGTACCCCAAAAACCTTCAAGAGTGGACCCTCGAAGGCAGTTGTGGGAAAAGCTGCAAGTCGTGGGTAGGGACTCTCACATGATGCGAGCAGAGAACCAACCTGGGCGGCTGTCTCGTTGTGATAATGTTTCCATAGCATGGGCAAGAGAGACTCCTCTTCCTAAATGGACTGAACAAGGTTATCATGGAAGTGGTAAACAGACTGAACATCTCAAGGGTTGTCTTTTTACATCGTCAGTGGGAGAAGGGAGGAAGGTGGGGGGGAGGAGAAGAGTTCTGAAGGCGTGGTATGATTTTTTTTTTTCTTCTTTTAGGTCTGTTAATAAACTTCTTTATATTCTTTCAAGTTTAGTGCCTGCTCTGCTTTTCTCCTAATTCTTATCTCACAGAAGGTAAACAGTAATGAGTATTTTAGACCAAACCACTACAAATTCTTTTAGAAACTGCAGTTCAGGGAGAAAATTTCTCTTGCCTTGTTTAC